>NC_136789.1:56447765-56909235 GCF_951216825.1 Electrona antarctica | reverse complement strand
CCTCTCCTCTCCTCTCCTCTCCTCTCCTCAGGAGACTAAGCACATTAAACAAGTGTGTGGAGATGAGAGTGGAGCTGGGCAGATCAAAGCGCAGGGTGAGTGGAGAATGAAGCGGCATAATAGCCTACAGCTCCGTGACGACTGACGACTAACCCTCCTAAACCCCCCACCTCCCCCCCCCCCTGCTGGTGCTCAGTTTAGAAACCCAGCGGCATGTATACACGTTCTGAATGACCCTGCTGACAGTTTCAGTAGCGCAGCGCAGCTTGGAATCTGTTCTCGCGAGATGAGCTAGTGCTATACTGTAGATCCCTACAGAGGCTTCTATCCTAACAATTTTCTGAAAAACCTATGTTTCTATGTCAGTGGTGCTCAACCTTTTTCCTGTCAAGGACCCCCAAACATTATGTATTTGGCTTCGGATCCCCATCTGAAAATATGTTGTTTCAGCCCCCCAAATCCAGCAAAGATTTGAGTTAAAAACGTTCACTCTGAAAGAATACATATTCAAAGATTTGCGCCACATTTTCACGATTTAAAATATAAAAAAAAGTATAACATAATGCGTAAAACACCATCCTGAATGGGTTAATTGGGAAGTTTGCGTATCAATTGGGTCCAATGTTTATATAGCTTTGATTGATTGAATGAAATTCGTATTCACAGTATATAATATTATGTAGAACAAGAAGTCAATACAAAAACTGCTACGAGGATGAAACCAAAAAGCACTATCAACTCAATGGTCGCCAAGGACTTATTTAACTTCTTTTTCATGATGTCCTGGAACGCCAAGGACGTGTTTTTCGTGTTTTATAACATTATAACATTTTATTATATTTTTTTCTTTTTTTAGACTTTTTTTTTTGAAAAAATAAATAAATATATAAAATAAAATAAAAGATATATGGTGGCGGTCTGGGACTTTTGGCGCCCCCTGGTGGCGGTGAATGTTAAAGGGCAGATTCAAACTTCTATGGCTATGGTCCCGGATGTGCACTCGGGACCACTTGGCAGGTGTTGTGGTCAGTGTGAGTGCTGCGTACCGTTCCCGGGGAGCGGATCACCCCAACCGTTCCCGGGACCGCATGGAGGTACAGTTGGAGGCCATCGATATTGTCCTTTTATTTTTGCTGAGGTTTGCGTGATCTGCGCAAAAGGACAGTTAACCCATTTTGGGCGGGAACCCCTTTTGGTGTTTTAAACATTATGTTATAATTTAGCTATTGAAAAATAGCAGATCTACAAGCTCATAGCGTGCCACCGAGTGGCGCGCTACGAGCTTGTAGGTCTGCTTTTTTTGAAAAATCGTGAAAATATTTATTTCAGAAAACTGGAGGATTTATAAGGATTTTTTTTAAATTTTGAGGTCAGGCCTAAATGGGTCAAATGATAAGGGACAATATCGGTGGCACCCAACTGTACAGTCTTCAGGACGGATTGAAGCGTATACTCGGATACGCATCGCTGCGATGTGAAAGCCTTGTAAGACTTGTTTACGTCAGGGTCCTCCATTTTCAATTCATCAGAACATTTGACGACGTATACAAATATACACTTCTCTGAAAAAACGGGGGGGAAAAAAGGAAATCATCATAATATACAGTTTAGGAAAGAAAAAAAAGGGGTAGGTCGGTATAGACGAATTCACAGAGGGGTGCCCTGGGCGCGGCCATTACTCAGGTGTAATCCATGGAGCAGGTGCTCCGTAGGCCAGGTGTAGCTAATCAGTGCTGCTGCGCTTAATGGTACACCTCAGTAATGGCCGCACCCAGGCAAGCCTCTGTGAATTTGTCGGGCTAAAGAATCATTGTGTTCACGCTCACTCTTACATTGGAACTAACAGGCTCCAACCATGCATGCTCCAACCTCCTCAAAAGGCTATACAGATACGGGAGGAAAAGCGGAGATGTATTTCTTCTTTCTTTGTCTTGGGGAAACAACCCTCAGCCTCCTCTTCTTCTGCAGGTACAGGAGCATGTGGATGAAGAGGCGTGCTGCATCAGCCCTAGGTGGCGCTATGACACACGCACGCGCCACTGGACACGCCTGGAGGTATATACGCAAGCGCACGCACGGAGGCACGCACGCACGCACACACAGGCTACAGTTTAATATTGCATTATGTCCAAATATTACAATATGTTTTCCAAATGTAGGCTATACTTACAAAATAAGTAGCTGTCTAGGACTTAGGATGTTGTGACAACCACACATTATTAGTGCAATGCATACAACTACAACATGTTATGTAGTTAACTTAAAATATAAATAGTTTGTGTGCACAAGAGATTACAAAATAAATGAAAAAATCATATAAATTATTTTACGCCCGAAACCAAGCCTGTTGGATCATGACCATGCAAAACCTTTGATTCCGTGTCAAAATGAATAATGAATTAATGAATGAATATTATATACTATATTTAATGAAAAATCTAAAACCTCGAAAATGAAGTTAGGTGGTTCCCTCCTGACAGCAACAATATATTTTAACCATTTACAAACCTTTTTCGGGGCATGCCATTATAGTGTGTGACGATATGTGACGATGTGGCATATTGTCCATTGTTGTGAAAACCACTGATTATAAGTAACATTTGTAATTAACATCAGAAGTGATGCTGTGACATGCCGCTAACATTGCTCAAATTGACCTTGACTCGTTATCTCTCAATCGGTAAATCAACGATCCAATCGATGCCCTCCGACGCCCCCTACAGTCGGAGGGAGATAACGCCACTCCCTCCTGCCTGGACTTCCCCCCCGCGGACTCCGTCCCCTCGTCATGTGACGCCTGCTCGCTGCACAGCACCAGCAGCACGGACAGTGAGGGCCACCGGACCCTGCAGAGGGGCCCCCGGCAGACGCACAGGGGCCCCAACACCAGCAGCAGCACCTTTGGGTGATTTTATTTTTCCATGTTATGTGCTCCTCTGTATTGAGTTTAACCCATTTTGACCTGAGATCAGATTCTAAAAATGTCTTCTACATCCTGACAGTTTTCTGAAAAAGCTATGTTTCTATGTCAGTCGTTCTTCGATTTTTGAAAAATAGCAGACCTACAAGCTCGTAGCTATGAGCTTGTAGATCTGCTATTTTTCAATAGCTAAAGCGTAACATAATGCTAACACCAAAAGGGGTTCCCGCCCAAAATGGGTTTTAAGTACCCAACAACGCTTTACATGGGGGGGAGGAGAGAACGGGGTGCATACGTTGGTTAGACATACTGACATACTATTAGTCCGACAACACCGTCGCTCCCGAAATGCATGGCAGGATAAAACGAACCCGTGGCAGGTCAAAACTAACCCGTGGCTCCTGACATGCGTGGCAGGTTAAAACTAACATGTGGCAGGTTAAAACTAACCCGTGGCAGGTCAAAACTAACCCGTGGCTCCCGACATGCACGGCAGGTTAAAACTAACCTGTGGCAGGTTAAAACTAACCCGTGGCAGGTCAAAACTAACCCGTGGCTCCCGACATGCGCGGCAGGTTAAATCTAACCTGTGGCTCCCGACATGCACGGCAGGTTAAAACTAACCTGTGGCAGGTTAAAACTAACCCGTGGCAGGTCAAAACTAACCCGTGGCTCCCGACATGCGCGGCAGGTTAAATCTAACCTGTGGCTCCCGACATGCGCGGCAGGTTAAATCTAACCTGTGGCTCCCGACATGCACGGCAGGTTAAAACTAACCTGTGGCAGGTTAAAACTAACCCGTGGCAGGTCAAAACTAACCCGTGGCTCCCGACATGCGCGGCAGGTTAAATCTAACCTGTGGCTCCCGACATGTGCGGCAGGTTAAAACTAACCCGTGGCTCCCGACATGTGCGGCAGGTTAAAACTAACCCGTGGCTTCCCGTGAGGTCATAGGATTAGGGTTTGGGTTTTGGGTATACACTATATAGGGTGTCGGGACTAATGCCTGTCGGACACGCAAAACAATCCAAGAGAGATTCCATGACCTGTGTTTGTTGCATTCTGTCTGCTCTCCATTCCAGCGACAGCACGGACGACCAGGAGCTCTCCAGTAGTTCCCCCGGCAACGAGGCCCCGTCCCTGGGCGAGGAGCCCCCCTCCCCGCCGGGCTCCTCCAGCCAGAGCTCCGAGGCCGAGCGCTGCTTCCCAGACGTTAAGCCCCCCGTCAGGAGGAAAGGCCCCGGCCTGCTGAGGAGGATGGAGAGGCTGAGACTCAGGGGCACGTCCGGCGCGCTCTACCCGGGCAGGGGTCCCCCCGGCGCGGGCCGAGCTGGGCTCGGTGCAGGGACCACCAGGCTGGTGATAAGCGGACCGGTGCTGCCGGAGGAGAGCCGCGTGGAGGAGACGGACGAGAGACTGAGGAGGTCAGAAGGAGACTGTCAAAGCACTGGTTCCCAAAACCTTTTAATAACCCGGCCGTAACCCATAAGAGAAGTTAGATATTTGCCCGGGACCGCGCATGCATGCATGCATGCATGCATGCATGCATGCAAAAAAGCAGATCTACAAAGCTCACAATGCACCGCTTCGCACTGCGTTGTGAGCTTTGTAGATCTGCTTTTTTGCACTTCTTAAACATTTTTTTTTCCTCAAATTTATCGAATTTCTTAGAAAAGTCAAAAGCAATTTGGCTGGAATGACATTTGTGATGATTCCATTGGCTGAGCACGGAATTGATTGATGTATGATGACGTATGATTATAATGGCCCCCCTCACGGCCATGGCTCAGCGGTCCAGGCACCTTGGCTGCGTGGTAATCTAGTCATGGCAGCAGTGTGCCGCGGGTTCGACACCTGATCTCAACGGCCTTTACCGCATGTCAAAAGATTAAAACTATTGCTAGAGCCAACTCTATTGTGGACTGACAGTCATACGTGATCACAAGGCTGCGGCTTTTTTAGCCACGGTTTCAATTGATATTGAAATAATTGAATTGATAATTGATATGCTGTGCCTCCAGGGTCCTACAGGGGCGACCGGACAGCCAGGCGTCCGCGTCCTCCACCTCCACCTCCACCTCCACCTCCACCTCCACCTCCACCTCCACCTCCACCTCCTCTCCGCACGCTGCCGACAGCAGCAGCAGCAACGCCAGCAGCACCAGTCCATCGGCGAGCAGCAGCGCCGTCAGCACGCCCAGCCCCGTCACCCGGGTGCGGAGGTCGGGCAAACGCTCCGCCGTCGGCACCGCCCCGAACGGCCCGGAGGAGGACAAGGGACTGGCGCTTCACTGCAGGCACACGCTGGCGGTATAAGTGCATGCTTTCATGACAACTATACAATGCTCCTGTGAGAGAGACAATAGTTTTCGGGGAGGGGTGTGTGTGAGATATGAAATGTGCGCCTATACCATAATCACAGTAATCCTAATCGTTAATCATAGTCCATCATATTCAAGGGCTTTTGCAGAGGGGAGGTGCGTGCCTGCGACTGTGACCAGCTGATGGTCGTTGACGCTCTAAGATAGCGTCTTAACACTACATTTCTAATATAAATATATTTATTAGAAGGGACCCAGACTTAAATATATGTTATCAATGAACAACTTAAGCTCCATTAAAAAATATATATTAAAAAAAGAATAGTGAAAATAGCTCACAACTTGTCAGGCCGTGACACATTGCAACTTTGTAAATCTGCTATTCTCTCGTTATTGAAATGTTCTGAACTTTCTTTCTTTTTCCCCAATTTCTTTTTTACGTTCTGAATTTCAATACATCGATGCAACGATATTTAAAAGAATACAAAATAAATAAACAAACAAACAAAACAAAACAAAACAAATAAATATAGGCTACGTCATAATGTGTATTTTTGAATACTTTACTTGAGTATACTTGAGTATATATACTTTGTCCACCACTGTCTGTAATTAAAACGCATGCATAACATGGCAGGCTTGTTTACATACACACAACAGCTTTATTGGCATGCTTTCCAGTGAGCTCAACACATTACTTTGCTCTCCAAATATTTAGCCGGGGAACTTTGTTTACCAGTGAAAATTGACCTTGTTGGCTTATTTATTCAAGGCGTCTTATAATTACTTGCCACAAAAGTGTGAAAAACACACGCACAAGGAAAACAATGAGAGTATAGGCTATTAAACTCATAATTAGCTAACTTATAAACCTCTATCTGGTTCGCAATGTGGGGTCCACGGACCACCAGGCCGTCCAAACGGGTGTGTAGTACCCCTGAGATAGTGCTGATTTTCACAGCACATTTTGATTTAGTTTTAGTCATAAGAGTTTAGCCGACTAAATCTACAGTTGATTTAGTCGACTGACATGTAATGTTGGCGGGCCTTGATGGTGTCGTAATGGCTGATTGTGATTTTACACTTGGTTGCATGCTGAAAATAGCCGATTTACAAGCTCACAACGCGTCGCAGTGCGACATGTTGTGATTATTATTAGAAAACGTCTATATAGGCTACTGACATTTTGCCCATTTGAAAATAGTCGATCTACAACCTCACAATGTGTCGCGATGGGATGCATTGTGAGCTTGTAGATCTGCTATTTTCAAAAGATGAAATTGGACCTTCTGCAGTATAATTTTACAATTGGTACTTTAAAAGTACATTTTGAAGACAATACCTCTGTACTTTTGTACTTTTACTGTTGTCACAGAGTGTTTCTACATTGCAGCACTTTTACTTACATACTTTGTACACCTCTGTTTGATTCACCTCCCACTGCAGGACCACAGACCCCAGGTCAGCAACAACAACAAAAACAACAACAACAGCGGCGGCGGCCATGACAGACTGCTGTTCCACGTACCGCGGGGACACAAACCGGGGACGTTCCCCGCCTCCCTCTCCCGCCAGACGCCCCTCCCCCTCCCCCCGCTGCACCCTGGCGTTGGTGAGTAGCGGGAAAAGTAATACTATTTTTTTTCTCAGTAAAGGTTATTCAAGTTTCAAATGTATACAGCTGCCATGTTGGGGACCAACACAGGTGTTTCAATTTGTCTGAACGGTCTGATTGGTGTATAACTAATTAATTGGTTTGCTACACCTGTTGGTCCCCAACGGTAGGTGTAGGACTACATTTGAAAATCACAAATAGTAATATTACTAATTACTAGTGTTTTGAGTAATAATGATAGTTACTTTTTCTCCCCCAAAAAATAATGAATTCAATTTTGTTACAATTGATTGTTACAATTGATACACATTTAACCAAAGTAACAGAAAAGTAATACAACATTTACTTTAGTTTTTTTGTTAATGTTTCGAAACGTATGTACTTTCATAATCGTCCATTCTTACCTCGCGCTGGTCACGCTAAAGTCTCTCTAGAAGCGTTAATATTCCAAACGAGAGGCATGTTGAAGTCAGAACTGAAGACAGAACATTGTCCTTCTGGCGGAAACCATGGAGAGCTCCCTAGATCAGGGGTTCTCAACGTTTTTGGCCGGGGACCCCCGGAAATGCTTTGGCAATGTCTCGGGACCCCCGCCCCGCCCCCTCCCGACCCCCAATATAAATTGACTGCTATAACCTTAAACCATTTTGGGCGGGAACCCCTTTTGATGTTTTAAGCATTGTTATAATTTAGCTATTGAAAAAAAGCAGATCTACAAGCTCATAGCGCGCCACCGAGTGGCGCGCTATGAACTTGTAGGTCTGCTATTTTTGAAAAATCGTGAAAATATATATATTTTTTTTTTGGAAAATATTTTGGGGACCCCCCAAAATAATTTGGCGACCCCCCGAGGGGTCGCGACCCATGGGTTGAGAACCCCTGCCCTAGATTAGGAGTTACGAGCCATTCTTTTGGAGCCGCAAACAAGGAAGTGAACGGCAGTGCGCATGCATGCACATGTCCTTAGCACAACATGGTTTCGATATAAAAGACGTATATACACGTCCTATAGCAAAAATGGTGTTAAGTAAACTAATATCACTTTTGAAAAGAGCATCGCATAAGTAATCATGCATGTTATATAATATATTGTCATGTCTTAGTAACGAGCCGAACACTGCCCGGCATCGACCACTCCTCCTCCTCCGTCAACTGGCGGACGGGCAGCTTCCACGGTTACCGCGGCCGAGGCGGTGGCGACGCCCGCCAGCAGCAGCCCCCCTACGCTGACGCAGCCGGGGACGATGATGATGATGACGATGGCGATGTGGGCGGGGCTGGGGTCGCAGCAGAAGGAGAGGCGGACCACCGTGCCAGCATCTACGACAACGTGCCGGACGACCAGCGCCCAAGTTGCCCGTTTGTGGCGCCAGGTGATGGGGAGGAGCCAGGAGGAGATGGGGAGGAGCCAGGAGGAGAGCACAGGGTGAGGCACTTTTTGGTTTGCTTTATTTCTTTATACTTTTTGCTTTTTAAACTTTTGTTTAACCAGGCAGACAAGTCACCTTTTTCCCCTTCCTAGAAATGTACTGGAGTCAAAAGTACTCCACCTCACCCCCTAGCACTCACCTCTTCAGACTCCACCTCACCCCCTAGCACTCACCTCTTCAGACTCCACCTCACCCCCTAGCACTCACCTCTTCAGACTCCACCTCACCCACTAGCACTCACCTCTTCAGACTCCACCTCACCCCCTAGCACTCATCTCTTCAGACTCCACCTCACCCCCTAGCACTCACCTCTTCAGACTCCACCTCACCCCCTAGCACTCACCTCTTCACTCCACCTCACCCCCTAGCACTCACCTCTTCACTCCACCTCACCCCCTAGCACTCATCTCTTCACTCCACCTCACCCCCTAGCACTCACCTCTTCAGACTCCACCTCACCCCCCTAGCACTCACCTCTTCAGACTCCACCTCACCCCCCTAGCACTCACCTCTTCACTCCACCTCACCCCCTAGCACTCACCTCTTCACTCCACCTCACCCCCTAGCACTCACCTCTTCAGACTCCACCTCACCCCCCTAGCACTCACCTCTTCAGACTCCACCTCACCCCCTAGCACTCACCTCTTCACTCCACCTCACCCCCTAGCACTCACCTCTTCACTCCACCTCACCCCCTAGCACTCACCTCTTCACTCCACCTCACCCCCAAGTTGTTTAGACAAAATTGTGAAAATATCAGATCTACAAGCTCACAACGCATTGCGGCATGCTGTTGTGTTGTTATTTTGAAAAATGTTTGTATTCTTTTGTAATACACAAAAAGGTAAATCCTTCTAGATTAAAAAAAGAAGAAGAAATGTAGGAAATAAAAAACAGCATATTCACCCAGTGTTTGCGAAACAGTGCGGTTCAGAGATGATGTATAAGAAACAGTGTGGTTCAGAGATGATGTATAAACAGTGCGGTTCAGAGATGATGTATAAACAGTGCGGTTCAGAGATGATGTATAAACAGTGCGGTTCAGAGATGATGTATAAGTGTAACACAGCCTCTCTGTCCCATCAGGTGGGCGCTGGTCTTCTGGACGACGGTGACCTGTTCTCCGCCCTGGACAGTGTCATGGAGAGGATCAGCCTCCTGGTGGCCTCCTGGTCCCGGGACCTTTCCGACGAATCCCCCTCCTCCCCCTCTTCCTCCTCCTCCTCCTCCCCCTCCTCCAGGGCCTCCCCCGCCCAGCAGCGCTCCTCTGCCCCGTCCCACATCCACCTGGAGGTCCAGCGTCCCGAGGTAGAGGAGGAGGAGGAGGAGGAGGGGACCGCCCCGTCACCCCCCCTGCCGCCCGAGAGGAGGTGAGAAACCACTAAGGACCCATTTACACTGGCAGCCACATCTATAGCCTGAATCAGATCTGTGCAGTGGTGGAAAGTAACTAAGTACTTTTACTTAGGTACTGTACTTAAGTACAATTTTGAGGTATTTGTACTTTACTTGAGTATTTCCAATTTCCAGTACTTTTACTTCTACTCCACCACATCTCAGAGGCAAAATTTGTACTTTTACTCCACTACAATTATTTGAAAACTTTAGTTACTAGTTACTTTGGAGGTTTTGATTAGAAAACATACATTAACCACTTCAACCCTATACATTTCGACCATTTGAAAATAGCCGATCTACAAGCTCACAATGCGTCGCAACACATTTTGAACTTGAATGGCACATTCTGCACAATGAGTACATTTGAAGCCGATACTTTTGTACTTTTACTCAAGTACATTTTCAATTTTCAATTCCGTTCTATACAAAAAGTTTCTACTTTTGGTACTTTTAAGTACATTTTTCTACCAATCATTTTATACTCAAGCACATTTTGATTACCAGACTTTTACTTGTGACCGCATGTGTCCTTGTCCTGCCACAGGCCGAGTCTCCCCTTAGCTGTGTTAACCGCATGTGTCCTTGTCCTGCCACAGGCCGAGTCTCCCCTGTGTTAACCGCATGTGTCCTTGTCCTGCCACAGGCCGAGTCTCCCCTTAGCTGTGTTAACCGCATGTGTCCTTGTCCTGCCACAGGCCGAGTCTCCCCTGTGTTAACCGCATGTGTCCTTGTCCTGCCACAGGCCGAGTCTCCCCTTAGCTGTGTTAACCGCATGTGTCCTTGTCCTGCCACAGGCCGAGTCTCCCCTTAGCTGTGTTAACCGCATGTGTCCTTGTCCTGCCACAGGCCGAGTCTCCCCTTAGCTGTGTTAACCGCATGTGTCCTTGTCCTGCCACAGGCCGAGTCTCCCCTTAGCTGTGTTAACCGCATGTGTCCTTGTCCTGCCACAGGCCGAGTCTCCCCTGCAGTGAGCGTGGTGTCTCCCATGGTCCCGGGATAGAGGGCCTGTCCGTCTCCCAAATGCACCTCCTCCAGAAACTGTCTCTGCTCAAACTCACGTCGCTCATGGACAAGTACTCCCCCTGCAGCAAGCAGGGCTGGAACTGGTGAGACCCTGTGTGTGTGTGTGTGTGTGTGTGTGTGTGTGCGTGCGCGTGCGTGCGTGCGTGCGTGAGTAGGGATCAACAAGGTGTTGGTCGGCAATTTTCGGGCTTTGCTGGGCGTTCAAGTGGATCATACAAGTTTAAGCATGTTTTTATACTGTGACATAATTTTCATATCGTCCCATTCCGAGTTGCGAGGCGCTTACAAAATGTCCGGCCTCTCCAACAGGAGGGCCAAGCAGTTAGCAAGGTATTCTGCTCAGTATCGGCTATTATAGGAAGCCGCTCAATTTGGAGGAGGCGTTGTTTCCTTTTACACATGATTCAGGTCTGCCACCGTCTGACAAGTATATGTCAACTATAGCCTACTGTATGTAACAATGTTCTGACAAGTATATGTCAACCATACTGTAGGCCTATGTAACAATGTTCTGACTTATAGGCACGTTGTACTATGTATGTGTCATGTGCCATGCGGGTGGGAGGGAATAATTATAGTATGCCCCCCCAAAACAGATCTAGAACACTGCGCCACTGACTGTGATCCCAACGTGCGTGTGTGCGTGCGTGCGTGTCCGCGTAGCATGCAGGGAGAAGGTGCAACAGGGTGAAATTGTCTGTTAGAAGTACAGTTCATCTATTATGTATCCGTGTCGAGAAACACAACAACTGCAATAATGGGTCTTCTGTTGAAAGAGTTCAGCGCTGCCCGGCAACCCTACCCCATGAGCCACTGACGCCCCGTAATCAGACAGGCAAGGCAGGCAGGCAGGCAGGCAGGCAGGCAGGCAGGCAGGCAGGCAGGCAGACAGACAGACAGACAGACAGACAGACAGACAGACAGACAGACAGACAGACAGACAGACAGACAGACAGACAGACAGAGGCTGACTCTGATTGCAAAGTGTCTATAGATCTGCATATCGTCACTATACTTCGTACGGCCAATCGTATAATGTGCACTATAGAGCTTGTAGATCTACCATTTTCACTACGTTTGGAAAGAAAGGGCTCAGGTGATTGCAGGTTCATTCCTTTTTTTTTTTTTTTTATTTTTTTTTTTTGCGGCTTACGCCTTTTATTGGTTTTTGAAGGGACAGACAGTAGGCTGACAGGAAACGGGAGAGAGATGGGGGAAGACATGCAGTAAAGGCCGTGTCGGGCTCGGGAGTCGAACCCGCGGCACACTGCGACTGGATTACCAGTCGGGTGCCCAGACGGTTACGCCACCGCCTGGGCCTGCAGGTTCATTCCTAATGTACAGTAGACCACTTTTTTTCTTTACCGTCCTTGGAACGCGGTTGAGTCAAAAGTCGCGCCTATATACGACTTTCACAATACTTTGTGGAAGACAAAAAGTATATCCAAAAAATGCAAATACTCAAGTAAAGTATACATACGGTATAGTAATATTTTGTATTTAATTGTACCGAAAATGTGCTTTGTTACTGCCGTGTCCACCACTGAGATACTGTTACTGTAGCATTGTGGCAATTAGTCAATAAAACATATGGATACTCTCTCTCTCTCTCTCTCTCTCTCTCAGGACGGTGCCCAAGTCTCCGAGGAAGGTCAAGGGGTCGGAGGTGAAAGGTCGCCGGGTGTTTGGGGTCCCCCTGCTGCTCAGCGCTCAGAGGACAGGAGACCCTCTCCCTCCCAGCATCCTCAGAGCGCTGCTCTACCTCCGAAACCACTGTCTGGACCAGGTACACAAACCATGCAACTGTATTTATACTGTATGGCATTCAACATTAGAACATGGGTTAACCCTAGCCAGAACATGCTTTTCTGGTTGCCTTTATTATAGGCTTTGTAAACAAGCTTGCGCATATACAGTATGACAAATAACGAGCATAATCGTCAATTATGTGTGATCAAATTTACCAAAAAATACAAAACGTTCAAATATGGATAGAGGAGGGTTCTGTCTGACAGTAATCAATACATATAGGTTCCTCTCAGTGTAGATTTGACAGCATTTTTTTTTTATTATTATTTTTTGAATAAATTCCATTCGCGGGCTGTGATTGTGTTGACATGCCTGATTTATACTGTGTGCTGAAAATAGCCGATGTACAAGCTTGAAGCTCACAAGTGTGAGCTTGTAGATTGGTGACAGCTGCACACAACCAAACATAAAACTTAATTCTACTGGATCTCTTCTATACTCTCGTCCCTCCCTTAACATTTCTGTCTGGGGGGCACGGTGGCACATTTGTTAGTGCTGTCGCCTCACAGCTAGAAGGTCCTGGGTTCGATTCCCGCTGGGGACGCCGTGGGTGCTGGGGGCGTGCTCTCTCCTCCGCGTCATCAGTGCCCATACCCGAGGCGGGGGTTGGCGAAAGGGCCCCTTTGTGTGGAGTTTGCATGTTCTCCTAGTGTCTCCTAGGGTATAGGTACCCTCACAAAAAACATGCAGTAATCCTGGTCTCTAAACTGTATACCTCCCCCTGGCCAGCCGGGGCGCCTGATGGAGGGGAAAAGAACTGGTCGGAATAACGTGCTATGTCCGGCCTGGGAAACTCTCCCCTGTCAGGTGAAAAGAAGCAGCTTGGACTCCTCATGCATTGAAGGAGGTATGAGGTCAGTCCGCTGCCCTCCCCAGGTTGGCAGAGGAAGTGTAGCGCCCAGGATTACATTAGATAATTGACACTGGGTGAAAAACGAGTTAAAAAATTGTGGGATAAAAATAAACATTTCTGTCTAGTTTTTATTAGCCTCCCCCTTGCTAGACAACATTTTCTGCCAGCGGGGATGAAAATATTTCAAGGGGGAGGAGGGGTTTACCAGGCTAATATTTACTAGTCATAGTTTTAGTCGTCATAACTTAGTTTTTTATCAGCTTGCAGAGCTGGTCAATGATCAGACTTTCTCGTCTAGTCATGTGGTCTAGTAGCCATGTATAAGTGGTGAGATTTTCATGATTGGCTGGCCTCTAAGCCAATGGGAGACTCGCCCTATACAGCCAATGGGACACTAAGCCTCTCTCCCCACCACCGCACCTGAGCCCCTCTAAGGTACAATGTGGAATGGAATGCAAGCTGATACATAAGTGGAAATATCTACAAGCTTTTAGATCGGCTATTAGTGCATTGAAGAAGGTCAGTAGACCGAAAGCTTGCTAATTAAATACATTGATTGTGCGCAGATCTGAGTGCGCAGAGCTTCCCTTTATTTTTCTCATGTTCCCTTTGTGGCTCCAGCACCTCACTTAAGTTTTTTCAGCGGATGAGCGGTGGTTCTTTTTACATTAGATCGGCTATTAGTACAACATGGAAACGATCATGGCGGTGATTGCTTACGTCTCTCTCTCTCTCGCCCAGGTGGGTCTCTTCCGTAAATCGGGGGTGAAGTCTCGTATCCAGTACCTGAGGGAGGCGGTGGAGACGGACCCGGAGGGCGTGCGCTTGGAGGGCCAGTCGGCGTTCGACGTGGCCGACATGGTGAAGCAGTACTTCAGGGACCTGCCTGAGCCTCTGTTCTCCAGCCGGCTGCGGGAGTCCTTCCTGCACATATACCAGTGTAAGCCAGTGGTTCCCACATAAGTTTTCACGTCAAGGACCCCCGAAATGGGCCCAGGCGGTGGCGTAACCGTCTGGGCACCCGACTGGTAATCCAGTCGCAGTGTGCCGCGGGTTCGACTCCCGAGCCCGACACGGCATTTACTGCATGTCTTCCCCCATCTCTCTCCCGTTTCCTGTCAGCCTACTGTCTGTCCCTTCAAAAACCAATAAAAGGCGTAAGCCGCAAAAAAAAAAAGGACCCCCGAAATGATACTCATTAGCCCGCGGACCCCCCCATTTGAAAAGATATGCCAGGGACCCCCCATAAGAGAAGGTTTTTACGGCACTAGCATGTGATTCTCAACCAGTTTAATTTCAAGGACCCCCCTGGTTTGACCTGAATTAGGCTACGGTCCATAATTTAATGGCATTTCTATCTCTGGGAGGATGTACTGTATATTGTAAAATCAAAGTTAATTTAACTCTGAGAGTGTACAAATGTATACGTGCATTTGTACACTCTCGGAGTTACAGACCCATAAGGGACCATTTGGTTCCTAATTATCATTTAGCATGGGGACCCCCTGGAACTCTCTCAAGTACCCCTAGGGGTCCCCGGGCCCCACTTTGGGAACCACTGGTGTAAGCCATAGAGTTCTATATAGAGAAACTATATAGAACAGCTACTCAATGGAAGTAGCTCAGTGGCGTTTGAAGCATATAGATATTTAAAAAAATCACACCCGTGTGAACTGAGTGGTGTAAGGTTTTATATAGCATGATCAGCTGTGGTCTGACGTAATGAAATCACACCCGGGTGAACTGAGTGACCACTTTCCTAGATCTAGGCTATTGAGTTCAGCAAGGTATTATATAGCCTGATCAGCTCTGATCAGTAAGGTATTATATACCCTGATCAGCTCTGATCTGACGTAATAAAATCACACCTGGATGTGATTTCACAACTGGCTTTTTTTGTGCAGAGAAAATGACCACGGTTGCTACGGTCATCCAGTTCACCCGGGTGTGATTTAATTACGTCAGAAATTATTTTGAACATAGCAACCATGGTCATTTTTTTATGCACACAAAAGCCAGTTGTAGGAGTGGTTTACACCACTCAAAAATAGATGACTCATTGGCCACTGCGGTTCGTTGGAGCGATGTGTGTTGAAGGAGGGGTGGAAGAATTTACACTGGGGAGAGGAAGTACGCCGGAAGTGTGGAAGGCACGTTACGTCACGCGGCTGCCACTCAAGTGATTACTGGCCCCCCTACGCACCCCGCACCAACCTTAATCCGGTCATTTTAACGCACCCCTCACCATCCTTAATCCAGTCGGACCAATGCTATGTCTAACCAATGCTATGTCTAACCAAAGTATGCCTCCCCCCACGGTTGTCCAGAACCGCCCCAAAAAAGGCCTCTGCCCGGGCTCTGGACATCGCCCCCTGCCCAGGGTCCAGTTATGGAGCAGGCCTGTTCTGACATCATTCTAACGTCTGCATAGACTCCATGTTTGGGCATGCCTGATAAAGAACTCCATATATGGGCATAAAAAGGGACACAGACATAATATCTGGGTGGGGCATCAATTTCCAACTTGCATCATTCCAAGTAGGCCAGTGCCCAACGGGCAGCGCTGTAGAGGCTCCAACGGGCACCGCTCTAGTACCATAAATAAGCCGATTTTTCTATTCTTCAGCCATAAATATATCAATGATCTTTAAACATTTTAAAACTTCTGAAATGGGACATTCTGCATAATGAGCTTTTACTTTTGGTACTTTAAGTATACTTTGATGCCAACACTTTTTTTTAATACTTTTCCTCAAATAAATCTTGAATACCAGCCTTTTCACTTGTAAACAGAGTATATTGCACTATTAATGCTTGTACTCACGTAACAACATGTTGAGTGCCTCTTCCATCAGCACTGCTCCACCGCCGGGACCCAAACTAAAAGAAAGTAGAACTCGGTGAGCTCCCGGTTGAACATTTGCAGCCGTTTGCTTTCAGAAACATTGAAGACAAATCCATGTCATGTGGAGGAGAAGAGCAGACAGCACACGTTACAGACATTAATGATGTAGCAGCCTGGCCTTTGAAGGCCTGCAGTGTTTTCACCCTGCACGTGCTATAATATGATACACCAGCTGAATACAATTATACACTCGTTGAGGTAGAGGGAGACAAAAAAAAAAAGCAAGTCTACACTACAGCACTGTTTCCCACACACTGGGTCCCGTTAATTCTTTTTCGTTTCCTATTTTTTGTTTTAAATCATCGTTTCAAAACATTGAACTTAGCTAACTCGAGCGCCCAAGTTAGCCAGAGAGAGAGAGAGAGAGAGAGAGAGAGCTCAAGTTAGAAACTTGAGAGCTTAAGTTAGAAACGCTCAAGTTACTAACTCAAGCGCTCTAGTTAGTTGAGTTAACTAACTTGAGTGCTCAAGTTTCTAACCGAGTGGAATAGTGAGCTGACAACACTAGCGTTGACTCCCATTGTAACAATGGAATGCGGAAGTGCTCATTCTATCTCAATGGGATAGTTCCAATGTTTGGAACTATAGCCCATTGCGGCGAGATCAAAGCGTGTCGCCACTCTGTTACTATTCCACTCAGGTTTCTAACTTGAGCTCTCGAGTTATAGCTTTTCCCCCTCTCTCTCTCTCTCTGTCCCTCTCTCTCAATGGCCACTCCGGGGCTCCGGGCGTACATACACACCGAATGAACGGAATTAATCTGCAGTCTAGTATTGTTCTATCAATCTACCGCAGTTCGCCAAACAGATGCTGCAGTAGATTTTTAAAAGAAGAAGAAATATGAGGGAATAGCACTTACAGTATTGATACTGAAGGTAAATATTGCTGTTGTGTGAAAAACATGTATCGTCCGATACCGATGCGTTTGCTGATTAATCTCCCCATCACTACTTTTTTGGAAACAATACTGCGAAAAGGGTTTAACCCATTTTGGGGCGGGAACCCCTTTTGGTGTTAGCATTATGTTATGCTTTAGCTATTGAAAAAAATAGCAGATCTACAAGGTCATAGCGCGCCACCGAGTGGCGCGCTACAAGCTTGTAGGTCTGCTATTTTTGAAAAATCGAACGACTGACATGGAAACATAGCTTTTTCAGAAAACTGTCAGGATGTAGAAGACATTTGTAGAATCTGATCACAGGTCAAAATGGGTTAATCCACCATTTGTGGACGGCTCGACCCCACTTCGACCCATGCAGGGAATATCACGGTACGGAAGCTCATCTCGGAGCTAAAGCATACAGCAGCGTATAGATACTGAGGTCCCAGTATGGACGTTGTCAAGACCAGGCCTTCATTTCTTTTCCGCTCCGATCTGCGCAGACTTCCCCAAAGACCAGCAGCTGGCGGCGTGCCAGGCGGCCATCCTGCTGCTCCCGGACGAGCGCCGCGAGGCCCTGCGAACGCTGCTGCTCTTCCTGGCCGACGTGGCGGCCTGCGTGCAGCACAACCAGATGACCCCCACCAACCTGGCCGTGTGCCTGGCGCCCTCGCTGTTCCACCTCGGCATGCTCAGCAGCCGAGACCCCCACCACCCCCCCCACCACCACCACCAGCACCACGCGCAGCCCAGGTAAAGAGACTTAGATATCAAAGGGCGCTTCGGCCCCTGCCCTTTTAGCCTATACCCGTCTGTAAAACAACTGCCCTCTCCAGACCACGAATGCAGCATTTATACCCCCCCCTCCCTCCTTTCCATGCCATACGGGAAGGCAGCATTCAGGAACTAATTTGTTTCCAAATCCATGCCGTATATACACCGCATCTCCAGTAAAGAGTGCAGGGGGTTTGCGCCCCGAAAAGAGCTGATCTACAAGCTCTCAACGAGTCGCAGCGCGACACGTTGTGGGCTTGTAGATCTGCCGTTTTGGGCCAAAAGTGCCCTCTTATGGGATTTCAGCCCCTGCCTCTCTAACACTCTCTGCACGTGCCTGCAACTCAGCATGCTCAGCAGCAGAGACCACCACCATGCGCAGCCCCAGAGCCATAGAGTAAAGACATGCTCAGCAGCAGAGACCACCACCATGCACAGCCCTATAGAGCCATAGAGTAAAGACATGCTCAGCAGCAGAGACCACCACCATGCGCAGCCCCAGAGCTATAGAGTAAAGACATGCTCAGCAGCAGAGACCACCACCATGCGCAGCCCCAGAGCTATAGAGTAAAGACATGCTCAGCAGCAGAGACCACCACCATGCACAGCCCTATAGAGCTATAGAGTAACGACATGCTCAGCAGCAGAGACCACCACCATGCGCAGCCCCAGAGCTATAGAGTAAAGACATGCTCAGCAGCAGAGACCACCACCATGCGCAGCCCTATAGAGCCATAGAGTAAAGACATGCTCAGCAGCAGAGACCACCACCATGCGCAGCCCCAGAGCCATAGAGTAAAGACATGCTCAGCAGCAGAGACCACCACCATGCGCAGCCCCAGAGCTATAGAGTAAAGACATGCTCAGCAGCAGAGACCACCACCATGCGCAGCCCCAGAGCCATAGAGTAAAGACATGCTCAGCAGCAGAGACCACCACCATGCGCAGCCCCAGAGCCATAGAGTAAAGACATGCTCAGCAGCAGAGACCACCACCATGCGCAGCCCCAGAGCTATAGAGTAAAGACATGCTCAGCAGCAGAGACCACCACCATGCGCAGCCCCAGAGCCATAGAGTAAAGACATGCTCAGCAGCAGAGACCACCACCATGCGCAGCCCCAGAGCCATAGAGTAAAGACATTCTCAGCAGCAGAGACCACCACCATGCGCAGCCCCAGAGCCATAGAGTAAAGACAGAGTTACGACAACATCACGGGGCCAGTCCAATTATGGCGGCTCTTCTACACTTCTGTTGGCGAAGAGCTGCATTGCGAAGAGTGACAATGTCCAATGACCGGAAGTTGGCACAGCCCAGCTTTAATGATCTTAAATCCCTTTATTTTAGATCATTTTTTTAAGTAATAGTACAGCATACACAATACAGAGACTTTAGTTGTCACTGTACACATGCCTAAAATTGCTGGTATTTGCGCCGCCCAGGTCCCGCCTTCGTTGAAAACTATTTATTTCAAACTCTAGCTTGTCGCTCTCCAGGGCTGCATGGATGAACAGCGCTCGAGTGCTGCTCTGCCCCCTCAATGTCGTAACTCTGTCTTAATCTAAGGCTCTGGCACAGCCCAGGTAAATTAAGACGCACGCCGCGGCGTCTCATTAGCGTTCCTGTTTAGCAATGGTGTAAAGTACCGGTAACTAAGTAGGTCTACACATAATTAAAGGGCCACTTCACCCCTTTAGCAACCAGATATTATTAGACAATAAACACTTTCCTGCTGGCTTTTATGTGGGTAATATGTGTTTTTAGATATTTTAGTATGTCAAAGTGTCTGCGATGTCATGGACACTGGTGTCACTTCCTTCCTGGACTACAATTCCCATAATGCTTTGGTGCACTGCTCCTCCTTGTGGAGAGGGGGAGGGCTGTTTTACTGAGTCAACATGTATAGTCACTTTGTGCTCACAAGTACGCACGCACGCTCATTTGGACAGGAAACGAGTTTATTGGAGGGGGGGGGGGGGGGGAGGGGGCGTCCCTCCCTGTAATGTCATGCTGTCAGCGTAGTTCACACACACACACACACACACACACACACACACACACACACACACACACACACACACACACACACACACACACACACACACACACACACACACACACACACAAGTGTGATGTGTTACATAACTAGGTTCAGTCTCTCATCTGATAAACAGTTCATACAGTAGTTGAGAGAGAGAGAGAGAGAGAGAGAGAAAGAGAGAGAGAGACTAAAGAGTGAGAGAGAGAGCGAGAGCGAGAGCGAGAGAAAGAGAGAGAGAGAGAGAGAGAGAGATACTAAAGAGTGAGAGAGAGAGAGAGAGAGAGAGAGAGAGAGAGAGAGAGAGACTAAAGAGAGAGAGAGAGAGAGAGACTAAAGAGTGAGAGAGAGAGAGAGACAGAGAGACTAAAGAGTGAGAGAGAGAGAGAGACAGAGAGACTAAAGAGTGAGAGAGAGAGAGAGAGAGAGAGAGAGAGAGAGAGAGAGAGAGAGAGAGAGATATAGATAGATAGATCGAGAGCCAAATGTAGGTCACTTTCCCTGTGACCTGAACTAGTGATCCGAACTAAGCTCACAACACGTTACCTTGCGGGATTTAGATTAAATTCTTGTAAAACTAAAAGTGTGACATTTCATTTGTATGATTTTGGGGCGACTTCCTGCCCTTATACTGTAGTACAGTGACAGAAAACAGAGGAAATAGTCAGGGAGTGACATTCAGCAAAGGTCCGTCAGGATGGGGAAAGGAACGTGCGACTCGTCAGACTGCAACAGAACTATGCGCCTTAACCTCTAGGCCATCGCCATCCCTTGTGTGACATTATTTTTAAATGTTTTAAATATTAATTAGTTTTAAAGTAGGAAATAACAATAACAACGGGTTCGGAAACAATATAAACTAGAAATGCACTCTATCTGGCAAGTGGCAACTTGCACCATGCGCACAAGTAGGCCATAAATGGCCTACTTGTGCGCAAGCAGAGCGCGCAAGTAGCCTGCTGCCCACAGACAGACAGACAGACAGACATACATACATACGCAGCCGACCACAGTACTTGCGTGCTCTTGCTTGCGCAAGTAAAAAAAAACTACAGCAATTATATATTCTCCAGCGAATGTCTTAAATACAACAAGACCATCCAGTGAAGCATTTCACACACATGCAGCTAGGTGGATGAAAGTGGGTATGGCTGCCTCCTATAGGGGTGCGACGATATAGTAACTGCATTCTATTACGGAGG
This sequence comes from Electrona antarctica, assembly GCF_951216825.1. NCBI lineage: Eukaryota > Metazoa > Chordata > Actinopteri > Myctophiformes > Myctophidae > Electrona > Electrona antarctica. The sequence goes on along the minus strand of NC_136789.1, from coordinate 56,888,069 downwards.
CAGTGCCTTCACCATTAAACAAACTGCCTCGCTGATAGGGGGTTTTGTACCACGGAATGTCATTGTGTCTATTTTCAGGATTCAAGGATTCAATACTTTATTGCCATGTTAACAGAGTTGATTGGAATTTGTTTCAGTGGCACTCATTGCAGTAACGGGGGATAGAGACAACAACTAGAACTACACAGCTGCAGCCATATTTCGGCGCTGCCTTCAGCTTTCTTGCATCGCGAGAGGAAACAAATAAAATAAAAGGTGGGGGGTGGGAGGGGGGGGGGGGGTAGGCGAGGCGGGTGGGGTGGGGGGACCCAACTTTTCACGGGAGATAGTAATGACAACCCCCCCCTCCTCGAAATATTGAGACGGAAAACAGACCTAACGGGGTGTGTGTGTGTGTGCACGCGTGCGTGCGTGCGTGCGTGCGTGCAGTACTGATGCACGCAGTCATTTCCTCCTGTTCTTTCCATCTGACCTCCTCTCATTCAGTTTCTCCTCTCTTTCACTTTCTTCCTCTCCATCACCTGTTTGCTACTCTGGACATTGCTACTCTCTCTCTCTCTCATCTCATTTCATCCTCTCACTCTCTCTCTCTCTCATCTTCATCCTTCAGTTTGACAGGTAGTTGATAGAATTCACACCTCTCCTCTCCTCCGTTTCCTGCTGAAGCTTTCTGTGAATCAGCTCAGAGTCCGATCCGCTCCATTTCACAGAAACCTGCAGATCCTAGAACGTACCATACCGTATATGTACAGCTGCGTTATTATTGTTCTGTCCAAAATGTTTGCACGCATTCTTTGCTTTCGGGGTACACACCTTGTATATGTCCAAAGCCATTACTTTTCAGGAAATGGAAGAAAGAATAAAAAAATAATAATAACGTGTGTTCCATTTGATCCCATGTTATTTAGTCACAAGCTTTTTTTTAAAAATACTTTTCATTGGTTCAATATAAATCCTGTATAGAAACACTTAACCACTTTCACTTTCAAAGATAGCTAACATAGCGGGAATTGTTGCTATTGTGTGATACTGTATAGTGTTGTATAGTCACGTCCACCTGAAGCTCGCTGTGTGCTTGCCGGTCGGCTATTTTCACAATTTTTGGGGAAATTGATAGAACGATTATTATTTACATTTTTTCCTGTTTTGAGATATTTTCTTTTGAAAAGGTTTTGAAATAAAATAAATAACACCCGCCTGATGTGAGGGGCGCTCTTATCATCGTACATCTATCATCAGACACTATGATGATGTCTGTGTTTGTGAAGCACAACGTTTGTGCACACGCACCAAAAGCTGGACATATGAGTCCTAGCCGAGAACTGAAGGCGACCATGGCACAAATCCTCCTCTTTTATGACTCAACAAAATGCTCACATCATCCAACCATGCAGCCACTGACCCGTCCGCCCGCCCTTCGGGAACCAGCTCAGAGATGACGAGGAGTCAGCTCCATTAATGTTTCACTCCCAAATCTAAAAGAAAAATACGGGGGGGGGAGAACACAAAAGGTGACAGAACAGGGGATCCAGGTCACGCCCAAATACATCCGTTCATGTAGGATGCTGCTGTGTCGCGGAAATAATGACTCACGCTTCGCAGCTCAGCCTCTTCTATTGCATTCTGGGTTATGACCTTTGTCACGTGTTTCCTGTCATCTGTACTCTGTGTGACAAAAACAGAACAGAGAGAGAGAGATCGAGAGCCAAATTTAGGAGAAAGTGATGTCTCACTTAGTGCTTGTGATTCTGACTTCCTTCCTGCCTCTGTCTGATAGGTCGAGCCACAGGAAGTACAGCCTGGGTCGTCCGGACCAGAGAGACCTGAGCGAGACCCTGGCAGCCACTCAGGGCCTGGCGCACATGGTTGCCCAGGCAACCACACTCTTCCAGGTAAACATTCCACACGTCAATATAGACGCTTTCATATATTCAAACGTCTTTGTGTTGCTAGCACAGGGCTTCTCAAGCTGTGGGTCGGGACCCCAGGGGGGCCCCCCACATGATTTTTTTTTTTAAATAAAGAAACATTATTAGGTGAATATAGTAATATTTTCGTTATTATTGAACTTTTTTGTTGACATCGGAATTGGCCAATATGCATGCGATAGCTCCCGATTTTTAAGCACTTTTTTCAACTTTGTGTTCCTAATTTGGGCATGTCATTATGCAGTAGGTGAAAGCTCTCAAAAGATTGCATTTAATTTAAATCATAATAGGTCTTCAGGCTCACAATGTGCACGACACGTTGTGAACTTGCAGATAATCTCTATAATCACTATTCACTATAGGCTATATATTTTTTAAATGATTATTTTACAAAAATGTGATTAAAAAAACAAAATGGGCTATCTCTTTTGCTTCTTAATTCAATACTGTATTCAAATGCGATTATAGTCCAGCAGCTGGGCTTGTGGGGTGGGAAATCATGAAAACCCCCTAGTTTGACATGTCACATGCATGCTACTTAGGCCTGTTTTACACTGGCAGCCACATCTAGCCTGAATGTAGACTGAATCAGATCTGTGTCACTTCAAGATAGAAATCCGATTTGCTTAAATAAGTCTAAATGCAGACAGGTCACATGGAATCCGATTTTTTCAAATGTGACTTGAGTCACATCCAGAGGTGATTTCAAATCCGATTTAAATCCGATCTGAATGCAACGACCACATGAAGTGACCTGAGTCACATATCAAGCGATTAGTAGCGCGACCCGAGCGCTACTAACATGACGTCATTACAGAGCGCGAGTATTTTTATTTAAGTAAACAAACGAGAGAGAAAAACAACCAAACGAGAGCAAAAGAAAACAAGCTAGAGGACAGAAAAGAGAGGAAAACAATATTGCAACACACGTTTGTTTTATAGGAATAATGTCACTTCATTATGTAAGCACTACAGCGGAGCGGACAGACGATGACATCTGTACCAAAGTCCTGACGTCACTCGCTCATCCCTTGGTCCAGGGTCGAAAAAGTTAAATTTTAAATCGTCTCATATAAGCATTGTGGTCCAAAAATAAATAAACTGTCAAAACGATATGTCGGGGAGGTGTCTCTGTATCGTTCAGTCAGTCACTCATATTTGATACAGTCTCTTTCTAGCGAAAATGTTAATAATTCGGTGGCAGTAACATTAGAGTTTTCTGCTCTGTCAGTTGATTCTTTATATCCATTTGAGTCAAACCGCTGTGGTCATTTGTTTATTTTTGGAACACAGTTCTTCTTTGACGCGATATGAAGAAGTTATTGGAATTCCGAAGGGGGGGTGCGGTTAAATGCAAACCGGGTAGGATGAAATGACGCTCCTCGGGGAGGAGACACTGGAGGATGCCTCCGTTACTCGGACTCCGTACAATATTCTAAACTTCTCTAAATGTACAGAAACATGGCCGTTTATGAGGATATATGAGGAGAACGGCTACACGCGGTCCTATCTGCAATGTCAGATAGTTGTTGGTTAAAATAGAAAGGAGAGCTCATAGTCCCGATGCCAAAAATACTTTTTAATGTATTGTATAATGACTCTCGTCAGGTAAATAAAATCATGCAAAGGACATACAATGAGTGCTGGGATTTTCTTCACCTCAACTTATATCTTGAGCCTTGAACCTAGAAGGATTTTGTTTTAACCTGGAGTGCTGCATGTTGTCTGCTACGGCAGTACTTGTTTCTCAATGTATTGTATAATACAAAATATTTTTGGCATCGGGACTACGAGCACCTCCCTACCGTGTGCGCTCCTAATGTTTTTGTTAGATTGTTGTTGGTTACCACGGAAACCAAAGCAGATATGTCGATGCAGGGCGGCTTTGCGGTGAGTTGTTAAAATCAGTCTGAATGCACAGATCGGATCTAGTCACTTGCAAACGGTAGTGTGAATGACTGGGCCAAAAGATCGGATTTGAGAAAAAAATCGGATTTGAATCGGAACTGACTTTATGTGACTGTAGTCTAAAGCCGGCCTTAAAAGCATAAGGAAAGTTTGGCATTTTTGACATTTTTTGCCTTATAGGATCAGGATGTTCACAAGAAACCCCTATAAAAAATGCTCAATACTGACATCCGGTCAGCAAGTGGATACATGAATGTATGTATTATAGACAATATTTTAGGCCAAAGAAAGACTATATACCAAATTTCCCACAACAAAAGAAGCCTGTTGGCTGACTATTATGTTTGAGCAATGGATTCAATGGATTAGTTGGATGATGTTATGGTTGCAGGTTCCAGAGTTCTGGGGAGGTCAGAGCGCCCTCGTCCCCAGCGAGGAGTCACTCCTCCTCCTCGGGGAAGGAGGCGATGGTGGCATGGAGGTGGCGGAGGAGGAGGAGCAGGCGATGAAGGAGAGGAGGTGCCGGCTCGAGCGCAATACCCAGCTCCTCCTGAAGGAGGCGGCAGAGAAGAACAGGGGCTGGGAGACGACACACGCCGCTGCGGGCAACCATGTCGAGCTGTCTTCTAAACAGGTGTGTGTGTGTGCGCGAGTGCGTGTGCATGCGCGCGTGTGAGTGAGAGACAGAGAGAGAGAGAGAGAGAGAGAGAGAGAGAGAGAGAGAGAGAGAGAGAGAAAGACTGGGAGAGAGAGAGAAAGTGGTATATAGTGGACTGGTTCCCAAACTTTTTTCATGTCAAGGACCCCCAAATTGACACTAATTAGCCCGCGGACCCCCATTAGAAAACATATGCCAGGGAAACCCCATAAACAAGATGGTTACGGCTCTAGCAATGATTCTCAACCCGTTTAATTTCAAGGACCCCCTGCAGTTTGACATGCATTAGTCTACAGACCCCCATTTAATGGCATTTCTATATCTTGGACCCCCAATGTATATTGTAAAATCAATGTTAATTTAACTCTGAGTGTACAGATGGAACCAAATGGACCCGTTATGGTCCATTTGGTTACAGACCCATAAGGGTCCACATGGTTCCAAACTATCATTTAGCTGGGGACCCCCTGGAACTCCCTCAAGGACCCCTGGGCTATATATATAACATGCGAGGGATAATGAATGGCTACGTGGTCATCGTTGATAAATAAATCACAGACGGGGTGATTCGCCACCGATGCAGAGCGGACGTCGCTCTGCTTATTACACGGCTACTTAATAAATAAATTCATAAATTGACCCAAAAGGAACAACAAAACGAAGTGGCCGTCGAGCCCAGGCACAAGTCACTGCATCGTCCATTTCTCGCTTCAAAATGTTTTCAAAAACATTCTTGAGAGCAACGTTTAGCTGTAAATGGTCATGGTGTGTGTGTGTGTAAAGGCTGTCATGTTGGATACGGCATAAAATCCAAGCAGCGCAGCCAGGTGCTCTGAGGCTTTGATTAGACAGCGGTCTGTTATAGAGCGGAGCGGTCTGTTATCAAGAAATTACATGCAACTGAAGTCAGCGATTGACCAATCAGAATCAAGCATTCAACCAAGCTGTGTAATAAGTATATATAATTAGTTCTTATTTTGTAAGCTAGCTTTTCTAAGTTGCCGTTTTGAGTGTTTTAATTTCACATTAAGCTTTGGCAATGTAAACGTATGTTTTCACATGCCAATAAAGCTCCCTTACTGAACGAATGTTGTAATTATAATGTTTATAATTGAATTGAATTGAGAGGCAGACAAAGGAGGCGGAGAAAAAAACAAGGGAAAGTGGGCCGAGCGGAGAGAGTGAATATTGAGGATGAACGAAGGAAATACAGAGGAAGAAAGAAAGGGAAGTTATCAAGCAAATATCAATCAAACTTAGATGCTCAGAAAAGATGGATCCACAAATAAATGTTGTTCTTATACACTATACAGTAAATTCTCTCTTGTAGTGGTTTTCAACCAGTGGTCTGGGGACCTTGGCAAAGTTCCAGGTGGTCCCCAGCTAAATGATGACGTGTTGGTAACCAAATGGACCCGTATACTGTACATCTTTAACTCTTGAGAGCGTAAAATTGTACGCTCTCAAGAGTTACATTACTGTTAAACATCCGCATCACTTCATTCACAAGAAGTCTACACAATTCGAGAATGTGTAGAAGAATTGTTATTTTTGACGAACGTTTCCCAAAAGCACGGAAGTGTAGACAAAATCTTATCCAACGAGAACAAAATATTCTTTTGTTTCGGAGGCTATTAATGTCATCAAATAAATGGCGGACCCGTGGCTCAAAATAGTGGACCCTCTCCCCTCCCCCCTCTCCTCTCCCCTCCCCAGGTGGACGATGGCTGCCCGCTGCCCCTGTGGCGCTGCTCCGTGGAGGTGGAGGCCCCCCGGGAGGAGGTGCTGCACCGCCTCCTCAGGGAGCCCGAGCTGTGGGAGGAGGAGGCGGGGGGGTGGGCCGTGCGCCGGGCGTCCGTGCTACGAACCCTGGCCGGGGGACGCGCCGAGGTGTACCGCTGCCTGCTGCTCCACGAGGGAGGCCTGGGGAGCGCACTGGCCCCGCGGCCCCCGCGGGACCACCTGCTGCTTAGGTACCGAGGCCAGGCGAGGCCCAGGCTTCATGTACGGCCTAACAGCAAAAATTAAGAAAAAAATTAAATAATCACACATTATTATAAATAATTATACATTTTGAAACAAACAAATCTAAGAAATGCCCTGAATAAAACAAATGTGAAAGTAGCCAATCTACAAGCTCACAACGTGGCGCGAAGAGAGACTATTGTGCACTTGTAGATCTGCTATTTTCACTAGATTGGGTCCCTGAAAAGTATCCTGTTTGACTTCGCTCTCTTGTTTTGTTTCCTGAAGAGCTTGGCTGTATTATTAGTTTATACTGTATTGGAAGTCTGGGGAAGGAAATAGAGGTATTCTAAAACAAAACAGCACAACAATATTCTCTCAAGGGTTACAGTTGTTTAGAGTGAGTAAAGAGACACAACTCAAATTAATCCGAGTGACTGTCCTTTGGGTATAGAGCGTCGCAGTCCCGCCCCGGCCTACCAGGGCCCAGGAAATTATTCTCCGTTCATTTTCCTCAGACATTTCAAAAAGTATTTATTTAAAGACCTTTTAAGCCTCGTACAAAGCCAGCTCTTGTCGTGACAAATCATGACAACAAAGACAATTTTTTGGGCAAAAATATTGTGTTTGTTGTCATGATTTGTCACAACTCGAGTTGGCTTTGTCCGCGGCGGCGTAACAGTCTTTAAATAAATACTTTTTGAAATGTCTATGGGAAAAATGCATTGGGACTTATTTCCTGGGCCTGGCGTCGTCATGAAAGGGGGCGGGGACTGCGACGCTCTATAGTTTATTTAATTAAGCCAGAAATGCCCAAATAAATACATGCCCAAATGACTTCATTTTCAGAGCGTTCTGTAGAGTCTTCCACTTGATTGTGGTGAGACCTTCATTTTAAAAGACAATCATTTTAAAAAGTAATCAAGTTATTTTGCACACAAAATGAGGGAAAATGTCTTTAGTTTAAGTAAACACATGTACATTTCCAATCAGAAGAGAGAACCCCATTCATCAACTTCACTTGCGTAGAGCAGTGGTTCCCAAACATTTCATGTCAAGCTAAGGACCCCCAAATTCACACTAATTAGCCCACGGACCCCCATTTGAAAAGATTTGCCAGGGACCCCCATGAGAAAATATTTGTACGGCTCTAACAGTGATTCTCAACCCGATTAATTTCAAGGACCCCAGTTGAGGACCCTCAATTTATAGTGTAAAATCAATGTTAATTTAACTCTGAGAGTGTACAAATGGACCCATTACTATCATTTAGCCTGGGACCCCCTGGAACTCCCTCAAGATTGTTTTCTCATGCCAATAAAACTCCTTTGTATTGAATAGGGGCAGCGACGCAGCGTGCCTTCAGCACTTCTGGTATTATGTATTTTTAATTCATTTGTAGGAAATAAAATAGAAAAAAACTAAAGTTTAAGAAGTAGTGAAAATAGTCGATCACAGCGTGGCGTGGACCGTGAAGCGACGCGCTGCTACTTTCACTAGTTTGGGTCACAGGCAGTTTGGGTGTTGAGCCAAAACATTTGACTGTTCTAACGCAGGGGTTCTCAACCCGTGGGTCGCGACCTCTCGGGGGGTCGCCAAGTTATTTTGGGGGGTCCCCAAAATATTAAAAAAAAAAAAAAAAAAAAAAGATTTTTTTTTAAATTTTATTTTCACGATTTTTCAAAAATAGCAGACCTACAAGTTCATAGCGCGCCACTCGGTGGCGCGCTATGAGCTTGTAGATCTGCTATTTTTCAATAGCTAAATTATAACAATGCTTAAAACATCAAAAGGGGTTCCCGCCCAAAATGGTTTAAGGTTATTGTAGCAGTCAATTTATATTGGGGGTCGGGAGGGGGCGGGGCGGGGGTCCCGAGACATTGCCAAAGCATTTCCGGGGGTCCCCGGCCAAAAACGTTGAGAACCCCTGTTCTAACGTGCTCTGTCCTCTCCTGCTCTCCATGCAGGACGTGGCAGTCGGACCCGAGTTCCGGTCCCGTCTACCTGTCCAGCGCCTCCACGCAGTTCCCAGCGCTGCCAGCAGAGGGCGTCAGGGTGCAGGTGTCCAGCTGCCTCTACCTGCTGGAGGCTGTGGGAGACAAGAGGACCAGGCTCACTCACCTGGACCGCACTGACACCAGGTGAGAGACTGACTCACTCACCTGGACCGCACTGACACCAGGTGAGAGACTGACTCACTCACCTGGACCGCACTGACACCAGGTGAGAGACTGACTCACTCACCTGGACCGCACTGACACCAGGTGAGAGACTGACTCACTCACCTGGACCGCACTGACACCAGGTGAGACTCTCCCCTGGTGAGCAGATGACCAGACCAGATGTCCCTCTTTGCGTGGGACAGTCCCTCATTTACAAGAAAGACTTTTCAGGCGTCCCACAGATTGAGACCCTGCCTGTCCCACATTGTGACTGGCAGGCATCAGTGTTCACATTGAGACCCTGCCTGTCCCACATTGTGACTGGCAGGCATCAGTGTTCACATTGAGACCCTGCCTGTCCCACATTGTGACTGGCAGGCATCAGTGTTCACATTGAGACCCTGCCTGTCCCACATTGTGACTGGCAGGCATCAGTGTTCACATTGAGACCCTGCCTGTCCCACATTGTGACCGGCAGGCATCAGCGTTCACATTGAGACCCTGCCTGTCCCACATTGTGACTGGCAGGCATCAGTGTTCAAATGCCCCAATAGTTAGTCCCCTAATAGTTGGCTTTCTGTTGTAAAGCTCTCTCATTCGCTCTTTTCCTGCAATATGTATTTTTAAGCCTGTTAAAATAATAAATAATGATAAATATCCCCTATAGGCTACAGTACCAAGTCAGCCATATACCATGCACCCATGACCAAAGTTTTAAAACTAAATGTGAGACGCCAGAGGGGTTTAATAACAAAATGATAGGTAATATTAGAGGCCTGTGGTTGAATATGACATCAAGGCATTTGATAGTAACTTAAGTAATAAGTTGCAATAACCCATACCTGTACGTCCCGTCCCACTTGTCCCGATACTTCTGTCCCTCAAATGATCACCCTATAAGTGAGAGACTCACTAACCTGGACCACACTGACACCAGGTGAGAGACAGGACAGGCACAGACTGACTGGCATGCGGATGGACGGTCGACGGACTGACTTAACCCGCATTTCAAAAGTTGCTGTGAAAATAGCCTGTCTACAAGCTCACAACACGTTGCCGCGCCGCGCGTTGTGAGCTTGGTGATAGGCTATTTTCATAGTTAAGGAATGAAATTAGATTTGTCTTAACACATTTAGACCTGAGCTCGATTCTACAAAATGTCTTCTAAATGATGATAGTTTTCTGAAAACCCTATGTTTCCATGTCAGTGGTACTCAAACTATTTCATCTTCATGTCAAGGACCCCAACAATGATATGTATTTGGCCTCCGAAGTCAATCTCAAAATATGTTGTTCCAGGGAACCCCCCAGAAGCAAAGATTCGAGTTAAAAATGTTCGCTCTGAAAGAATATATATTCCAAATTCGCGCCAGATTTCCACGATTTAAAGAAAATAGGCACTCGGTTCCGCGCTATGAGCTATTTTCAATAGCTAAAGTATAAAACATCAAAAGGGTGGGTGGCCAAGGATGGGTTAAGTAGCTACATTTCTGAAATTCTTATATTTTTTAAAGGGGTGATCAGTGATCTACTCTAGACCTAAATCCCGGCCATCGTGTCTTGTGTGTTACAGGGGCAGGTCTCAGGAGTGGTACCACACAGTCAGAATCTAATGCTGTCCATATCGTGTCTGTGTTACAGGGGCAGGTCTCAGGAGTGGTACCACAGTCAGAATCTAATGCTGTCCATATTGTGTCTGTGTGTTACAGGGGCAGGTCTCAGGAGTGGTACCACAGTCAGAATCTAATGTCCATATTGTGTCTGTGTGTTACAGGGGCAGGTCTCAGGAGTGGTACCACAGTCAGAATCTAATGTCCATATTGTGTCTGTGTGTTACAGGGGCAGGTCTCAGGAGTGGTACCACACAGTCAGAATCTAATGCTGTCCATATCGTGTCTGTGTGTTACAGGGGCAGGTCTCAGGAGTGGTACCACACAGTCAGAATCTAATGCTGTCCATATCGTGTCTGTGTGTTACAGGGGCAGGTCTCAGGAGTGGTACCACACAGTCAGAATCTAATGCTGTCCATATTGTGTCTGTGTTACAGGGGCAGGTCTCAGGAGTGGTACCACACAGTCAGAATCTAATGGTCCATATTGTGTCTGTGTGTTGCAGGGGCAGGTCTCAGGAGTGGTACCACAGTCAGAATCTAATGCTGTCCATATCGTGTCTGTGTGTTACAGGGGCAGGTCTCAGGAGTGGTACCACAGTCAGAATCTAATGCTGTCCATATCGTGTCTTGTGTGTTACAGGGGCAGGTCTCAGGAGTGGTACCACAGTCAGAATCTAATGCTGTCCATATTGTGTCTGTGTGTTACAGGGGCAGGTCTCAGGAGTGGTACCACAGTCAGAATCTAATGCTGTCCATATTGTGTCTTGTGTGTTACAGGGGCAGGTCTCAGGAGTGGTACCACAGTCAGAATCTAATGCTGTCCATATTGTGTCTGTGTGTTACAGGGGCAGGTCTCAGGAGTGGTACCACACAGTCAGAATCTAATGCTGTCCATATTGTGTCTGTGTGTTACAGGGGCAGGTCTCAGGAGTGGTACCACAGTCAGAATCTAATGCTGTCCTTATTGTGTCTTGTGTGTTACAGGGGCAGGTCTCAGGAGTGGTACCACAGTCAGAATCTAATGCTGTCCATATTGTGTCTGTGTGTTACAGGGGCAGGTCTCAGGAGTGGTACCACAGTCAGAATCTAATGCTGTCCATATTGTGTCTGTGTGTTACAGGGGCAGGTCTCAGGAGTGGTACCACAGTCAGAATCTAATGTCCATATTGTGTCTGTGTGTTACAGGGGCAGGTCTCAGGGGTGGTACCACACAGTCAGAATCTAATGCTGTCCATATCGTGTCTGTGTGTTACAGGGGCAGGTCTCAGGAGTGGTACCACAGTCAGAATCTAATGCTGTCCATATCGTGTCTGTGTGTTACAGGGGCAGGTCTCAGGAGTGGTACCACAGTCAGAATCTAATGCTGTCCATATTGTGTCTGTGTGTTGCAGGGGCAGGTCTCAGGAGTGGTACCACAGTCAGAATCTAATGCTGTCCATATCGTGTCTGTGTGTTACAGGGGCAGGTCTCAGGAGTGGTACCACAGTCAGAATCTAATGCTGTCCATATTGTGTCTGTGTTACAGGGGCAGGTCTCAGGAGTGGTACCAGTCAGAATCTAATGCTGTCCATATTGTGTCTGTGTGTTACAGGGGCAGGTCTCAGGAGTGGTACCACAGTCAGAATCTAATGCTGTCCATATTGTGTCTGTGTGTTGCAGGGGCAGGTCTCAGGAGTGGTACCACAGTCAGAATCTAATACTGTCCATATTGTGTCTGTGTGTTACAGGGGCAGGTCTCAGGAGTGGTACCACAGTCAGAATCTAATACTGTCCATATTGTGTCTGTGTTACAGGGGCAGGTCTCAGGAGTGGTACCACAGTCAGAATCTAATGCTGTCCATATCGTGTCTGTGTGTTACAGGGGCAGGTCTCAGGAGTGGTACAACAGTCAGAATCTAATGCTGTCCATATTGTGTCTGTGTGTTACAGGGGCAGGTCTCAGGAGTGGTACCACAGTCAGAATCTAATGCTGTCCATATTGTGTCTTGTGTGTTACAGGGGCAGGTCTCAGGAGTGGTACCAGTCAGAATCTAATGTCCATATTGTGTCTGTGTGTTACAGGGGCAGGTCTCAGGAGTGGTACCACACAGTCAGAATCTAATGCTGTCCATATCGTGTCTGTGTGTTACAGGGGCAGGTCTCAGGAGTGGTACCACAGTCAGAATCTAATGCTGTCCATATCGTGTCTTGTGTGTTGCAGGGGCAGGTCTCAGGAGTGGTACCACAGTCAGAATCTAATGCTGTCCATATCGTGTCTGTGTGTTACAGGGGCAGGTCTCAGGAGTGGTACCGCACAGTCAGAGGACACCTCCTGGCCTTCAGGCTGCTCTCCATCAGAGACTCATTCAGACCCGAGCACAGAGAGAGCACCATATGAATCCCCTCGGCAAAAAGTAGTCCGGTCTGCACACAAGCTCTCAACCAACGTGAGGCGACGTGGCGCGCTGCGGCTAGTGTCCCAGCCAGACGCTGGGATTCAACTCGTTAAGAAAGAAGATTGGAACATTCGGAACAGGAGTAGACATTGACTTTTGAACTCCACGACGCAAAACGGATATGAATGATTATTGAGGATCTCTCTCCCTTTCTCTCTCGCTCTCTAAAATGCAGACTAAATTACTCAAAGGGGTAATTTCACTTTAAACACTTGGAGTCATTTTAACTTCTACTTGGATTTGTGTGTGTGTGTGTGTGTGTGCGCGTGTGTCTGTGCGCGCACCGCATAGTTTTATTTTTATTTATTTGTTTTGATTAGTAAATATGTAGATATTTGTTAGCCATGTGACACCAGGTGACTGATATTATCATTTTTTTGTTTTTTTTAACCAATAGGGAAACTTACATTTTGGCTTTTCATCGTTTCATCGTGTTAACATTTTCTAAAATATAATATTGCACCAAAACGTAAGTCCATACATCTTATTCTTCTTAGGGAAGGGGATCCTTGTTTGACCACGCAAAAAACTCGGACGCGTGTCTCAGAGAATTGAATGATTGTCAGAATCGTTTTGAAAGTTTAGAACATCCCACCCCTAAAAGCGATTGTACAACTTAATATATATTGTTCCTCTCTCTTGATGTCTGCTTATCCTAGCTGTGTGTGTGTGTGTGTGTGTGTGTGTGTGTGTGTGTGTGTGTGTGTCCGTGCGCAACAGACCAGGTAAACATAACACAGTCAAATCCTCAGTTCCAATACTGAGAGTGTACAAAATGGAACCAAACGGAACCATAATGGTCCATTTGGTTCCAATGGTACACTTACAGATTATCACTGAGGATTGTACTCTGTACTGTGAATATATCCATGTACATACACACCTGCACCACATGTAATCTGTCATACTTTCCCAAAGTTTATTTAACTAAATATATTCAAATCTATGTGTTTATTTAATTAAATTGATTTACAGGAAAAAAAAAGGAAAAAATCGTTATCTTGTTTGCCGTTGTGTGGGAAATCTGTATTTATCTGCCAAAGCAAGTAATTCAAATGTTGACTTTTCAGTGATCTCGGCTCCTGTATTTTTGCGTGTGCATGCGTGCACAGATTAAGCCGATTATCATTTGTAGAGCAGGTTAAATTAATACCATGGCTTGATTTTAAAGCGTAAAATCGTCAAGATGTAATTCTCTTGGAGTTACCAACAGATACATGTGAGGATTATTTTCTGCTGTGAGTCGCGGAATTTCTGCCGAAAAGATATTTTTTAGACACTACTGTATAGTAAATTAGTAATAATAATGTAAGCCTCTACAACAGTGGTTCCCAAACATTTTCATGTAAATTGGGACCCCCAAAAAGACACTAATTAGCCCACGGACCCCCATTTGAAAACATATGCCAGGGACCCCCATAAGATCTAGCAGCGATTCTCAACCCGTTTAATTTCAAGGACCCCCAGTTTGACATGCATTAGGCTACGGAGCCCCCATTAAATGGCATTTCTATCTCTGAGACCCCAATTTATATTGAAAAATCAATGTAAATTTAACTGAGTGTACAAATGGAACCATTAGGGTCCATTTGGTTGACCCTCAGGTCAAAAGCTGTGCCAAACCAGAAACGGATCGTGTCAAAGGCAGTGTTCTCACAGGATCCAAATCTCTCAATTTAGGGGCGGCAGTGGCTCAAGGGTAGAGTGGCCGGATGGGAACAGTTCGATCCCGGGCTCCCCCAGAGTTAGTGTCGAAGTGTCCTTGAGCTCCTTGAGCAAGACCCTGAACCCCTAATTGCTCCCAATGTGCAGGTTGGTGCCTTGCATGGTTTCCTCCGCCATCGGTGTATGAATGTCGAATGTGTGTGTGTGTGTGAGAATGTAATGCACAAAGCGCTTTGGATGAAAGTGCTATATAAATAAATGCACCAATTACCAATAAAATGGCACCATTTCTGTACACAGACCTCTGAGACAGAGTCTGTGTACAGAAATGGTGCCATTTTATAATGAGCATTAGTGAGGACCTAGCCTGACACTCAGTCTGAATTTTCATTTCGTTTCACTTCTCTTAATGGGCGTGGCTAGCGATTCAGGGCTGGATTACATAATGTTGTCCAATATGTCCAGTATGACATAGAAAATATAACTTTTATACAATAGGGGTGGTTGTATTTTGTCTATACCCGCTCTTCTACCGAGACATTTAGATCATGTCAAAGTCTCACCCATGGACACAGGATCTGACACGGATTCCTCCAGTACATAGAAAAGCACTATAAAAGTCATATGTATTATTCAATGTATCCCCAGAGCAAGCATGCAGACTCTAGTGGCTCAATGGTCAATTTGGTAAAGGACTGAGTAATAAGTACTAGTAACGGATTACTCTTCTCGAGTAACTTGCCCATCCCCAATTGGGATGACGTATATTTTGGATACTGAACTGGATATCTAGCCCCCACTGCCGTCAGTCAGCAGTTTCATTTCAGCATCTTACTGTACGTTGAGGACTTCTGCTTTGCTCACATGTGACTTGATGAATCATGTTTGATTTCCGATGGAATATCGTTTTCTTGTCGTTTACAATGCATACTTTGGGTAAGTGGAAATTACATTTTGCAGCAGATGTTGCTATAATATTGTCCTGTGCTATAGAGGTGACGACAGTCTATCATTTCTGAATGTTTCCACCAAGGTTATTACATATAGCTTTGAGTTTTTATTTTGGTCAAGTTTCGACGTCCAGTTTTCATCATCAGTATTGTTTCAATTCGTTTTTAACCCATTTAGACCTGAGGACGCATCCGTGTCACCTCATAGCTTGTAACCACTTTAACCATTCATTGAAGCTTTAGCTGTTGAAAAATAGCATTTGCATTTGCAATTTTTGAAAAATGTGGCGCAAATATTTGAATATATATTCTTTCACAGTGAACGTTTTTAACTCATATATTTGCTTATGTGGGGGTCCCTGGAACAACATTTTCAGATGGTGGTCGGCGGCCAAGTACAGATAATTATGTGGGTCCTTAACATGAAAAGCTTTGAGCACCAATACTGATACGTTTTTCAGAAAACTGTGATCTTAGTGGGTTTTTATTAAGTATCCGATATTACCTATAGAGGGTATGCGTGTGACATCCTCAATCATCATCATACCCGGAAGTAATGTGGAAACGCCTACAGAGTGGCAAAAAACTACTTTCTGACCTTGACAGCTCGGGAGGGTCCCTGGAACAACATATTTTCAGATGGGGGTCGGAGGCATATTACATATAATTTTTGGGGTCCTTGACATGAAATATTGAGAACCACTGATATAGAAACATGAGGTTTTTCAGAAAAAGAAAATACATTTTAAAAAGACATTTTTTAAATTTCGACGTCAGGTCTAAATGGGTTAAAGGGGGTTTGCTAGTTTAGTTTTGATTCGTTTTAGTTTTTTCATTGTAATATGGGTTAGTCAGAAAAAAATGCAGGCTTAGCCGATCCACAAGCTCACATCAGATCGCCACATGTTGTGAGCTTCCAGATCGGCTAATTTCACCTCTCTCTCTCAAAATATTCGGAGAAATATTAAACTAAGGGCACGATCACGCCACACTTTTATTCTACCTAAGAGGGTGGATTATGTCAATGCATTTCAATGCGAATGGAGTGTTTTTTTTTTTGCAGAAATCCGCTCCATTCCCATTGAAATGCATAAGCGGAATCCACCCTCATTGGTAGAATAAAAGAGTGGCGTGCCTGTGACCGTGCCCTAAGGACATTTTCTCTATGATCTTAGTTTTAGTTCGTTTTGTAAAAACACACTACCGTTGCAGGTTATTTATTAAGTTGATTCTTTGTTATAGTTTTATTTAACTAAATTACCGTGATCCATGCAGCATGAACACCGTGATGCACGGTGTACAAATCTACAAATATTTAGAAAATTGCAGATCTACAAGCTTGTAGATGCGCTATTTTCAAATGGTCAAAATGTATAATATAGGGCTGAAGTGTTTAATGTATGTTTTGTAATAATAATCAAAATCTACAAAGTAAATAGCAACTAAAGTTTTCAAAATTGTAGTGGAGTAAATGTATAATATTTGCCTCTGAACTGTAGTGGAGTAGAAGTAAAAGTACTCGAAATTGGAAATATACTCAAGTCAAGTTTGCATCACATTATGGCTGAGATTTCACTTCCTGCTTTCTTTTTCTCTGCTTTAGGAGGTTTTATCAAATGACTTCCCAAGTTCCCTTTAATTCACTGCATTGCTCCACATCTGTTGCTGATTAGACAAAATAATACATGTGTTGTTTGACATCCGAGATGTGAAAGTACATTTAAGTACTGTACTTGGGTAAATGTTTTAGGTATTTGTACTTTATTTGAGTATTTCCATTTTCCAACAATTGTACTTCTACTCCATTACATGCAAATGTTGTACTTTTACTCCACTACATTTATTTGACAACTTCAGTTACCTACTAGTTACTTTGTAGATTGTGATTACAAAACAATACAATAACCACTTCAGCTCTATACACATTTCGGCTATTTTCAAAAGATCTTAAATACATTTGAAAACTTGAAATGAGACAAATTCTGCATAATGAGTACTTTGTACATTTGGTACTTTAAGTACATTTTGAGGCCAATACTGTTGTACCTTTTCTCAAGTACATTTTGAATTACGGACATTTCCTTGTAACAGAGTAGTAGTTATTAATATATATCCTTAAATCTTGTTTAAAAAGAATCTGCCTAACGATGATGTCTCCGGTAGATGGGTTTCTGAACTGCCCATATAGCCCTCCTATGAGACACAGACTGGGTAGAAAATAATTGTGGCATTTTATCATGAACATTATAGTGAGGACCAATTATATGAAGATAGGTTGTAAAGTGGTGAAGTGGTCCTTATAGTAAAACATTTGAATACTTTTTCCACCACTGGTGAAATAATGTTTTAGTGGGAGCTCTGAAGACTACAGTTACATAGTTATAATATCACTGCTGTCTGGAAGAAACCACCTAACTCCATTTTTTAGGTTTTTGATTATTATTATTATTTTTTTTTTAATTTCAATAAATTAATGCTATTGAGCACCCTTTACTGTCGGTTGGTTCAAAAAATATTGAACCAATGGAAAGTATTAAAAAGTGCTTCGGCGAAAACCTCCTACAACTCCATTGGACCCTCAAACTATATCTGCCAAACCAGCTAACTCCACCCATTTAGTCTCTCCTTTCCCCATAAATCAGTGCTATATTGAATACCTTATACATCTGTGTTTGGTTAAAAAATATATTGAACCAATGAAAAAAAAGCGCTTTGACAAAAACCTCCTAACTCCACTTGAGCTGGATATTTCTTTCGGGTGCGTTCGGAAATTCGCACTGAGCGCACTGATGTGCCCGACCTCTTGTTTATTCAGTGCACTCGAGGGGGGGGGGGGGGGGGGGGGGGGGGAGGGGTTGTCGTTCGAAAATCTAGTGCGCTGCGTATGCCGAGTGCTTGCACTGACCGGCCCGACTCAGAAGTTGGGGGTTGTCCAGTGTGCGTGCGTCACTGCGGTGTCTCGAGCAATCCCCGGCTGCAACATTGTAGAGATGTGACGTTCGTGAACGAGTCGGATCTTTTGAACGGCTCTTTGAAAGGAACGATGGGATCCGGTTCACAGTAGGGAGCCGTTCCTTTTTAGAGGAGGAGGGGGGCAGGGGGGTTTCAACTGGGGGGGGGGGGCACTGGGGAGACACTGGGGAGGCACTGGGGAGTGGGGAGTCCCTAGGGAGGCCCTGGGCAGATATTGGGGAGGTACTGGGGAGGCACTGGGGGGGACACTGGGCAGACATTTTTTTTTTTGCCCCCCTTCCCCCCCCCCCCCATCGGGAACGTCGTTCAAAAGAGCCAGTCTTTTGAACGACTCTTTGAAAGGAACGGATCCCAGAGATCCGGCTCCCTTCAAAGAGCCATAAATCCCATCTCTACAACATTGGTACTTTGAGCTTTATTATTACACAAGCATCAATGTGTATAGAACCAACAGCAGACAGGCTAATGTTATGAATGACCTTTTCAATGTTACAGGAAGCCGTGTTGTTTTAACTGGTCGCTCGTAAATAAGCCACACTCAGTGCGCTCTACGACATCACCCCATTTCCAAACGCACCCTTAATTTCCTGAAAAATTAACATTAGTTAGTTAGGTGGTTCCTGCCAGACAGCAGAGATATGGAAGAGAGACTTCCTGTAGTGTTAAGCCCTAACCAAAGGGTCACCATGCAACTCCTTGGGTCCAAACGGTTGCAAGGAGTTAACGCTAAAACCGACTCGACCCTTTGGTGTGGTTTGGGCCATTGCATTCCATGCGTTGAATCACTAGGGACGACGCGCGTCAACGTGCAACAGGACATATCACACCACAGGGACAACGCTAAAACCGTCTTGACCCTTTGGCATGGCTAGGGCTTTAAAGTAAAGCGCAGCACTGTCACAACAGTCAGTAGCTTCCAATCTCAGTCTCCGAGGAGGAATCTGCTGATTCTTTGCGCACAAAACTTGACAAAAGAGAACATGTTGGACGTTCGATGGAATATAATTTCTCTCGTTTACGATGCATACTTTGGGTAAATGGAAATGTTCCAAACGTGTTAGCATATCTGGCACTGTATTTTCCTAGCCGATACCTGTAGACATGTTGCCTAATTCCTGCATTCCCCCCCCAGCTCAGATGCATCCAAAACCTCCAAACAAGCTCTGCACTGCTCCAGAATTATCCTTTCTGAACAGTAGGTTGCAAAGCTCCAGCTCCATACGACAGAGATACGCGCATAACGAGAAGGTGTTTTATGAATGCATCACTCCATCTGGAGGACATAGATATGCCGTTTACTCGTGTTTGGCTGGAAAATGGACACCTAAATCAACATGTGAAAGTAAGTGAGTTTGTCGATATTAGCTTATAATTCAAGCCTATACGCGTACGTTCTGTTCCGTTTGTAGTTGTGCGTAAAAGTAAAACAAAAAAGTGGAGTAGCCTGTGCTTCATCTTTACTCCTACTGTCCCTTGCCGGAAATGCCATGTCCATGTCTATTGATAAATGGCATATTTAATGATTACAAAATGGGACCACGTGATATGAATATGAACTCTCTCTCTCCCTCTCAGCAAGCAGTCAGTCACGCTGATTTCCATAGTCGACATTCAGCAGCAGCGACAATAATAATACCAGATTGCCCGGTGTTCCCTGGTGCATCTCCTACTGTTTGTCTTCTTCCTGACTGCGCTCCAAATAGAGCTTGGGGGGGGGGTTCAGGGTGTCACTCGCCGAGCCCACTCCATGACACATGTTTGTGTTTAGTGTATAAAACCCAACTAAATGTCTGTATGCGTGTTGTCGGTCTCACCGGGTTGATGGCGCTACAGTCAACGATCACCACCAGGAGGAGCCCGCGTCACCTCTGCTCAGCAGTCAGCGGCGATGTCATGTGACGTCCAAATCCTTCATGAGGACAGTCGAAGTCCGAGGAGCGGAGCGTGACACAATGTTGTATCGACAGTGACAATATACAAAGTCCAATATACATTAAAGTGCAAAGATTTTTTGCAAAGATGTCATGTCACTACGAAGAGCACAAACGGCGACGGCTCCAGACATTTGTGAAGTGGGGGGACTATATGGGGGAGCGGGGGGCTAATAGATTTTGGTTTACATTGTGGGGCTAAGCCTCCACCAGAGGGGGCTTAAGCCTCCACCAAAGGGGGCTTACGCCTCCACCAGAGGGGGCTAAAGCCCCACCAGCCCCACCAGGAGCAGTCCCGCACAAATGCGTCTTGCATAGGTTGAAAAATGAAAACGTATCCAACAAATACAGTAGAAAATAAGTACAAAAATGCTAAACAACAATAACGTTGATGTCTTTCAGTTGTCCACTGTCCCGATCCACCAGAGGTGGTGAATGCAAACATGTCGCGTGCGTTCCGGCCGCACACCAACGGCAGTGCGGTGAGCTACCGCTGCCACAAGGGGGCGCTCATGGGGCACGAGCAGCTCTGGTGCACCGACGACGGAACCTGGAGCTCCCCGCCCCCTGCGTGTATAGGTACCACTGATGTCACGCGCAGTTGTTGATGTTGTCTTGGTCATACTACAGCAGGGGTTCTCAACGTTTTTGGCCGGGGACCCCCGACAATGCTTTGGCAACGTCTCGGGACCCCCGCCCCGCCCCCTCCCGACCCCCAATATAAATTGACTGCTACAATAACCTTAACCCATTTTGGGCGGGAACCCCTTTTGATGTTTTAAGCATTGTTATAATTTAGCTATTGAAAAATAGCAGATCTACAAGCTCATAGCGCGCCACCGAGTGGCGCGCTACGAGCTTGTAGGTCTGCTATTTTTGAAAAATCGTGAAAATAAAATTTAAAAAAAAATCTTTTTTTTTTCTTTTTTTTTAAATAATTTGGGGACCCCCTAAAATAATTTGGCGACCCCCCGAGGGGTCGCGACCCACGGGTTGAGAACCCCTGTACTACAGCATCACACAAAAGCATCAAAAGTAGCAACTCTGCAAGCTTGAAACGCGACGAGGTGCGAAGCGACACGTTTTGAGCCTAATGTGGATCTGCTATTTCTCGCTACTTTTTAATTTTAATCGTGAAAAGTAACAGTTTGGGACATTTGAGCTTTACACCGGACAGAGACTATATACACTACTTCTTACGACACAGACAGTGAAAATCAGGCCCGGTTCTTCCTACAGGCCGACGAAGCAACGGCTTCGAGCGCCATGGGGGAGGGGCGCACAGTGTCTGTCAGTTGCATTAATAAATGTACAAAACTGTGACACTGGAGTAAATCAAGTTTACAAGTTCAAACATGTCAATGCAGGAAGGCATTTTGCACTGTATTGTCGTAGAGACAAAGTCAACTTACGTGTAGTTGCGATGCCGTTTACACATTTTCTACAGCAGGGTTCGATTTCCATTCTGTATTATTGAGGGGCTATATTCAGCTATAGTGTAGATTTGTATCCTATAACACAAACATTAACATATGTAGACGAGCAAATCGGCTATTTCTTCCCAACAAACATTAAATGCCATTGACAATGAATCGAGAATTTACGTCATATGTGTCTGAGCAAATCGGTATTTTGGTTAAATTCCCATTGGCAATGAATGGAGAATTTACGTCATATGTGACCGGGTGAGCAATGCAAATCGACATGTTACGTCATGATGATGTATAGGACGATAAGAATGCCCCTCACTTCACACGGCTGTGATTTTTATTTTTTTAACGGCCATTACAGGAACGTGTCCCTCCCCAGACGTGCCAAACTCTTGGCAGTCGGGGACACTCAGGCCGCCGTACAATCCCAGAGACGCCGTGTCATTTCACTGCGAGAGAGGCTTTGAGTTGGAGGGCCATACCAGCATTGCCTGCGGCGCCGATGGCCAGTGGCAGCCTCATCTTCCCACGTGTAGACGTCAGAAAGGTAAACCACTATTAATACTGGTAGTTTGATTACAACAATTCCACTAAATGTATTTGAAACACTTTAGTTACTGGTTACTTTGTAGATTATTATTATTATTACAAAACATAGCCTACATTAGCCATTTTGGCAAATTTGAAATTAGCTGATCTACAAGCTCACAATGTGTCACGGTGTAACGCAGTGTGAGCTTGTAGATCTGCTATATTCAAAAGGTTATTTTTTGAGTGGTGTAAACCACTCCAACAACTGGCTTTGTACCTGTGTCTGTTCGTACCAAAAAAATCACACCCGTGTGAACTGAGTGGTGTAAGGTCTTATATAGACTGATCAGCTGTGGTCTGACGTAATGTCTGACGTAATGAAATCACACCAGTGTGAACTGGGTGACCATAGCAACCATGCAAATTTTTTGGTACGAACAGACAGACAGACAGACACGTAAACTAACAAAGCCAGTTGTAGGAGTGGTTTACACCACTCAAAAAGCGATGTACTGTACTGATGTCTGTCCGTACCAAAAAATATCACACCTGTGTGAACTGAGTGGTGTAAGGTCTTATATAACCTGATCAGCTCTGATCTGACGTAATGTCTGACGTAATGAAATCACACCCGGGTGAACTGGGTGACCGTAGCAACCATGCTCATTTGTTGAGCACAGACAGACAGACACGTAAACTAACAAAGCCAGTCGTAGGAGTGGTTTACACGACTAAAAAATGAGCACGGTTGCTATGGTTAGTATGTGACGTCACTATATAAGACCTTACACCACTCAGTTCACACGGGTGATTTTTTGAGTGGTGTAAACCACTCCTACAACTGGCTTTTGTGTGCATAAAAAAATGACCATGGTTGCTATGTTCAAAATAATTTCTGACGTAATTAAATCACACCCGGGTGAACTGGATGACCGTAGCAACCGTGGTCATTTTCTCTGCGCAAAAAAAGCCAGTTGTGAAATCACATCCAGGTGTGATTTCATTACGTCAGATCAGAGCTGATCAGGGTATATAATACCTTACCTTATATAATACCTCACATCAGACATTACGTCAGACCACAGCTGATCATGCTATATAAAACCTTACACCACTCAGTTCACACGGGTGTGATTTTTTAATATACATTTGAAAACTTGAAACGGCGGCACATTCTGCAATAATGAGTGAGTACTTTTACTTTTGGTACTTCAAGTACATTTTGACACCAATACTTTTGTACTTTCACTCAAGTACTCAAGTAAAGTATTTCTAAATTGCACTTAAGTACATATTTTTTGTACTTTTATCCACCACTGTCCCTTTCCCTCACAACTTTTTGCCCTGAGCCAGTTGCTAGGCAACGCCTTGCTCACCCCCCGCACGCACCAAACGTGCTCACGCATGCGTAGACTACGGTTATATAATTAGGCTCTTCCATGGCTCTGTACGCGAAAACTACGTCGCTATCCGTTGTGCTGATCAGACATCCGAGGTTCGGATCTGATTTCAGATTTTTTTTTAACGCATCGCGACTGAAATATAAACGTTTCTCGAGAAAGATAGCTAGCGTGAGCTAATGCTAACAATAACATTACAATAGTGGTCTGCGAGCGGGGAAAACGGAAGTACTTGAGTAGTAATCTCCACAATTCCGTACAAGCTATTTACCACTTGTGGCCACACGGCCAGTCTTTGTGTTAACCTGTCCCTTCCCCTCATGGCTGACACTGTCTCATTACAGATATTTAACCTGTCCTTCCCGCGTGTAGATGTAAGTAAACCGCGGTTACTTGTTATGTTACACACTTTTTTTGGTAATGTTCTGTTTTTTTCCTCACCCATTTGTTTGCGTTTTGTTTTTCAGGGCGCGGACGTTACCGAAACCCTTCCCAAGCGCCTTGATACATGCACGTGGTGGAATTAATAATACAAACGGCATTCTTCAGACAAAGACTTAAGTACATGCTGTGGGGAGAAATATCATTTTAGCATTGCATTTAGCATATAATTGTAACAATTTTGTATATCATTTTAACAATGTTGCAATATGTTTTATCTTTTGTGATTAAGCTTAAAACTAAGCTACGGGTACATTATAAAATGAGACGCCTAAAACATTTTTTTTTAAAGAGCTAAAACTTGAATCAACAGATTAAAGTATGATTGAAAATAAAGTGAAATCCGGTATGTATTTATTCTTGATGGTATATAGGTATTGAACTAGCTCTACTCCAGCCCCTGTTCAATGGGTTTGTCCCTTCTGTCTTTTTTAATGGCCTAAAATATTGTCTATATACATACATTCATGAATGCACTTGCTGACCAGCTGTTGGTATTGAGCAATTTCTGTTATAGTTAGTCTGTTAAGTCAGGGGTTCTCAACGTTTTTGGCCGGGGACCCCCGGAAATGCTTTGGCAATGTCTCGGGACCCCCGCCCCGCCCCCTAATATAAATTGACTGCTACAATAACCTTAACCCATTTTGGGCGGGAACCCCTTTTGGTGTTTTAAGCATTATGTTATAATTTAGCTATTGAAAAATAGCAGATCTACAAGCTCATAGCGCGCCACCGAGTGGCGCGCTACGAGCTTGTAGGTCTGCTATTTTTGAAAAATCGTGAAAAATAAAAATAAAAATCTTTTTTTTTTTGAAAATAATTTGGGGACCCCCTAAACTAATTTGGCGACCCCCCGAGGGGTCGCGACCCACGGGTTGAGAACCCCTGTGTTAAGTAGCATGTGACATGTAAAACTAGGGGCATGTTTGGCAAAAAACACTCCTTGGGCTAAAAACAGCCCTAGCTATCACCACAAATGTGATGAATTGAAATGTGATGAGGTCAGCACATTTTGGGCACATTTGGGCAAGTGGCTTTGGCCGTTTTTAGCTCAGTGTTTTTGTATAAAAATATAAAACATAATATAATATAATATAATATAATATAATATATAAAACAAATTGCTCAATGCTGACAGCCGGCCAGCAAGTGGATTCATGAATGTATGTATATAGACAATATTTTAGGCCAATAAAAAATACTTACCAAATTTCCCACTTTAAACAAAAGAATCACCTTCTGTCTCTTCACTCGGCCACTCCTACATTCCATTCGATGTCGCTTCAGCCCCAGTCATAGGAAGATCGCACCATGGCTGGACTGTCACAAACAAGCTAGACACCCTTCAGCACCAAGGATAGCGAAAACACACACAATGCAACTCTTAACAACCAAAACCCATCACTAAATCTGCCAGTGAGGATCACTGTTGCCATCATGTCAGTACCATCTCATTATGTAAGTATTATGGTCACTATTAGCTCTGATCCATAGCTCTAAATGCGTTTCATTTAGAGCTATGTTACTCTCAACTTCCGCCGCTCGCATTAATGCAGACCAGCCTCTCCTCTTTAGCGTAAATAAAAAGAACGTTTTTGCTACTCACCAAAACATAGGTGAGTTGTGTCATTAGAAAGCCTACTTTCCTTAGTGGACGCACTCTGAGCCCCCCACCACACGTATAAACTGTACTTGTTGGCCAAATGGGGATTTTGTTTCCACCAGGAAAAAAATACTTTGTTACTCCGCTGCGCCCTCTACCGATATTGCCCAGAGAACTGCCTCATAGAGAATATTTTTCCTCCAGTGAAAAAAAATCCCTTTCTGGCCAAAAAGTACAGTTTATACATGTGGTGGGGGGCTCAGAGTGCATCCACTAAGGAAAGTAGGCTTTCTAATGACACAACTCGCCTTTGTTTTGGTGAGTAGCAAAAACATTATTTTTATTTACGCTAAAGAGGAGAGGCTGGTCTGCATTCATGCAGAGCGGCGGAAGTTGAGAGTAACATAGCTCTAAATGAAACGCATTTAGAGCTATGGGTCAGAGCTAGGTCACTATCATATCAGAATCATTAGTATTTTATAATGGTCAATATAATAGTCGGTATCCTGTCAATATCAGGGTCAGTATCATGGGGCGGCAACAGACAGTAGCTGAGGGCCTGTTAACACCTTATGTCAATTTTGGTTCAATCAAGGTTATCAGTTTAAAGGTGTCTTGCCTTCCGTCTACACCAGAAAGAGAGGGAGAGTATAATGCCAGAGGCACCTGAGCCATTGAGCACGCTCCAAGCGCACGGTGCGCACCGACAGCGAGAGTGACTAATTATTTGAAATAAAACCTTTTTTGTCCACACAGTCCTACATGACATGACAGCATACCTTTTCACTTCACTCTTGTGACGAGTCGTTTTGTTTGTGCACTCAACTAGCCTGGCTACATGTGTTCAACTTGTTTTTGTTTCGTATAATTCCAAACCGACCGACCGCAGCTTAAATAGGTGAAAAATCAACTGCGACAGAACGGGCTGCGATGCGATTATAGTTTCTTTAAAAAAGAAAAGAAAAAAAAAACACTGCCTAGCGCGAGGCCTCGCATGCGCGAGGCCCGGTGCGGCGGCACCATTCGCACTACCCAAAAAGCGGCCCTGACACACACACACACACACACACACACACACACACACACACACACACACACACACACACACACACACACACACACACACACACACACACACACACACACACACACACACACACACACACACACACACACACACACACACACACACACACACACACACACACACACACACACACACGTGCAGTAGCCTACCAATGCTTGTTAGCCCTGCAGTTAACCATGTGGGTATTTTTAAACAAGGTCAGTAGTGACTTCTTAGTAGTGGCTGTCATGCTTTTAACAGTTAGAATCGTGCTAAGACACCCGACTCGGCCCGAAAAAAAACGGCCCCAAATTGTGCGTGCGCAAGCGCGCGCATATATGAGTCCAAATCTGTGCTCCCCCACCTGGAAACAAAGTTAGGCGCCCCTGTATAATGCATCTGTATCAGTGTACAGACACTACTGTGTGTGTAGCAACTCATAATGTAGTAGGTATATATTGTAATAACCCAAACGTAATAAAAGCTAAGAATGTAATAATCAGCTCCTAATGTAATACAACCATGACCACATATTGTATCCTTACATAGCTGTGCATTATGTACTAAGAGATCATATTGTTGAGAAAAGTGTTACATGGTAATAATCAGTAACAGTATCATGGTCAACTGCCATGTTTACCTTTATATTTTACATTACTTTAACCCATTTAGACCTGAGGACGCATCTGTGTCATATTATAGCTTTTAACCCATTTTGGGCGGGAACCCCTTTTGGTGTTTTAACTAAGCATTATGTTATACTTTAGCTATTGAAAAATAGCAGATCTACAAGCTCATAGCGCGCCACCGAGTGGCGCGCTATGAACTTGTAGGTCTGCTATTTTTGAAAAATCGTAAAAATGCGGCACAAATCTTTGAATATATATTCTTTCAGAGCGAACGTTTTTTTTATTTCGACGTCAGGCCTGAATGGGTTAAGTCACACTGTAAAAAAGTGCATCCGCTAAATTGCATTGCAAATTGTGATGTGAATATTGACTTTGTAAAACAGGTCTATTGTCTGATATTATCCTACCCCAGTGACAGCATTAACAAAATAAAGAAAATAATGAATGTACAATGAGCCCACCGTCAAAGCAGCCTCTCCTCCGTGGAGTGACAGTCAATCTCATTGGTTGTTATTGAATCTCTGTTTCTGCAGCCCCCCCCCCCATCTCCTCTTTCATAAAGTGTGCATCAAAATGCTTTATACTCTCCGTCCTTCAGACTGAGAGCGTCACGAAAGGAGAAGAGACGACTTCCTTCGCCGAGGTTGTGCTGAATGTTTCATGAAGGCGTTTTGAGCTTTGAGGGGAGGTATCGTTTGTGTCGCCTCTCGGGTTGCGATGTCATTGAGAGCAGCTTCCCCCCACGGGTGGAGGGACTGCATGACAAACAGAAATGAATTAGGAGGGAGAGAGAGAAAGGAGAAAGCCATTTCACTTTACTCTTAGCTCGATTCACGGACACACACAATGCTCCTCGATCGGTTATTTTAGAGGGGGGCGCATATACGTTGGTCCGACTTGCAACAGTCTGACACATGGCGTGGCTGGTTAAGACTCACCTGTGGCACCGGCGGAAATGCGTTGCCGGTTAAGACACATGCGTGGCTGGTCAAGACTCACCCGTGGCTCCCGACATCCGTTGCCGGTTAAGACACATGCGTGGCTGGTCAAGACTCACCCGTGGCTCCCGACATCCGTTGCCGGTTAAGACACATGCGTGGCTGGTCAAGACTCACCCGTGGCTCCCGACATCCGTTGCCGGTTAAGACACATGCGTGGCTGGTCAAGACTCACCCGTGGCTCCCGACATCCGTTGCCGGTTAAGACATGCCTGGTCGGTTAACACTCGCCCGTGGCTGCCGACAGTTAAAATATTAAATATCACTACAGTTCAAGTATTTAACAAAAGGAAATATTACTACATGGCTGTATATGCCATTCTGAATTATACGACACTGATTGGTTTGTCACTAATGATATTAGAAAGATTCATCACACTAAGCCTATCTCACAGAATTTCCCCGCCCCCCTTAATACGCCCCCTTTCGGGGTTAGTGGTGATAGCATGACGTCACTCCATAGACGCTACATGTTAACAGAGGTAATTTAAGAAGTCTACAACTTTTGTTTTCTCAAGGTAAGGTTTGTTCTATCTGTTCGACCTGATTTACCATCTTGTTTGCTTCATAATATTGGTCTGTCACATTTTTACATTAGAAAATGTACTTAGATTCTCCAGAGAAAAAAACGTGTAAATGCTAATGTTAAAGACACCACTATTTACCGGAAGTGGGCGTGGAAAGCGGGCTGTGAGATAGGCCTCTTGGTAAGACTTCGGGTTTGAGAGATGTTCTGGTCGGGAATCGAACCCGGGACCTTTGATCGTTTTTAGGATTCCAAATTCGGCAGGGATTTTCGAGCGGACGTCCAAACCATTCCTTTACAATTACATTAAAACAAAATAACCTTCGGGCTCTGAACCTCCAATAGAGGGCTGCAACATGAGCGGAATTTAAATACCTCCATTCCTGATGAAGACCCAGAAGGGTCGAAACGTTGATTCTCATTCCCTTAATAAAGTATTTGGGAGCATACCAGGCGGTGTGCGGACATCCTGCCTTCTTCTGTATGTATGTGTTTTTGTTCAGCACCCGACAACACCGTTTCGTATGTATGTGCGTGCTTCCCATTTGGATTTCAACTCCACACACAAATAAACAACCGCTCTATCGTGCACGCCTGCTCAATCACAGCAACTGTTTGGGTAAATGTAAACAAATATTTAGCGGGACTACGCTTTTTCTTCTTTTCCGGCCGGGGGTCCCAACGCGGCTGCTGCCTTCCTCTCACTCCACTTTGTCTCATCTCCTGCTGTCATGTCAATGTCATGCAGGACTTTCAAATTATTGTAAACACAACATGAACATAGTACTCTTTAACTCTTATTATGCATATCGCATTCTCCCCTAGATATATTTTCGAGTGTATTCGAGCCCATTAATTAAGATTAGAGGGCCAACCATAACGAGCGATTGTTCAAACTCCCAAAGGTTCACGGACATCCTTACAAGACACTTCCCCTAATTGCTCTCGATGTGCAGGTTGGTGCCTGGCATGGTTTCCTCCACCATCGGTGTGTGGATGTGAATGGCTGAATGTAATGCACAATCATTGTAAAGCGCCTTGGATAAAGGCGCTATATAAATGCATTGCATTGCTGCGTTGTGGCCATTGGAGGTAGTTAGCTTCTGCCGACGGAAATGACTAGATTACTACTGATCTCGTTTCCCGGCCTCGCATACTGAGCGAAGACGAAACGGCTAATGTTAGCATTAGTTCACAATGTTTATCTTTCGCCAAAAACGTTAATATTTCAATCGCGATGTGGTGAAAAGTCACAAATCAGTTCCGAACATCGGATGGATGATCAACACAGCGCCGTTCCCCCCCGAGATAACAGCCAAAGCAGATCTAATTTTACATGGGACTCTATGGGATGTTTCCTGGTGCTGCGGGGTATGCAAGGTGTTGCCGAGCAACCGGGACAGGGCTAAACGTTGGTTTTCAGCTAAACGGTTTCATATTGATATAAAGCAGTGGTTTTCAACCCTTTCCATATCAAGGCCCATTATGTATTGGGTATTTGAGCCACGGAACCACCATTTGATGACATTTAGCCTCTCAGATCCAAAACCAACAAATATTTTGTCGTCGTTGGACAAGATTGTGTCCACAATTCCATTCTGTATTGATGTTGGTACCATTAGGAGAGATAACAGCCACACGTTGAATTGAGTAGGACTTCTTGTAAATGAAGCAATGCAGATGTGTAACAATAATTTAACTCTTGAGAGCGTAAAATGAAACCAAATGGACCCTATTCATTTTACGCTCTCAAGAGTTAAAGATCTTAAAGGAGAATTCCACTCATTTTCAACATTTTACTATGTCATTAATATAGCTTAGAGCTGTTGTGTGGAAATAATAAAAAAGTCCCCCCCATTCTGTTTTTCCTAGAACTGTAATTATGAAAAAAAACATTTTTTTCCAGACCTCCAGTTCTAGGAAACACAGAATGGGGGGGACTTTTTTATTATTTCCACACAGCTCTAAGCTATATTAATGACATAGTAAAATGTTGAAAATGAGTGGAATGCCCCTTTAAGGGCCCATTTGGTTAGCATCTCTCCATCATTTAGCTGGGGGACCACATGGAACCCTCTCAAGGACCACTGGTGGTCCCCGGACCACATGGAACCCTCTCAAGGACCACTGGTGGTCCCCGGACCACTGGTTGAGAACAACTCATATAAAGTGATCAAAGACGCGATATCAAGTCTTCGGCAGTGAAAGAATTTAGGCTGGACGTCGAAATAAAAAAAATAAGTCTTCTGAAAGAATATATATTCAAAGATTTGTGCCGCATTTTCACGATTCTTCAAAAATAGCAGACCTACATGCTCGTAGCGCGCCACTCGGTGGCGCGCTACGAGCATGTAGATCTGCTATTTTTCAATAGCTAAAGCATAACATAATGCTAACACCAAAAGGGGTTCCCGCTCCAGAAGGGGTTAAGAGTGTATTTTTGCTTTGTTCAGAACCTGATGCCGAGACTTTGAACGAAGCCAAATGAAAACGACCTTCTACACCTCCCAGGCTGGGCATTCAAACAAAAATGACTTTTATTTCTTTGTCATGTATATGATCGACATCGTCCGTCCGCTCGAGCGCTGGGCATTCAAACACACGTTTGACGTCGATGTGTCCGTCACGTGGGATCGACATCGTCCATCAACTGCGGCGGGGGCTGAGACGACGAGAGGCGGGCCCTCCCCGGGCGAGGAGTCAACCACGCCGTGAGTGACGTCATGATGCGACATCACATCCTGTGCACGGGGTTGATGCCCAGGATGTGGAAGCCTTTGGCCATGACCGCTGCTGTGGCCTCGCACAGCAGCATCCTCCACATGTTCACCTTGATGACCTCACCTAGAGAGAGAGAGAGAGACAGAGATAATGTTTCTGTTGTGTGTTGCATTTAAAGGGCCACTTCGGCAGATCTTATTTTAATGATGTTTGGGAGACAAGAAACACTTTCCTGGGGTTTTTATGTGGGTAATATGTGTTTTCAAAGTGTCCATGGACTCCATGATGTCATGGACACTGGGCTCACTTCCTTCCTGGACTGCAATTCCCATAATGCTTTGGTGCACTGCTCCTCCTTGTGGATAGGGGGGGGGGGGGGAGCTGTCTTACTGAGACAACATGTAAGGAAGTAAGTGAGCCCAGTGTCCATGACATCATGGAGTCCATGGACACTTTGAAATACTAAAATATCTAAAAACACATTTACCCACATGAAAACCCCAGGAAAGTGTTTCTTGTCTCCCAAACATCATTTAAATAAGATCTGGTTGCAAAAGGGGTGAAGTGGCCCTTTAATGAACGCGGTTCTTCTGGTATGAAAGATGTTTATTTGTGGCAGAGTGGCTCCATTGCTGACCACGCACACGCACACGCACGCGCACACGCACACGCACACACACACACACACACGGCGCACTGTAAATGGCATTCCATCACACACCAACAGCCAATAACAACAGGCCATTAAACCCCATTAAACCAATGACCTTAAGGCCCCGCCTCCTCCAGCCCCCATCGACATCACGGCAAGAGAAAGCCAATAGAAATGATGTCGTTAACGAGCAACGCGGACACACGGCTCGTTAAGAGGGGTGGGTGTGAGTTAATTGATGGATGATAAAATTAGCGAGTAATTTAACTGTAGATAAACCTAACACGGGCCTTTGTGTGAAGCCCCAGAACTTTGAATATTTATATATTTGATATTAATTTGATCAGACACGCCCCCCCTCCTAAGACCATTCAACTCCATGTTAGTCAGGGGTGGACAAAATACTTGAGTCAAAGTATAAATACTCCTGGTCAAATATTACTACTATTCACAAGTTATATATAAGCAATATTAGACGAGAGGGTGTTCTTTATAGTCATTAAACCATTTTAGGGCGGGATCCCCTTTTGGTGTTTTAAAGCATTATGTTATACTTTAGCCATTGAAAAATAGCACTTGTAGGTGGCTATCTTTGAAAAATCGTGAAAATGTGCCTCAAATCTTTGAATATATATTATTACAGAGTGAACATTTTAACTCAAATCTTTGCTTCTGGGGAGGTCCCTGGTACAACATATTTTCAGATGGGGGTCGGCTGGCCAATTACATATCATTTTTGGGGCCCTTGACATGAAATATTGAGCACCACTGATACAGAAACGAGGTATTTCAGAAAACTGTCAGAATTTTTTAAATGTTGACGTCAGGCCTAAATGACGATAAACAACACCCTGAGTGTAATATTGCAATTATACAACAGTTACCCTTATTAACCCATTCAGGACGGAAACCACTTTTGGTGTTTTAAGATATAGATTTTTTTTTGGCTTTCGCCTTTTTTTACTTTTTTATTGATAGAGGGATAGATGAAGGTAGGCTGACAGGAAATGGGGAGAGAGATGGGGGGGGGGGGGGGGGGGGGGGGGGGGGGGGGGTGACACGCAGCGAGGGCCGTCGGGATCGGGAGTCGAACCCGCGGCACATTGCCAGACTGGATTACCAGCCAAGGTGCCCAGACAGCTACGCCAGCCGCCCGCACCCCCTTTTGGTGTTTTAAGCATTAGCTTTAGCCATTGAAAAATAGCAGATCTAAAAGCTCATAGCGTGGCACCGCGTGCCACGCTACGAGCTTGTAGATCTGCTATTTTAGAAAAATCGTGAAAATGTGGCGCAAATCTTCACAGGAAACGCTTTGAACTCAAACCTTTGTTTCTAGGGGTGTCCCTGGAACAACATATTTTCAGATGGGGGTCAGCGGCCAAATACAGATAATTCTGGTGGTCCTCGACATGAAAAAGGTTGAGCACCACTGACATAGAAACAGGTTTCTCTGAAACTTTTAGGATTTAGAAGCATTTTTTTTTTTTTTTTTTTTTAAGAATCGGGCTCAGGTTCGCTAAAAGAAAATCTTATTTTTTTTTAATGACAGATGTAGCCACTACGACCCCAAATGTCCCAAGAAACTAGCTAGCCTAGCAACACATTCGGCTGCGATCTGGGAGAGCAGCACAGCTGATGTCTTTGTTTTGATTAGGTGTTCCTATATCGTGGTTTAAGCACGGCT
Source organism: Electrona antarctica (assembly GCF_951216825.1). Taxonomy (NCBI): domain Eukaryota; kingdom Metazoa; phylum Chordata; class Actinopteri; order Myctophiformes; family Myctophidae; genus Electrona; species Electrona antarctica. Next base: position 56,854,201 of record NC_136789.1, on the reverse strand, counting down.
AGAAAGCTGTTTCAACCAATCAGATGTCAGTCTTGATACAGTAAATGCTTTGCATTGAAAAATGATAACACGACACACTAGAAGCAATCTGGGAACCCATCAGCCTCTGGGGTCACCTCCACTTGCGGGCGGGCGCGCGCGCGCGCGCGCGCGCGCGCGCGCGTCTTGGTTTACATTCCTAACTCCTAATGCCGTACGTAGTAGTTGCGTTTACATATTGTTTGTAGTTGGATTGTTGGAACTCGTATGCGATTCATCGATGCAATTACTATATTGTTACAAACCTGGTTAACCCATTTTGGGCGGGAACCCCTTTTGGTGTTTTAAACATTATGTTATAATTTAGCTACTAAAAAATAGCAGATCTACAAGCTCATAGCGCGCCACCGAGTGGCGCGCTATGAGCTTGTAGGTCTGCTATTTTTGAAAAATCGTGAAAATATTTATTTCAGAAAACTGGAGGATTTAGAAGATTTTTTTTTAATTTCGAGGTCAGGCCTAAATGGGTAAATTCTACTAAATTGTAACCTCAAGGTTCCTTTTGCTCTCTCAGAGCTAGGTAAAGCAGCCTTCTCTGTCAGTGCTCCATTTGATTGGAACGAACTCCAGAAGTCCTTAAAAATCAGATCACTGCCTTCCCTATAGGTCAATTCAGGGAAATGATTTCTAGCACTTTTGTTCAACAATGTAACGGTTAATTAATTCTCATCTATCCATTATAGTTATTTTAGTGTTTAGTAACACTTTCTGTTTTCCAATATATATATTTGATATTGCTGTATTTAATGTATATTGTTGATTTTGTGATTGTATTTCGGCTACATTGAAAATGAGGGCCTGCCCCTCAATTGTACTCCGAGCTTAAATAAAGGTTATGATGATGATGATGATGAAGAACTGTGATTAACGATTTAAATTGTGTGGGGTTTGTTTTGCATTGAACATTGGAACGTAAATTATTTGTATTTCTGTTTGCCTTCTAGGCTTTGCAATCACAAATTGCACAGGGCAGATATGACACATAACTTAGATATACACATTTAACGGTCACATTTGACGAGCGGCGGTGGTGGCTCAGGGGTAGAGTGGCTCAGAGTTAGTGTCGAAGTGTCCTTGAGCGAGACGCTGAACCCCAAATTGCTCCCGATGTGCTGGTTGGTGCCTTGCACGGTCATCTGTGAATGTGTGTGTGAATGAGTGAAAGTAATGCACATCTATGTAAAGCTCATTGGATAAAGGCGCTATATGAATGCACCATTTACATTTAATATATTTTTTTTCCAAAAGATTTTACAAAATAGCGGAAATAGGCCTACTACTTGTACATCTGCTATTTTTTTAAACATTTTGAAAATGTATGGACATTTATCAACAGAACTAGAACTCGTTAGGCTACAATAAGCGTGGTTCCTAACCGGTCTGTCGGTCCTTCTCCACGCAGCAGCAGGTGTCGTAGAACTCGTTAGGCTACAATAAGCGTGGTTCCTAACCGGTCTGTCGGTCCTTCTCCACGCAGCAGCAGGTGTCGTAGAACTCGTTAGGCTACAATAAGCGTGGTTCCTTACCGGTCTGTCGGTCCTTCTCCACGCAGTAGCAGGTGTCGTAGAACTCCTTAGGCTACAATAAGCGCGGTTCCTTAGCGGTCTGTCGGTCCTTCTCCACGCAGTAGCAGGTGTCGTAGAACTCGTTAGGCTAAAATAAGCGTGGTTCCTTACCGGTCTGCTGGTCCTTCTCTACGCAGTAGCAGGTGTCGTAGAACTCGTTAGGCTACAATAAGCGTGGTTCCTTACCGGTCTGCTGGTCCTTCTCCACGCAGTAGCAGGTGTCGTAGAACTCGTTAGGCTACAATAAGCGTGGTTCCTTACCGGTCTGCTGGTCCTTCTCCACGCAGTAGCAGGTGTCGTAGAACTCGTTAGGCTACAATAAGCGTGGTTCCTTACCGGTCTGCTGGTCCTTCTCTACGCAGTAGCAGGTGTCGTAGAACTCGTTAGGCTACAATAAGCGTGGTTCCTTACCGGTCTGCTGGTCCTTCTCCACGCAGTAGCAGGTGTCGTAGAACTCGTTAGGCTACAATAAGCGCGGTTCCTTACCGGTCTGTCGGTCCTTCTCCACGCAGTAGCAGGTGTCGTAGAACTCGGTGAAGGTGGTGGCCAGCTCGTACAGGTAGTCGCTGAGCGTGTGGAGCAGGAGGTCATCGAGGATCTTGTGGAGGATCTCGGGGAAGCGCAGGATGCACTTGCCCAGCTTCCACTCCTTGTCGTGGTCCAGCAGGATATCTGTGCTCTCTGCTGCCCTCTTCAGGGTGGCTTCGTCCAGGTTGGCCAGGCGGGCGATGGACCTACAGGGTAGAAACATTGCACAATTACAGAGTGTCTGAACGATGCCAAGATTTTGGGTATCGATGTCTCCATTTTGGAGAGTCCTAGACCACTTATTACCGATGTTTCAATCTGGCAACCCAACGGCAAAAAGTGAGATGCTTAGTGTTTTTTCAGGTACAGGATTCAAAAAGGTCAAAGTAAGTAGCTAGGCCTATTGTGTAATAAAAACTCAAAGATTATACGTGGCTGTGTTTCCTCGATCCGGCCCTGTGTGCGTGCGCGTGTGCGTGTGTCGGTGCGCGCGCTCTCACCTGATCCTCGTCAGGGCGTACAGCAGGTACACGGCCGTGTTTCCTCGGTCGGGGTGTGTGTGTGCGTGCGTGTGTGTGTGTGTGTGTCGGGGCGCGCGTTCTCACCTGATCCTCGTCAGGGCGTACAGCAGGTAGGCGGCCGTGTTTCCTCGGTCGTCCAGCATCTTGTCGAAGGAGAACACGTAGTCGTTGATGCGGTTGTGGGACAGGTCGGCGTACTTGATGCAACCGAACGCCACGGAGCGCTGCGCCCTGGTCAGCTCCTCGGGAGTTAACACCTGGACACACGCACGCGCACCCATTTTAACCATGTATTTATGTCCACACAAAGGAGATGCATACAAGGACACAAATATTATAGATGCATTAATTATGCACATAATGAATGCCTGGAACATGGACATTAAACCCATTTAGGCCTGACGTCGAATTTAAAAAAAAAAAAGAATATATATTCAAAGATATGTGCCACATTTTCACGATTTTTCAAAAATAGCAGACCTACAAGCTCGTAGCGCGCCACTCGGTGGCGCGCTATGAGCTTGTAGATCTGCAATTTTTCAATAGCTAAAGTATAACATAATGCTTAGTTAAAACACCAAAAGGGGTTCCCGCCCAGAATGGGTTAAGAGTTTACATAGTACCTTAACGATTATCTGGTTTCAGAATTTATTCACAATGTATTTTCTCTAGTATGAAGGTTATTGTAGCCGTCAATTTGTATTGAGGGGGGGGGGGGGGGGGGGGGGGGGGGGCAGGGCGGGAGTCGCGAGACATAGCCAAAGCATTTCCGGGGGGAGTCACCAGCCAAAAAGGTTGAGAACCCAAGTTGTTGGAACCCTCTAACAACCAGTCTGTGGGTAAGCCCTAGGCTGCCAAATAAATAGACCAATAGGCTGCACCTATGGCCCAGCTCTGAGATGGTATGTATGTAGAAGTGGTTGGTATTTAATGACCGTGGTCATACAGTCTTCTAGGCTCTAGGCTATGGTGAAAGGTGCAGGCTATCTCTACTACAGACACTTACAGACAATCTACAGTTGACTGAAACGCATTTTGGTGGGCCTTGATGGAATTGTCATGGCAGACTTTACACTTGGTTGCATGCTGAAAATAGCCATCTACAAGATCACAACAATTTAGGCAATTAGAAACAGTGGAATATCTATATAATGAATTATGCAATATGCATATACACTATATAGTGCTATGTCTACATAAAATGCTATCTAAGTTACATAAGTTGAGCCTTTTGCTTGCGCCTGTAAGGTCGTCGGGGGCAATGGCAAGTACTACGGCAAGTGCTGCGGGCTAAGATGGAGTCTGAAGAGGTGGGTTTTCAGACTACGACTACGTATGAATGAGTCAATTGCAATGGGAAGTGCATTCCAAAGTTTTGGAGCCAGAAGGGAGAAGAGTTTGGGACGTGTGGAGCGTTGTCCCGGTGTTTTTAGTGAAGGTACCTACAGCTTCCCTGCGTCGGCTGATCTGAGCTTGTAGATCGGCAATTTTCCCGAGCTCAACCAAACAAACTCCGTAACATTTTAGTCTTAGTTTTTATTTGTTGACGAAATTGACAGTAAATTAGTCCATGGTTTTAGTCATCATGGCTTAGTTTTTATTGCGTTTGTCAGTAAAACAAAAAAGGCAGTCGATGAATATTTTCCGTCCTGTACAGAACATGAACTGACAGACACAGAGCCATAAAACACTAGAACAAACACAAAACAACCAAACCACACACAGCACATAAACCATAAACTACAAGGACAGAATACAATCACCCTGCACAGATGAGCTCTACCGCCACTTTAACACAGCAAGGAAAGATGACGTTCAACAAATACGACACAGAGGCCTTCCCTGTACTCAACAACTCCACCCACACCGCCGAGTGTGTGTGTGTGTGTGTGTGTGTGTGTGTGTGTGTGTGTGTGTGTGTGTGTGTGTGTGTGTGTGTGTGTGAGAGAGAACCATTCACATATGCACCCACTGCAACAGAGACTGTGAAGGATTGGCCTCTTCCAGCACCTGAAGAGCAATAATGTCACATTTTTAATTACCTTTTGTTTTTGTTGGTATTCAGTCAGCCAGCAATGGGTAGGATGCTCCCAACAAAATGTAGTCTCTGTGAAATATCTAGGGGCCGCAATCCTTGCATTCAAAGATGTTCCTAGAAGCGTTGTCATTGGTCGGAAAAAACCCCGGTCGCAATGACTAACCAATCAGGAAGTAGACAGGCAAATCGACCAATGACAAAGCTTCTAGTAAAATCTGCAGCCCCTAGATGTGTCACAGAGACTACATTTATTTTGGGAGCGTTCTACCCATTGCTGGCTGTCTGAATACAAAAAAGTCAGTAAAATGTTGACATAGTATTGCTTATAGCAGCTTTAAGTAGCCTGTGCCAATCAAACAGTAAGCCTGTTGTAAACGGGATTGGCAGGCGTTTATCCGACGCCTTCCAAGAAGCAACATTACTGCCGTTCCCCTGGGACCGCTGGCCGCTTGGCTTGGCCTCCTGGCTATGAGATCCACCTATGATAAATAGTTTCTTTACAGAAACGACAGGTTTAGCAACCGGGTTAGCCATAGTGACATGATTGACGACAACAACGTCATCTGCTTTCCTATACTATTTTGATTGGTTGGTATGAACCAATCGCCGTAGACTGGCAACGCCCCGTCCCAGAAACTGCTGCCGTGGGAAGGGCTTTCAGTCTGACTAATGAAGTGAAACGAAATGAAAATTCAGTGTCAGGAGTGAATTTGTTCCCTTTTATTTTTCTGACTGGCTGACGGGCACAGCGGTGTGTCCGCAAAACTGCTGTTTTCAAAGTCAAACTTGGGTCTCCGTGAGCGATGGGGTGGACTGCAGACTGAGCTGCAGGCATGGGTCCTAACACCTGTTGGGCCCCCCGTGAGCGATGGGGCGGACTGCAGACTGAGCTGCAGGCATGGGTCCTAACACCTGTTGGGTCTCCGTGAGCGATGGGGCGGACTGCAGACTGAGCTGCAGGCATGGGTCCTAACACCTGTTGTACATGTTGTACCGCGTGCCAATCAACAGGCTACAGGGAGAGAGAGGGGTGGCAGACGCGCTTGGACTCTTCTTCCTTCTTTTCCCTTCAGGGCTCGGCACAGCGAATCATCTGCCTCCATCTCACCCTGTCCTCTGCCTCCCTCTTCTCTCACACCAACTGACCTCAAGTCCTCTTTCACTTTTTTTACATCCATACATCTTCTCTTTGGTCTTCCTCTAAGTCTATAGGCCTCCCGCCTGGCAGTTCCAACCTCAGCATCCTTCTAGCGATATACTCACTATCCCTCCTCTGTACGTGTCCAAAACAGACATGTCAAAAGGGACTGTTCCAATTCAGTGGAGATACAAGGTTTCTGCCCAACAGCAACTGCATCAAATGTGGGGTCCTTGAAATGTTACGAGGTTGAGAATCCCTGAGGGAGACGCGATGGCCAACAGCTGAAACGGGATCTCAATAATAAAGCCACAACACATTTGTGAGGACATGGACATTAAATGCCCTAAGTTTTTTAGGACAGCAAATGGTAAACTGTGGTAGTGAAGTACGACGCAGAGCGCAGTGACTCCCAACCCCGTGCACGTACACCTCTCCAATTCATCATGTCCGTCTAAGGTCTGTCTGTACACCTCTCCAATTCATCATGTCCCCGTCTAAGGTCTGTCTGTACACCTCTCCAATTCATCATGTCCCCGTCTAAGGTCTGTCTGTACACCTCTCCAATTCATCATGTCCCCGTCTAAGGTCTGTCTGTACACCTCTCCAATTCATCATGTCCGTCTAAGGTCTGTCTGTACACCTCTCCAATTCATCATGTCCCCGTCTAAGGTCTGTCTGTACACCTCTCCAATTCATCATGTCCCCGTCTAAGGTCTGTCTGTACACCACTCCAACTCATCATGTCCGTCTAAGGTCTGTCTGTACACCTCTCCAATTCATCATGTCCCCGTCTAAGGTCTGTCTGTACACCTCTCCAATTCATCATGTCCCCGTCTAAGGTCTGTCTGTACACCTGTCTGTATGTCTGTCTGTCTGTCTGTCTGCACACCTGTCGGTCTGCAAACCCCGTCTGTCTGTCTATCTGCACACATGTCTGTCTCTCACTCAAAACCGGTCTTTCGGTCTCTATTTGTACCGGGCTCGTAGTTAACCCATTTTGACCTGCGATCGGATTCTAAAAATGTCTTCTACATCCTGACAGTTTTCTGAAAAAAAGCTATGTTTCTATGTCCGTCGTTCTTCGACTTTTCAAAAATAGCAGATCTACAAGCTCGTAGCGCGCCACTCGGTGGCGCGCTATGAGCTTGTAGATCTGCTATTTTTCAATAGCTAAAGCATAACATAATGCCAACACCAAAAGGGGTTCCCGCCCGAAAATGGGTTAAATGAACACTGGGGGATTTTTGTTTTTGACGGTATAGATCGGGATCCCGGGGGATACGAAAATGCTTTCAAACGGGGGTCCACTCCGTGGTCTACTGCTCGTCACACTGAGGGGTCCTTGAAACGAGAAAGGTTGAGATCTGCCCACTACTGACCTTGTCGCGTTCTTTGTCCTGCAGTTTGTCCATGGATCGCTTCAGGCCTTCATCCAGCAGGTCCCTCAACCTCACCGTGTCACCCGACCGAGTCTTAAACTTCTTCCTGCACACACACACACACACACGCAGACGCACACGCACGCAAAATTATAATGGAACGGTTAATCTCAAAGTTCATTTATTTATTCATTGAATTTCAAGGACCACCATAACTGATGAGAAATGAGAATGTATAAACATTTTGAATATAGGATTTTGGGACAACCGAGCATTTCTATTTTGTGGTATTGCAACTTCTACCAAGTAAAGAAAAATGGAGCGTCTCCGCCCCACCACGGCGCGTCAAGTTGTGAGCCATTTAGGATGCGTGGGGGTGCACCTCGGGGAAGGGGGGGGGTCTTCCAAAGGCTGTTAGGTGGCTGTTAAGTCTTTAACGGAGTGTTAAAGGACCACTTCACCACTTTTCAACCTATCTTCATATAATAGGTCCTCACTAATAATCATGATAAAATGGTGCAATTTTTTTCTACTCTGTCTGTGTCTCATAGGAGGGCTGTGGGCAGTTCAGAAACAGTCTTCCAGTGACATCATCGATGGGGAATACAAGCTAATAGAAACTGCAGGCTTTCTAGTCCTGAAAAGTTGCAATGCGAAAATGGAAGCCATCGTTCTCACGATAATGAAAATCTAAATATTTTTGTAAAAGAATCTTGTTTAAAAAAAATCTGCCTAATGATGATGTCACTGGAAGACAGTTTCTAAACTGCCCACAGCCCTCCTATGAGACACAGACTGGAGTAGAAAAAAATCGTGCCATTTCTTTATGATTATTAGTGAGGACCTATTATATGAAGATAGGTTGAAAAGTGGTGAAGTGGTCCTTTAAGTTATTGGCCTCTGGCTCACCTGTGAGGTGAGCCAACAGCAACAGGGATGACCTCCCACCGGGTGGAAGGGGAAGTGCGACACTGGGGAGATTTATTGAGGATTCCAGGTATTGCGGCGTCTACAGCCCCACAGAGACAGACTTAAACCTCTTTAAGGCAGCGTCTACAGCCCCACAGAGACAGACTTAAACCTCTTTAAGGCAGAGAGACAAGGCGTCTACAGCCCCACAGAGACAGACTTAAACCTCTTTAAGGCAGAGAGACAAGGCGTCTACAGCCCCACTAAGACAGACTTAAACCTCTTTAAGGCAGAGAGACACGGCGTCTACAGCCCCACAGAGACAGACTTAAACCTCTTTAAGCAGAGAGACACGCCTGGTCTAGGGATGCAGCTACCCCTTATTTCCTTAAAGGGGAAACATTTTACTGTCATTAATATACCTTGGAGCTGAATAAAAAAGTTCCCCCATTTTGTATTTCCTAGAACTGTAATTATGAAAAAAATCATTAACATGGTGAAACACATCTTGATGACATCATCAAGATGTGTTTCACCATGTTAATGATTTTTTTTCAGACTTCTAGTTCTATGAAACACAGAATGGGGGAACTTTTTTATTATTTCCACACAACAGCTCTAAGGTATATTAATGACATAGTAAAATGTTGAAAATGAGTGGAATGCCCCTTTAACGATTATTATGTTGATATAGGTTTTGTTTCCGTTCGTTCATTTAAACAACTCCACACACACACACATACCTTTAAAATCACTTTTGTATTAGTCTGATTAAGCTGGATACGTGCTTATTAGTGTGATTAAGCACGTATCCGCTAGCATCACCATTCTGGAGGGAACATTTGCAGAAAAGAGCCATTCTACATGCTGCTGTAGATCGTCTAATGTTTTTCGGAGAAGGGGTTCAGGTCGCTCGCATTCACACCCAATACTTCGGTAGACTCGATGCGAACAGGCGGAGAAGTTGGGATTCCTGCAGATTTAATTTGCTGCGGTTTGCCTTCACACGCACTGCGCTGTCATCCGCAGCAATTGGAAAACGCAGCAGAGAACTTTATCAATGTGTTCAATTCATAAACTACACAGTGAAATCTATGGTGTTAAAAAGGATGCTTCTAGTAATAGTTAGGACTTGAGGGTAACGTGGATGCATGTGTGTCGCCGGGGACTGGACTCGGAGTGAGTGAGTGAGTGAGTTTCATTCTTAATGAGACATTAGCGCTTTGTGTCGTACATCAATCCTTATAAACACACTCAGACATGAATAGCTGAGCTCTCGCAGGGGGCAGATGATCACACACAAGACACAATACCATGTTCCTGAAGGAGTCCTGCAACATGCATCTTCTATCGTCATATGTGACCGTTTCTGACCGAGGCAAAGTCATTGATTCTTTTTTTTTTTTTTTCCATGTCATGTGAAAGCAGGGAATCATAGCTTCAAAATGACATTGGTTGTTCAGTTTGACCCACCAGTTTTGGAGATATGGCTTATAGAAAACAGCGAGTTGAGAAAACAGGCACTTTTATTACACTTACATGTTTAAGCATTTATTTCATATTTACATGTCGATTTCAGCTCTGACATTTATTTCAGACATGATCTAGTATGTGAAGAGTCTGCCTGTGCTATAACTAATTTTGGATGAAAAAAATATATAATTTTTTCTCCTCTCCTGAACAGTTAGTCTTGCCGCCATGACTGTGTCTGCATCAAAAAGAGTCACTAAATAACCATATTCTCAAGCAGCGTATGCACCAAAGACCATTAGACCATGTCCACATGTAGTGGTTTAACCCATTTTGACCTGAGATCAGATTCTAAAAATGTCTTCCACATCCCGACAGTTTTCTGAAAAAGCTATGTTTCTATGTCAGTGGTTCTTCGATTTTTCAAAAATAGCAGACCTACAAGCTCGTAGCGCGCCACTCGGTGGCGAGCTACGAGCTTGTAGGTCTGCTCACAACTGCGACGCATTGTGAGCTTGTAGATCGGCAGTGTTAAATCAGCCATTACGACGGCATCAAGGCCCGACAAAATACATTTTAGTGGACTAAAATCTTATGACATTTAGTCGACTAAAACTAGACTAACACTAAAACATTCCAGGTGACTAAAACTAAATGGAAACTATTCAAGAGACAATGACTAAAACTAAAATTTGCTGCCAAAAAAACACTGCTCTGCAATATGTAAATTACGATTACAAATTACAGTTGATGATTGTCACAAATATTAGCAATTAACAATGTCATTGCATTGAATATTGGAACGTTACAATTTGTTACAGTTTGCCTTTTAGGCTTTATGATCACAAATTGCACAGGACAGGACAAGTGATCTTTTGGAAGTTTTTCTTTCCAAAAATGTACAAAAGCTTACAAGCTTATGCATCTGCCATGTATGAAAACATTTTGAAAATGTGAGGACATTTTTCAACATGCAAACGATTGACGATTATATGCAAATTGCAAAACATAATTGTGATTACCTCAAATAATTGTGATTAGGCGATTATGTAATAACTGTGACCAGGCCAATATGTACACACAATCAAGTACTTTTCTCCCCCCCCAAAAACACATGTAAAAAAAAAAAAAAAAAAGGAGGTTTGTGTTATCTTTGTCTTTGCTCTGCTCTCTCTTTTCCCTCGTTTAGTATTCCATATCCTATGAATTATGCATACATATCTATCCACGGGAAACAAACAATCTCTGAGCGCACCGCGACCAAAAACAACAAGCAGTCACTTCCAGGTTGGGACCCATGGCTGGGGTTGTGTTTACAGGGAAGCGCTTGTTTTGCATCACTGAACGTCCATGCATACTAATGCTGCATTCACGTGGAATCAGGCAAGCGGCTAGACGGCAAACGGCAAAACCTGCTGGACGGCACGGAGCGGTAAAAACATTAAAGGTATATTCAGTGATTTCACTTAATTCAAATATCACTTACCTACCATAGAGTGTGCTGACCATATAAGGAGTTCCTCCCTGTCCCCAGTCAGCCCCTGGGGTCAAAAAACCCTAGTTTAAGTTTTGGTGGCGGGTGGCAAAGCCTTCATCCAATCAGGATGAGAGGGGCCTTCCTCCAATCATGATCGAGTGGGGGAACATGCTGTTGGCCTGTTGCACTTCCCCCCACTGTAGAGTGTGTGCATGTGCACATTTTGTTACTGGGGCGGACTGGGTGGTTTTCCAAATCACTCAAATCACTGAATGCTCCTTTAAATATTTTAACATTGATGCCGTATGCCGTTACCGTCGCCGGTTCTGGCTGTCCTGTTTATCCCGTTTACCGTCCTGCTCCCGTCCACTAAAATGAAGTCCGGTTTGCCGTCTACCGCTTGCCTGATTCCATGTGAATGCAGCATTGAGCCTCAGTAAAATCCAGTAGAACCAAGACTAAGTCACTGACTAAGTCATATTATGCTTGGAAATAGCCAATCTGCAGTGCCAGACGCATTGTGAGCTTGGAGATCGGCTATTTCGGCACACAGACGTTCAAAATGAGGCATTACAATGCCATAAAATGTGGTCGACTAAATCAGCTGCAGATTTAGTCGACTAAATTCTCACGCTATTTAGTCAACAAAAACTGGACTAAAACACATTTCAGATGACTGAAATATGACCAAAAACTAAAGTGGAATATTACTCAAAAGACTCGGACTAACAACTTTACTAAACCAGTAGTTGTACAGCTCAGCACAGTCCAAGCCAATGAGGATTTTATTGTTTAAGGCTGAACAGCAGTGGAGTAATAATATTTATATTGTGATTGGTAATATTCATATTGTTATTAGGCCATTCTCAAATCTTTAGAGCAGACGTGCCGTCATGCTAGTTTGAGCACAGCCGGTGAGCCTATTTTAAGCACATTGTCTCGTCGAAACTATAATACGCAGACGTAAAGAAACAAGCAGGATTTCCACGGTCGTGATGGGGGTGGACACTAGTAACTTGTTCCGGGTATCAAAGGGGGATTAGTATTTATTTTTCCTACACTTTCAGCTAAATCCTGCCGTCCTGCTGTGCTTGTGGGGTGTGCGTGCGTGCGTGTGCCTTCTCTCTCTCTCTCTCTCTCTCTCTCTCTCTCAAATAAGTTATGTTGCATATGATCTAATAGATTCTGCAGCGCCACTGCCCTAAACATGCAGTGGTGTTGTTAGTAGGAATAAACACTGAAGCACCCGGGAGGGATTGGACACCCGGGAGGTGCCAAACCGAGTTCCAGTCTGTACACCAAAAGAAAATGGCGGTGGTGCCCCTAGAGGAAAAAACAATCTATATATAATATAGTAGTAGTACAGTATGTGTGTGCGCTCTCTCTTACTTGTCCTCTCCGAGAACGACCCCAAACCCTGCATGTTCCACTCGGGTCACCTGGGGGTCGTACCAGCCAATCATCTGAGCCGCAGCGAACACCACCTGGAAGTGAGTGCTCTGTGGTACACACACACACACACACACACACACACACACACACACACACACACACACACACACACACACACACACACACACACACACACACACACACACACACACACACACACACACACACACACACACACACACACACACACACACACACACACACACACCCCTTAAATGTCATGCCGATTGCCGTGTGAACCGTACAGTGAAGCAGCCATATGTCAATGCTGGAATATAATTGAATGTTGACCGCCTGCTATCAGATTCCATCCTCCCTCTCTCCTATAAACTAATCGGAATTTTATTATTTGCAGCTGGATATGGTTTCAGCTGCTCTAGCGTGTCTGCCTACTGCTAATGTTTAACCCATTTTGGGCGGGAACCCCTTTTGGTGTTTTAAACATTATGTTATAATTTAGCTATTGAAAAATAGCAGATCTACAAGCTCATAGCTTGTAGGTCTGCTATTTTTGAAAAATTCTTAAAAATGTGGCACAAATCATTGAATATATATTTCAGAGCGAACATTTTTAACTAAAATATTTGCTTCAGGGAGGTCCCTGGAACTACATATTTTGAGATTGGGGTCCGTGGCCCAATAGAGATAATTCTGGGGGTCCTTGAAAAAGGTTGAGCACCACTGACATAGAAACATGGGTTTTTCAGAAAAATGTGTGCCTTTCTGTTATTTCTGGACCGTGTCGTTTACCTTTTCTCGTCTCTGTCCTGGCTCTTCCCGTCACTGCAGTGTTGAGCGATGGCATAAAAAAAACAATGTTGCCTGCTCTTACTAGTCTGGGGGCCAGACTGATTCGCTACGTTCAGTCTTTTTTTCACTTCCCTACTCCGTCTGGCCAGGCCAGTCTGGATTTTCCGTTACGTAGGCAAGTCAGGAAGTGACTCGGGTTTTACAATCGGATAACACTGGTCCCTCTCCCCCCTCCCACAGACAATCAGAAGCCGCAGACCGCTTTCTCTAAGTCTGTGCCTCCCATCTGAGAGACAGGAGGCGTGGCAGACTGAGAAGCAAACCTCCCATCTGAGAGACAGGAGGCGTGGCAGACTGAGAAGCAAACCTCCCATCTGAGAGACTGGAGGCGTGGCAGACTGAGAAGCGAACCTCCCATCTGAGAGACTGGAGGCGTGGCAGACTGAGAAGCGAACCTCCCATCTGAGAGACTGGAGGCGTGGCAGACTGAGAAGCGAACCTCCCATCTGAGAGACTGGAGGCGTGGCAGACTGAGAAGCAAACCTCCCATCTGAGAGACTGGAGGCGTGGCAGACTGAGAAGCAAACCTCCCATCTGAGAGACTGGAGGCTTGGCAGACTGAGAAGCGAAGTGAGAAAAAAAACATGTACATCGACTATATATATATATATATATATATATATATATATATATACATATATTTTTTTTTTTAAGGCTGTCAAACTTATCGCGTTAATTAATTGCGTCAAAATATTTAACGCATACGCACACCGACTCAACCCACCGCGTCGGCACATGTGTCGAGACTGTAGAACAGCAGAGGGAGGAGGAGCGGAGGGAGACACTGTGTGTGTGTGTGTGTGTGTGCACGTGCGTGCGTGCGTGCGTGCGTGCGTGCGGACAAATGCATATATTCTGGGGGTCCTTGACATGAAAATGTTGAAGCATTTGGTGTCCAAAACGCGGAAGTGCTAACTCGCCTGAACGCACTTGAATGCATTTGTGAACGAGCGCCCTGCGTTAAACCCCCAGCTGCTGTGCGCTCTTTTGAGGAAAACCACCTGCAGGTCCAGCTTCGGTAGGGCCAAAGCAAACCGCCCACAGGTCCAGCTTCGGTAGGGCCAAAGCAAACCCCCCCCAGGTCCAGCTTCGGTAGGGCCAAAGCAAACCGCCCACAGGTCCAGCTTCGGTAGGGCCAAAGCAAACCGCCCACAGGTCCAGCTTCGGTAGGGCCAAAGCAAACCCCCCACAGGTCCAGCTTCGGTAGGGCCAAAGCAAACCGCCCACAGGTCCAGCTTCGGTAGGGCCAAAGCAAACCCCCCACAGGTCCATCTTCGGTAGGGCCAAAGCAAACCGCCCGCAGGTCCAGCTTCGGTAGGGCCAAAGCAAACCGCCCACAGGTCCAGCTTCGGTAGGGCCAAAGCAAACCGCCCGCAGGTCCAGCTTCGGTAGGGCCAAAGCAAACCACCTGCAGGTCCAGCTTCGGTAGGGCCAAAGCAAACCGCCCCGCAGGTCCATCTTCGGTAGGGCCAAAGCAAACCGCCCGCAGGTCCATCTTCGGTAGGGCCAAAGCAAACCGCCCACAGGTCCATCTTCGGTAGGGCCAAAGCAAACCGCCCTCAGGTCCAGCTTCGGTAGGGCCAAAGCAAACCGCCCGCAGGTCCATCTTCGGTAGGGCCAAAGCAAACCGCCCACAGGTCCAGCTTCGGTAGGGCCAAAGCAAACCGCCCACAGGTCCAGCTTCGGTAGGGCCAAAGCAAACCGCCCAGCAGGTCCAGCTTCGGTAGGGCCAAAGCAAACCGCCCACAGGTCCAGCTTCGGTAGGGCCAAAGCAAACCGCCCACAGGTCCAGCTTCGGTAGGGCCAAAGCAAACCCCCTGCAGGTCCAGCTTCGGTAGGGCCAAAGCAAACCGCCTGCAGGTCCATCTTCGGTAGGGCCAAAGCAAACCACCCGCAGGTCCAGCTTCGGTAGGGCCAAAGCAAACCGCCCACAGGTCCATCTTCGGTAGGGCCAAAGCAAACCACCCGCAGGTCCATCTTCGGTAGGGCCAAAGCAAACCGCCCACAGGTCCAGCTTCGGTAGGGCCAAAGCAAACCGCCCACAGGTCCAGCTTCGGTAGGGCCAAAGCAAACCGCCCGCAGGTCCATCTTCGGTAGGGCCAAAGCAAACCGCCCGCAGGTCCATCTTCGGTAGGGCCAAAGCAAACCGCCCCCAGGTCCAGCTTCGGTAGGGCCAAAGCAAACCGCCCCCAGGGCCAGCTTCGGTAGGGCCAAAGCAAACCGCCCCCAGGGCCAGCTTCGGTAGGGCCAAAGCAAACCGCCCGCAGGTCCAGCTTCGGTAGGGCCAAAGCAAACCGCCCACAGGTCCAGCTTCGGTAGGGCCAAAGCAAACCACCCGCAGGTCCAGCTTCGGTAGGGCCAAAGCAAACCTTCCGCAGGTCCAGCTTCGGTAGGGCCAAAGCAAAGCGCCCGCAGGTCCAGCTTCGGTAGGGCCAAAGCAAACCGCCCGCGGGTCCAGCTTCGGTAGGGCCAAAGCAAACCGCCCGCGGGTCCAGCTTCGGTAGGGCCAAAGCAAACCGCCCGCAGGTCCAGCTTCGGTAGGGCCAAAGCAAACCGCCTGCAGGTCCAGCTTCGGTAGGGCCAAAGCAAACCGCCCGCAGGTCCAGCTTCGGTAGGGCCAAAGCAAACCGCCCACAGGTCCAGCTTCGGTAGGGCCAAAGCAAACCCCCCCCAGGTCCAGCTTCGGTAGGGCCAAAGCAAACCGCCCACAGGTCCAGCTTCGGTAGGGCCAAAGCAAACCGCCCGCAGGTCCAGCTTCGGTAGGGCCAAAGCAAACCGCCCACAGGTCCAGCTTCGGTAGGGCCAAAGCAAACCCCCCCCAGGTCCAGCTTCGGTAGGGCCAAAGCAAACCGCCCCCAGGTCCAGCTTCGGTAGGGCCAAAGCAAACCGCCCACAGGTCCAGCTTCGGTAGGGCCAAAGCAAACCGCCCGCAGGTCCAGCTTCGGTAGGGCCAAAGCAAACACTGAAGCGCTGGGCTTCAATGTTTCCCAGCCGCTCTGCGGTCTTGGCCTACCTGCCTTCCTTTTCTCCCCCTTGTTTATCAATCCATCTCTTTGCTCTCAGTGAGGCAGAGCATGTTGTCATGCATGACGGACACGTACACACACACACACACACACACACACACCTGCCCACTGTCTGTGACGTAGATGATGATGTCGGCGCGCTCGTCGAAGATCCGGTGTCGCAGCGCGGCGAGGTCGGAGGTGTCGTAGGTGTAGCCTCCGTCTGACTTCACCACCGTCAGTGGAATGGACTGACCGGGACAGAACACCACCTTACGGCCCTCGTCCATCTCCACCAGGCCTGAGGACAGGAGGGAGATCATCTTTACAACACAATGCATTAACAACACACTCACTGCCAGCCATTAAATTCAACGTGATCACGAACTTCAGCGGGCTGAGGAGGAAGAGAAGAGGGAGACGGGAGAGGAAGATGAAGACATAAGAGGAAGGAGGAGATAGATAGGGCTGTCACGATTATACATTTAAGTTGAATTGTCACACAAATAATTGGGATTAACGATTGACTTTTTTTTTGTACTGAACATTTTAACATTACAATTTGTATTTCAGGCTTTGTAATCACAAATTGAGCAGATGACAAAAATCTTTCCAAAACATTTACAAAACAGGGGACGTGACATGTTGTAAGCTTGTAGATCAACTTTTTCCACTATTTCAAAAAAAAAAAAAAAAAAAAGTTTGAAAATGTATGGTCATTTTTCTGCATGGAAACGATTGAGAAAAAATGATTATCTCAAATAATTCCGATTAGGCGATTATGTCACAGGCCTAGAGATAGAAAGGTGTGTAGAACAAAGGGAGAGGAACGTACAGTAATATATATGAGGGGGACAGAAAAGAGGAGGGAACGAATCATAGATAAAAAAAGATGGAGATAGAGGGGAGGCGGAGAGAGCAATAAAGATGGAGATAGAGGGGAGGCGGAGAGAGCAATAAAGATGGAGATAGAGGGGAGGCGGAGAGAGCAATAAAGATGGAGATAGAGGGGAGGCGGAGAGAGCAAAAAAGATGGAGATAGAGGGGAGGCGGAGAGAGCAATAAAGATGGAGATAGAGGGGAGGCGGAGAGAGCAATAAAGCCAGCTTCGGAGAAAGAGTCAAAACAAAGTGAAACAACAAGAGAACGAGAATGCTGAAGATGCAGAGAGAGAGAGAGAGAGCGAGAGAGAGAGAAATAGGGAGAGTAACAGACAGAATATGAGAGTGGAAGAGAGAGAGCATTCGTGAGACAACACTGCCCCCATGTGGTCACTTCCTCACACTGCAGACAAAACCGATTCAATGCAGTTCAGTATACCAGTATCCTCTTATTACTTTAAAGACGTAGTGAAATTAAATTTAGAGTATATACGGACATACCTAACAATGGATGCCAAAACAATGGGAACATTTCCATGTTTGTGTATTTTATGCTATATCAAAAGTCTATAAACATCCAATTTGAATGACTTTCTCTGAACGAAAACGTGATGCGTGATGACGTGTCGAGGCCTGCATGAATAAAAATGAATCTTGATTTCCATTGCTGCACAATTGCACATTCCTCCAAACACAGCTGAACCGGAACCAGAGTTATATTAAAATAGGCGTCAAAAGGCGATCTCGGCGGGCAGGGCGTTTGAACCAGGAGGCGTCAAATGAGTTAATGTGTATCAATTTGCTGGTCCAAATGTTATCTGATGGAGACCGACTCGGATGATTGCGAGTGTGAACCAAGGCAAGACACTCCTCAGATTCAAAGCAATTTGTGACGGCGAACTGATAACCGTTATTGTCAAATTAAAATCATGTTGTCCCGTCATTGCGAAATCAAAATCACGTAATTCAAGAAGACATTTTACTGCAAATGCTGACCTTTGGCTTCAAACTCTTGGACCACCGCGGTCATCATCTCCTGATAGAAGGACTCTCCCCTCTCGATGATCTGAATGTCCAGACAGACGTAGACCTTCTGGAACTCTGGAAGATGGAGAGAGGAGAAAGACAATCAGACAGACAGACAGACAGAACACATACATAACACAGCTTAACGTCAGGAAAGTGACATGACTCACCCACCCAGGTGATGGCAACAATACTCACCATAGTCTTTCCGTGCATTACATGCAAACAAACTCATTTCTGTCGGACGTTAAAGTTGATTGTGTTGGATACGGTTTCTCCCTCTAACATTTCCTCATATTTCTAGTTCATTGAAATGATGTCATGCACATTTGTCCAGTGCATAGCCTACTGCAGGCCTTGTTGACTAGACATTTTGAAAGCTCTTGCTACTGAAGTGATTGATAATTTATATGGAGAAATCCCGTCATTTAACATGCATCTCAATGGGTGAGAAGCACAGCTTGCCCGACCTTGGTCTGGCAGAGTGGAGTGGGTGGGGCTTAGCAAAGGGCATGATGTATTTAATTATCATAACAGGTATCAGCTGACACATGAGGGACACCACAGTTCACATTCTGAGAGAACACTCACACTTTACGACATGCACTGTGTGTGTAAGTGTATAAGCACACACATACACAGTCCTAATCTATGCTACTGTACACACAATCCTCCACACACACACACACACACACACACACACACACCTCACCTTTCCTGGACACGTCACAGATGAGCTTCCAGGCTTTCATGAAGTCTGCCTCTTTGCTCTGTAGTTTGACCACACACTGATAGGCCCTCTTCTTAAACACCTCGTCTTCATCGAACCGCTTCTTTGACTCCTAGAGAGGAGAGGAGAGTTACAACAGGAGAGGTCGTAGTAGACAGACAAAAGACCAACACAAGCAAAATAAGCAAATACATGCCAATTAAGTATTAACAAGAATGATTTGCGGGACCCGTCTGTCACACTGATTCGCACATTGTTGATTGTCACTTCCCAATGCAATGCCAGTGAGTGAAGCTCACCCTAGCTTGAGACGGCAGAGGAAGTGCAGCGCCCAGGATTACATTAGATAATTGACACTGGGTGAAATCCTGACCTGAAAATGGATCAACCTAGCCTGATTATCAGACTGTAGCTTTCTTGAAGCTTCAGTCTGACATTGTCTCCTGTCTGAGCGATTTCAAGGGGGAGGGGATTAGAATTTCCCTCAACCCTCTGTGTGTTGCGCTGCGTGATGACGCTGAAAACGGGACTCGGCGCTGATTGGTTGTTTGTTAGACCCACCCCCCCACCACCGATTCTCATTGGATAATACATTTTTCTACCGAAGAAATTATAGGTTCACAGTGCAACACCAGACCAAGAGATGCAGTCCACTCAGAGAGTGGGCGGGGTCTTTGGGCTGGATCCAGGCTAGGATCAACCCATTTTGAGCGGGAACCCCTTTTGGTGTTACATACATTATGTTATAATTTAGCTATTGAAAAATTGCAGATCTACAAGCTCATAGCACGGCACTCGGTGCCGCGCTATGAACTTGTAGGTCTGCTATTTTTTAAAAATCGTTAAAATGTGCCTCAAATCTTTCAGAAAATTGTCATGATTTAGAAGAATTTTTTTTTAAATTTCGACATCAGGCCTGAATGGGTTAAGGCCAGATCGATAAGCTCACAACGCGGCGCAAACGTGGCACGTCGGTGGTGCACAGGTTCAACACCTGCGTACAACGGAGCGTGAACAAAATGCTCAGTCTGCGCGACTAGAACTAAAAACCAAAATGTGGTGTCAAAGTCAACACTGGTGCATCTCTGCTTACTTGCTCTTCCAAACCAAGCAGAGTATGCCCAGTGGTTTTCAACCAGTGGTCCTTGAGACCAGTGCTCCTCCAGACAGACACACCGACAGGCAGACAGACAGACACACCGACAGGCAGACAGACAGGCAGACGGACGGACAGGCAGACAGACCTTGTAGAAGGCTTGCAGGTCCTCTATGGGAGGACTGACGGTCAGGTAGTTGGGGAACTTATCCTGGAGGTGAGCGATGAGCATTCCAAACTGTGTGCCCCAGTCTCCTACATGGTTCAACCTGCGCACGCACGCACACGCACACACACACACACACACACACACCCCTTGTGAGCACATCAACATTTTAGGACAGCGATTTTATGAATGCCATTTGTTTGTTTGTATGTATGGTGTATGTTTATGCATTATCGCAGACATGTGCTTAGAAATGCCTTATAGTCCCAAACGTATTATTGTTGGGTCTGCTGGGTGCAAACCAGTCCAAAATTGTTCACTTTAATTTCAGGATTCAAATTAAAAAATAACAGTTCAATATGCAGCGAGCGTGCAGATCTGCTATTTTTGATACGTTTGTGTTATGCTGTAGTGTGATCAAGTAGGATATTCATTTACAAAAAAATAAAAGTAAAAAGAATATGGAGATAAAAGGTTTCTGCCAGACAGCAATGATATACTCTTACCGCTTATAGTTAGGTAAAGTTAGCTTATAGTTAGGTAAAGTTAGCTTATAGTTAGGTAAAGTTAGCTTATAGTTAGGTAAAGTTAGCTTAAGTTAGCTTATAGTTAGGTAAAGTTAGCTTAAGTTAGCTTATAGTTAGGTAAAGTTAGCTTATAGTTAGGTAAAGTTAGCTTATAGTTAGGTAAAGTTAGCTTATAGTTAGGTAAAGTTAGCTTAAGTTAGCTTATAGTTAGGTAAAGTTAGCTTAAGTTAGCTTATAGTTAGGTAAAGTTAGCTTATAGTTAGGTAAAGTTAGCTTAAGTTAGCTTATAGTTAGGTAAAGTTAGCTTATAGTTAGGTAAAGTTAGCTTATAGTTAGGTAAAGTTAGCTTATAGTTAGGTAAAGTTAGCTTATAGTTAGGTAAAGTTAGCTTAAGTTAGCTTATAGTTAGGTAAAGTTAGCTTAAGTTAGCTTATAGTTAGGTAAAGTTAGCTTAAGTTGTGGCAAATCTGCAAAAGAAAATCCTTACCACTAGCTTTCTTCACAGATGTGTTCATAACGGTGTCTACTATCACAGAAAAAAATGTTCCAACCCACCTCCCTTGGGAAACTTTGTGACAGCTGCTGAAAGTTGGGGTACCATTATCAACCAATATAAGGCAAAAAAAAAAAAAATCATTATACTTTAAGTAGCATGTGACATGTCAAACTAGGGGGTTTTCATGATGCTGAATCCATTCCAAGCATTAGTTTTGCACGAAAAACACTCCTTGAGCTAAATTCGGCCATAGCCACTTGCCCAAATGTGCCCAAATGTGCTGACCTCATCACATTTGTGATGACGGCTATGGGCATTTTTACATGTCACATGCTACTTAAAGTATAATGAAATTTGGAATTGTTTTGCCTTATATTGGTTGATAATGGTACCCCAACTTTCCCAAGGGAGTTGGGTTGGAACTATTTGTTCTGTGATAGTAGACACCTTTATGAACACATCTGTGAAGAAAGCTAGTGGTAAGCATTTTTTTTTCCAGATTTGCCACAACTTAAACTAATTTTCCCTGATCATTAGAGCTGCAGTTCCCAAACATTTTAGCCCGCGACCCAAAAGACACATTAGACTAGTGAGAACAGCAGATCTACAAGCTCACAACGCGCCACGTTGTGAGCTTAAACATTTGGTTTCTAAATGTACGGAATTTCTTAGATTTGTCTTGTATTATCTTCATGAACGTACTGAAAAGAATCATTGAATTTGTTTTGAATTCATGAACATTTTTAAATTAACCAAAAAAACGTTTAGTTTTACGAAAATTGTGAAATGTTTGACGTCATGAAAAGATGACTTTGCGTGTCTTTTCACGTCACCGATGGTTCGTCCAGAATGCAGGAAACGGCATGTGTGAAGTCGCGGTGACGAGAGGAGGACAGAGGATGAACAGAAGAGGTAATGAATAGGCCTTAACCCATTTTGGACTGATGGCGATTAGAAAAAAAGGCTTCTAAATCCTAATAGTTTTCTGAAAAACCCATGTTTCTATGTCAGTTGTGCTCAACCCTTTTCATGTCAAGGACCCCCAGAATTATCTCTATTGGGCCACGGACCCCCATCTCAAAATATGTTGTTCCAGGGACCCCCCCCCCCCCCCCCAGAAGCAAATATTTTAGTTAAAAATGTTCGCTCTGGCCTGGGCCTTGGCTCAGCGGTCCAGGCACCTTGGCTGGTAATCCAGTCTGGCAGTGTGCCGCGGGTTCGACTCCCGATCCCGACGGCCTTTACTGCATGTCATCCCCCCATCTCTCTCCCCATTTCCTGTCAGCCTACTGTCTGTCCCTCCATCAAAATATAAAATAAAGGCAAAAGCCAAAAAAAAAAAAAAACATTTAAAAACGTTCGCTCTGAAAATATATATTCAAAGATTCGCGTCACATTTTCACGACTTTTCAAAAATAGCAGACCTACAAGCTCGTAGCGCGCCACTCGGTGGCGCGCTATGAGCTTGTAGATCTGCTATTTTTCAATAGCTAAAGTATAACATAACGCTTAAAGCAGAATGGGTTAAAAGGCCCATTCATACTTCAGTGTTAGGTGACCCCCGAAAACGTAAAAGAAAACCCCCAACAAACATGACGTCACGCTGCGGCGATAAGCAACTCACCACTCACCCAAACACATCTTTCCGTGGTCGCCTTATCACCTCAAACTGGAGCGTGAACAGGCCTTTACGAAGCTCCTACCTGAGGACCTCGTAGCCCAGGAACTCAAAACAGACGAAGCTCCTACCTGAGGACCTCGTAGCCCAGGAACTCAAAACAGACGAAGCTCCTACCTGAGGACCTCGTAGCCCAGGAACTCAAACAGCTCCTACCTGAGGACCTCGTAGCCCAGGAACTCAAACAGACGAAGCTCCTACCTGAGGACCTCGTAGCCCAGGAACTCAAACAGACGAAGCTCCTACCTGAGGACCTCGTAGCCCAGGAACTCAAACAGACGAAGCTCCTACCTGAGGACCTCGTAGCCCAGGAACTCAAACAGACGAAGCTCCTACCTGAGGACCTCGTAGCCCAGGAACTCAAACAGACGAAGCTCCTACCTGAGGACCTCGTAGCCCAGGAACTCAAACAGACGAAGCTCCTACCTGAGGACCTCGTAGCCCAGGAACTCAAACAGACGAAGCTCCTACCTGAGGACCTCGTAGCCCAGGAACTCAAACAGACGAAGCTCCTACCTGAGGACCTCGTAGCCCAGGAACTCAAACAGACGAAGCTCCTACCTGAGGACCTCGTAGCCCAGGAACTCAAAACAGACGAAGCTCCTACCTGAGGACCTCGTAGCCCAGGAACTCAAAACAGACGAAGCTCCTACCTGAGGACCTCGTAGCCCAGGAACTCAAACAGACGAAGCTCCTACCTGAGGACCTCGTAGCCCAGGAACTCAAACAGACGTACGAAGCTCCTACCTGAGGACCTCGTAGCCCAGGAACTCAAACAGACGACACATGCTGTCTCCTATGATGGTGGAGCGCAGGTGACCCACGTGCATCTCCTTGGCAATGTTGGGAGACGAGAAATCTACCACCACCTGAATATGCACGCGCGCACACACACACACACACGCGCACACACATTTGAATACTTTTATTTGGATCTACAACAAACAGTAGCATAACAGAGCCAAACATTTTTTAGGAGGGTTTCAAATGAAGGAATAACCAGACACTGTATGCAGTAAGTATGATTAACTCACAGTAATATGAAATGATTATAGTCTAGCACCAGTCAACAGTATATGAAAATGTAATAGTCCACTCAAGGATAGACAAAGCATCGCCTCTTCCAAATAGAGAGGCTGCCCCACACACACACACACACACACACACACACACACACACACACACACACACACACACACACACACACACACACACACACACACACACACACACACACACACACACACACACACACACACACACACACACACACACACACACACACACACACACACACACACACACACACACACACACACACACACGAAGGACCCCCTGGAACAGGAGGCAGCTACTCGCATTGTGCTGGCTAGACTGCGAGTCCATAAACCCCGCCTCCCCGAGTCCGCGTCCCTCTGTTCCCCCCCCCCCCCCCCCCCGAGATAACTTTCTCCCAGAAAAAAAAAAGTAAATGAATAAATAAACTTCAAGGCAGATAATAAAATGTGTCACCTGCTTTACTGAGAGCGGATTTGTGTCTCACCTTCTTCTTGGAGGCCAGTGGAGGTGGTTGGACTCCATTGAGAAGCAGGTTGGTCAGCAGTTTGGACACAAACGTCCTCTTCAGGTGGATGTTGATGAAACCTGAAACCACGACGACGGCGTTAGTCCACCATGTCTACTTTTTAGTCTAAACCACGTATCCAGGCACCGCCTTTACCCGACTCCCATTTGCTTTTGAAAAGCGTCTAAAAAGAACATGGCTAACATAATGGCAGTGGGCGGCAGTGGCTCAGGAGATAGAGCGGCCCCCAGTTCGATCCCGGGCTCCCCCAGAGTTCAGAAGTGTCCTTGAGCAAGACTCTGAACCCCCGATTGCTCTCGATGAGCAGGTCGGTGCCATGCATGGTTCCATCCGCCAGATATGTGTGTGTGAGAACGGGTGAATGTAATGCACAAAGTGGTAAAGGAGGCTGAAAACAGCCAAAAAAAAAGAACACGCACATCCAAGTGCCTTACTAGGCAGGGTGCTGGATTAAACTAAGTCACAAGTAAATAAATGAAAAAATCTGCACACCATTTTCTGCTCCCAGAAATGTCTTTACTTAATATAGGTAACGTTTGGAGCCGTAGCCCTTCTTCAGACCTTCACCAGGTGAATGATGTTATGAATGATGTGGCCTTATATTAAAGATGGAGTGCCGTTATTTTTGTACTTGTTCTGTTTTGCATGTGTCTATGGAGTTAACATTACTCTAATAGACATACATTATAAATTATTATAATGTTATTACAAACATCCAAATTATAATACACTCAAATATATTAGGCTTCGTAATCACAAATTGCACAGGGCAGATATGACAAAACAAAGACATCGATGACGTAATTCATATTTTTATATACATTTCATTTTTCTTTCCAAAATGTTTTACTAAAACGGTATGAAATAAGTTGAGCTGCCATTTCTGCTATTTTGGAAACATGTTTGAATTTTTCAACATGGAAACGATTGACGATTATGCAAACATAATTGTGATTACCTCAAATAATTGCGATTAGGCGATGATGTAATAATCTATGGATGGGAATGATCAATGAATGAATTAATTGACAATTGATACGTTTTGATAACCTTATCGATCAATTAAGCGGTTAGTGGATAAGCTGCATTTTTGCTGATACACAGAAATAATACAAAGGGCATATTGTATTCCTTAATCAAATATGTATTTGACCACTGACAATACAGGGCCAGGCAATGACATCTTTGTATGCGTGTTCCTCGGCCACGCGCGCATTACATTCACAGAAAACCACCCAATAATAGAACCGCAGACTTTTCGATTGATTACGATTAGTTATTAACTGTCAAGTTTAATTGACAAATGTCTTATTTGACCACTGACAATACAGGGCCAGGCAATGACATCTTTGTATGCGCGTTCCTCGGCCACGCGCGCAGACAGCATTACATTCACAGAAAACCACCCAATAGAATATAGAACCGCCGACTTTGATTGATCACGATCAGTATTTAACGCCTATTAATAATTAACATCCCTAATCGTGACCCGGGCCAAGCCGACCAATGGAAACCCAGCATAAGCAACACAACCTTGAGGGTCCAAACAGCACCTGAACTGTGTCCTGGCTGAAGCCGTTAACTCTTTGTGTATACCTGGTCCTGCGATCTCCGTCTTCTGGATGAGTTCGTTGTCAGGAATGTTCTGCATGATCCTCTCAGCGATCTCCCTGGGGTTCACCTTCTGGTTCTGGGCCTTCAGCATCTACAGCAGACATTCATGCCCGGAAACGGTTAACGCACATTTAACCCATTTAGGCCTGACGTTGAAATTTAAAAAAAAAATCTTCTAAATCCTCCAGTTTTCTGAAATAAATATTTTCACGATTTTTCAAAAATAGCAGACCTACAAGCTCGTAGCGCGCCACTCGGTGGCGCGCTATGAGCTTGTAGATCTGCTATTTTTCAATAGCTAAATTATAACATAATGTTTAAAACACCAAAAGGGGTTCCCGCCCAAAATGTGTTAACGCATTTAGACCTGAGGACGCATCTGTGTCGCCTTAGCTTTTCAACACTTTAATTATTTTAAAGTTTAGCTGTTGAAAAATAGATCTGCTATTTTTGAAAAGTCTTGAAAATGTGGCACAAATCTTTGACTATATATTCTTTCACAGCAAATGTTTTTAACTCAAATCTTTGTTTCTGGGGGTCCCTGAAACAACATATTTTCAGATGGGGGTGTTTTTTGGGGTCCTTGACATGAAATAGTCTGAGAACCACGGATATAGAAACATTTTTAGAGAGTTTTTAGAAAACTCATGATTTAGAAGAGATTTGTAGAATCTGGTCTCAGGTCTTAATAATAACACATTTCAACATTGTCACATACGGTCAAACAGTTCAGGTTTTTAGTGTCAATAAACATGGTTTTGTGAAAATAAACCTTGGAGAAAACCAAATGAAAAATAAGGTTTAAAAGCGGCTACGACAAAAATGATAACATTATGAAGGCGTTAAGATTTATTTCTCAGGACACATAATTGTCGTGTTGGACAGAAATCCATATTCCACTCATAAATTAATGCCAATATAATAACATTATACATGTCAAAAAATAGCCTCTACAAGTTTGTTGTGTTATTTGATGCATTGTGAACTTGCAGGTAAGCCATTTTCACTACTTTGGGGTATTTCCTTTTTTTTGGGTAACTTTTAACCTATATGATAAATAGGACCCTAGCATTCCTATTCTGTGGCGGAAATGTGGCAGAATTTGTGATGAAGGAATTGCAGACTTGTAGATCGGCTATTTTTGCCAAAGGTATGGGGGGGGCGTACATATGGTTTAGGTGGTTAATGAGTAACGTACAGTAAAAGTGTTAGAGCCAAAGTCTTCAACATTTTTCAGGTCGAGGACCCCTTAGCTGAGAGAGAGGAAGCAGGGACCCCCACTACATATTGTATAAAACTGTGTCGCATATACTTTGTCATAGATTTCACAGATAGTGGGATTCATGCAAATGAGTATTTTCAGATAGTTACGCTTTTAAACTGACTGGTTGTTCTGCATAAAGTTCCTTTGTAATTTGGCCTGATTTACAATTATATTGTGTTATGGAGGTATTTTTTATTGCATCGTGTGTATTGTAACCTTGGCTACATTGAAAATGAGGGCTTGCTCTCAATTGTACTTCAGAGTATAAATAAAGGTGATGATGATGATGACAAAGATTAGGTGGAGACCCAGTAGTAACTCTGAGGACCCCCCCTATTGAATGGCCCTGTGCTGTGCTAAGAGCTTGTACCTGGGCCAGGGCCATGTCTACCTGTTGAAGAGCCCTGTGCTGTGCTGTGCTAAGAGCTTGTACCTGGGCCAGGGCCATGTCTACCTGTTGAAGAGCCCTGTGCTAAGAGCTTGTACCTGGGCCAGGGCCATGGCACTGTTGCACTGGTAGTCTCCAAACTTGGCCTGCTGGTTGGGGGTGACGGCCAGGGGAGGGTTGTCCAGCTGCGGACACGCTGCCCTGATGGCCTCGCCGAAGATCTCCCCCAGTCGCTGGTTGATGTTCATCATGGACTTGCTGCACTCACTCCTCTCCTCCTGAAGGCTCTGCACACACCGCGCACGCACACCACACACCAACACACACACACGTTAATAGTTCAATAAAAAACAATGACACAATTAAATGAATTCTTATTTTAGTTAGCAACTAACAATGAGGCTTTGCAAAAAGACAACTAAAAAACAAAAACAAAAAATGGAATGGACTGGAGAGCAAAGACAGAAACTGTATTGTGTTTTACAAAACTAACAAAAACAAACTCATCATGCATGCAGTGTTACTCTTGGTCAGTATTTCAAACATAAGCTTAGAATTGGGAGGGGGGAGGATTAAATCTATATCGATATGAAAGAGATAGTGGGGGAGAGAGAGAGAAAACGGGATAGATGGACAGAATGCGAGATATGGAAAATTAAAAAGGGATGGAGAGAATGAGAGAGGGATGGAGAGAATGAGAGAGGGATGGAGAGAATGAGAGAGATGGAGAGAATGATAGAGGGATGGAGAGAATGAGAGAGATGGAGAGAATGAGAGAGGGATGGAGAGAATGAGAGAGGGATGGAGAGAATGAGAGAGTGACAGATATATGGAGAGAATGAGAGAGGGATGGAGAGAATGAGAGGGATGACAGAGTGAGAGGGATGGAGAGAATGAGAGAGGGATGGAGAGAATGAGAGAGGGATGGAGAGAATGAGAGAGGGATGAGAGAGTGACAGATACATGGAGAGAAAGAGAGAGTGAATGAGAGGCAGAGAGAGAGAGAGAGAGAATGTAGAGAATAAGTGATGATGGCTGTAGAGCAGAGCAGACAGAGGTAGGCAGGCCTGTCACAATTACGACATAATCGCCAAATCACAATTATTGGAAATAATCCGAAAGATTTTTGCATAATCATCTCAATGTTGAAAAATGTCCATACATTTTTCAAAAATAGCAGAGCTACAAGCTTACAAAATGCCACTTTGTGACGTGTTGTAATTTAAGCTTGTAGATCAACTATTTATGCTATTTTGTAAAACTTTTTTTTAAAGAAAAATGTATTAGAATTTAGAAATGATTAAATGTGTCAGTGATTTCTTTGTAGTTTGTACATTAAATGTATTAGTGAGTGAGTGAGTGAGTGAGTGAGTGAGTGAGAGAGAAAGAGAGAGAGGGGTACCCTCTTGAGGATGTTGAGCCTATATTTGAGGCGGGTGTTCTCCTCTCGCAGATCATCCAGTTGGGGCGACAGGCCCTCCTGGGACACTGGGTTCTGAAGACTCTCCACCTCCGCTGAGAGAGACTGGATCTGTCGCTCCTATGACACACACACACACACACACACACACGTAAAGTGAGGTTAAATCAAACCATCTGCTGAGCTCCACGCAAAATATACAGTCAACGTTGTGAGCACTAGAGATCTGCTATTTTCAACATGCCCAAAACAGCAGTGCACTGCCAAGTTCAAAGTGGTTACAAATTGGGACCGACAAACATTTGGCTGCATAATTATTGATACAGATGTCGTCAAAAAAAAAAAAAAAAACTAACAACCGTACAAGGAAAAAACAAACAATCACTTGAATGAAGAATACAATATTTTTTGTTTGTCTCGACACTCACTAAAGGCACTTAAGGCAGGCTAAGTAAAAATCCAACAACCTGTCTGTCCGTCCTCTCTCTGCAATGAGTCAAGTTCAACACCTGCTATGTTGCTGTTGTACTTTTGAGCTGCAGTTGTGCGGCGGGCACATAGGTATAATAACCAAGGTATAATACCCCAAGCACACCAATGACTCGCCATGCAACTCCTGTTGACCCATTCTGGGCGGGAAGTTCTGCGAACCCCCTTTTGGTGTTTTAACTAAGCATTATGTTACACTTTAGCTATTGAAAAATAGCAGATCTACAAGCTCTACGAGCTTGTAGGTCTGCTATTTTTGAAAAATCGTGAAAATGCTTTCATGAAAATCCTTGAATATATTCTTTCAGGAGACTTTTCTTTTATTTCGACGTCAGGCCAAAATGGGTTAATACGTCGCACTAACATAATGATGCCAAGAACATCTCCCACTCAAAATGAAACTGAAAATGGTGTCCCAGTCACATTGAAACAAATGTTCAGTCAGTGCACGTAAAATGAAAACCAAAAGCTCCGTGCACATTAATTCATGTCATTGAACATGTGAATGAGAGCTAAACGAATACATTGGACATATCCTATGGGATACCGGAGAACTCGCCAGTTTACCAAGTCGCCGCGGCGAAGGTTCTTCATCAATGTCTTCATCGTTATGCTAACATGCTGTCTTCATCAGTGTAGTACTGTAGTATGTCAACCCCACAGATGTTATAGTTCATTTCATATTTCAAGTGATCAAATTATTTTGTGCAATTAAAATAGTCAGCTAGATGATGATAAAAAGGTGAGTATGTGAATATCAAAGATAAGTAGGCCTCTCTCTCTCTCTCTCTCTCTCTCTCTCTCTAAGAGTTGGTAAACTGGTGAGTTCTCACAATGGTTCTGAAAGTGGGGTCTGTCCGTCCGGGCGGGGACCCCAATTGGTCTTTGAGAGGGATACAGGGGGTCGCCAGCAATATGAGTTACTAAATAAATAATATAGCATCAAAATCAGTTAAATCGTTTTAACCCTTATTTGACTTTGACTATTCGAAAATATCAGATCTACAAGCCCACAACACGCCACACTAGCATGTCATTCTGAACAATTTATCAACACAAATTAAATATTGGGTACAACACTACCAGTATCTACAGCTCCATCTCAATGAATTAGAATATAGTGTATATGTTCATTTTCTTCCCTAATATAATTCAAAAAGTGAAACTTTCATATATTCTCAATTAATTGTGCATAAGGTGAAGTATTTAAAATCTTTTTTTTGTTTTAATCTTGATGATTATGGCATACAGCTCATGAAAATCAAAAAATCATATCTCAACAAATTAGAATATATGTTACGAGACCACTAAAAAAAAGTTGTTTTAAATGAGAAATGTCGACCATCTGAAAGTATATTAATGTATGCAGTTAATACTTGGTCTGGGCTACTTTTGAACAAATTATTTCATCAATGGGGCGTGGCATGGAGGTAATCAGCCTGTGGCACTGTTGAGGTGTTATGGAAGCCCAGGTTTGCTTTGATAACAGCCGGGAATGCATTTGTATTGTTGAGTCTCACCTTCCTCTTGACAATACAACCTAGATTCTCTGTGACGTTCAGGTCAGGCCAGTTCGCTGGTCAGTTAAGCACAGTAATACCATGGTCAGTACACCAGTTACTAGTAGTTTTGGCACTGTGGGCAGGTGCCAAATCGAGCTGGAAAGGAAAATTAGCAGCATATGTCATACTGAAGCACAATGTAGTCAATGACGGTTGAAACCATTGTTAAGTTTTCACTGTCAGTGGATCAACACCAGTAGATAACATGGCCAAAATCATCACTGTGTTTTGTCAAGTCTCAGCACAACCATCTATTTATGATATTATACAGCACTGTGTGCCTCCGTACATTGACAAGCTTTATGTTGATGCTGATCTTCCTTTTCAGGCGGCACTTGGCACCTGCCCACAGAGCCAAAACTACTAGTAATTGGTGTACTGAGTACCTTGGATAAAGGTGCTATATAAATGCACCATTTTACCATTTTTTACTGACCATGGTATTACTGTGCTTAACTGACCAGCCAACTGGCCTGAACCTCACAGAGAATCTAGGTTGTATTGTCAAGAGGAAGGTGTGAGACGTAAGACTGAACAATACAAATTAATTTACGGTTGTTATCAAAGCAAACCTGGGCTTTCATAACACCTCAACAGTGCCACAGGCTGATCACCTCCATGCCACGCCACGTTGATGAAATAATTTGTTCAAAAGTAGCCCAGACCAAGTATTAACTGCATACATTAATATTCTTTTCAGATGGTCGACATTTCTCGTTTAGAGGTCTCGTAAAATATTCTAATTTGTTGAGATAGGATTTTTTTTTTTGATGTTCATATGCTGTACGCCATAATCATCGAGAGTAAAAAAAAGGTTTTAAATACTTCACTTTATGCACAATGAATTGAGAATATATGAAAGTATCACCTTTTTAATTATATTACGGTAGAAAATGAACTTTTACACAATATTCTAATTAATTGAGATGGAGCTGTAGTTAGCAACAGTAACAGTTACATCATTTACTGGGTACTTAGTAAATAGTTACCATTGCCAACTTTATAATCACACAGACTGTAAACAGTAAGTAGCCAGTAATAGTTACCAACTGTTACATTTAGTTTTTCTTTATTTGTCATGTATATATTGTATGTGGAAAGGGTGTAGGCAGAATAAGATTCAGCCTACACCTTTTTTTGTCATAACTATGTGATGTTTATAATAATATTCT
Source organism: Electrona antarctica (assembly GCF_951216825.1). NCBI lineage: Eukaryota > Metazoa > Chordata > Actinopteri > Myctophiformes > Myctophidae > Electrona > Electrona antarctica. The sequence continues at coordinate 56,821,773 of NC_136789.1, read as the reverse complement.
TCTTTTCCTTTTCCTTTCAGGGCTTGCCACAGCGAATCATCTGCCTCCATCTCACCCTGTCCTCTGCCTCCTCTTCTCTCACACCAACTAACTTCATGTCCTCTTTCACTACATCCATAAATCTTCTCTTTGGTCTTCCTCTATAGGCCTCCTGCCTGGCAGTTCCAACCTCAGCATCCTTCTATCGATGTACTCACTATGATCCCTCCTCTGTACATTGTCCAAACCATCTCAGTCTGGCCTCTCTGGCTTTATCATCTGGCATGCGCTGTCCCTCTGATGTACTCGTTCCTGATCCTACCCATCCTTGTTACCAGAGAAAACCTCAACATTTTAGTCTCCGCTACCTCCAGCTCTGCTTCCTGTCTTTTCACGACTGTCTCTAAACAAACATAGCTGGTCTCACCACCATCTTGTACACCTTCCCTTTCATTCTTGCTGATAACTTTCTAATTATAACACTTTTCTCCACCCATTCCAACCTGCTAGCACTTGTTTTTTCACCTCTTTTCCACACTCTCTAAGTCTCCATTGATGTACACCCAGTGTATTGTTTACCGTGAACCGATGACCAACATAAAACATGAAAAGGTGAAAAACATAAGTTATATCATTTACTGGGTGCCATTAGCTATTTACCAACAGTTAAAGCAACTAGTTGGCACTAGTGGTACTTAACTCCACTATATCTCAGTCGCAAATATTGTACTGTTACTCCACTGCAAAACGTACTAGTTACTAATACAGATGACTAATACAAAACAAATAACCACTTCAGCCATTTGAAAATAGTACAAGTTCACCATAAATTTGTTTACATTTTGAACTTGTGACATTCTGCACACAATGAGTATAATTTGGTACTTTAATTGTAACAGTATTTCTACATTGCAGACTTGCAGTATTGATACTTTTACCTGTGAGTACTTCCTCCATCACTGGCTATTTGGCAACTTAAAATGCCATACTGGCCAATATACCATGCAGTAACTACTAGTTGCCATCGGTTACATCAGCAGCAGCAAACACAAACAGTAGACCGTTAGCATAGTTTAGCATGTTGTGTGTCATGTCAGTCATGCAGCTGTTTTACATGGCATGTTTTACAGCAGTGGTTCCAAAACTCTCTCGTGTCAAGGACCCCCAAATAGACACTAATTAGCCCCGGCCCCCGCGGACCCCCATTTGAAAAGATATGCCAGGGACCCCCATGAGAGAAGATGTTTACGGCTTTAGCAGTGCTTCTCAACCAGTTTCATTTCATGGACCCCCAGTTTGACATTAATTAGGCTATGGACCCCCATATAATGGCATGTCTATCTCTGGGACCCTCAATTTATATTGTTAAAAAAAAAATCAATGTTAATTTAACTCAGAGTGTACAAATCATCATTTAGCTGGGGACCCCCTGGAACTTCCTCAAGGACCCACAGGGGTACCCGAAACCCACTTTCAACCACTGCAGTAGACCGTTAGCATAGTTTAGCATAGCCCCTCTCGGAACCCTCGTAAAAGGTTTCTGACATTTGGATGTTTACGGTAAACATCCAAATGTCAGAAACCTTTTACGAGGGTTCCAAGAGGGGCTAAGTTTAGCATGTTGTGTGTCATGCCAGTGTCAGTCATGCAGCTGTTTCACATGACAACCTGTTTTACAGCACTCACCTGCTCCTGCAGCCTGCTCGTGTACGCACACAGCTGCTCGTCCATCATTTGAGCCTGAATTCAAAGCGTTCTGTTTGTTAATATTAGTAGTAAATATAAACTCAGCTGCGCTGTCTCTGCCTCAGTCTGAATGAAACGTGTGTGTGTGGAGAACAGAGCAATGAACCGGAAGGGAATGACATGACAGTGACACCAAGCCGACACGGTGAAGTGTAAAGAAGGAGCGGTCGCACACGTCACGTACATAAACCTTAGAGTATACGCGCGAGACACCGCTGCTCATAATGGCTGTTGCTGCCACGGGGGGACGTTTATGAATCAGACTCTATGAGACAGACAGACGCATAGAAAAATCACACCCGTGTGAAGTGAGTGACATGTGCTGTACTGTACTAGCTCTCCTCCCTCCCTGGCTTTCGTGTGTGTGCGTGTTAGGCTGTGCAACAGTGACACTTGGTGGTGAAAATATGCTATTTCCATGCTCAGACCCAGGGACAAAGCCAGCCAGCGACAGCCGTCTACTCTACTCTTCTATACCACTCAAAATTGTGGCATTTTTGCCATTTTATCATGAACATTAGTGACGTGACGACCAATTATATGAAGGTAGGTTGAAGTGGTGAAGTGGTCCTTAAATTGGAGGTGGCCAAGACACAGGCATGAACTCCATTTTTAATTTGTATATCATTATCACCAAGAATATAGCACATCTTTGTTTGATCCAATACAGATATTGAAGTTATCGCCTCCTCCAAGCGGTAAAGAAAATCACACCTGTGTGAACCGAGCAGTGCAACTATACATATATTCAGTTAGGCCTACTGTACTGTATTGTAGTGAACTGTGCGCTCTACTGTACTTAATAGGCGATTATGGGTTGATAACATTCAAAGCAGGTGCACTGCAGGTAAAGAACAATTGAGAAAGAAATATTTTGTTAAACAGTCCAAATAATTAGGTATTCCAATCCATGGTGGAAAGTGTAGAAGAGAAACAGAAAAAAACAGTAATGTTCAGACTTCAGAGGCAATTTCCTTTTTTAATATCAATTATGTTACAAAAGAAAATTAAGTATGCAGTGTTGGAGAATTTCTTTCAAAAACGAAATACATATAGAAATGCTCCATTACAAAAATAGTGGAAAGTATAGCTGGTCTACTAACTTCCCATTTGACGCGCTGTATCTCTGAAAGATTTTGATAAGAGCATTTACAACATTTCTAGAGCTCAATGCAGTAATAATGCATTCATATTACAAAAAAAAAAAACTTTGTAACTTGGAAAAACCTGAGCTTAAATTTAAAGAAAATAACTAAATCTTGAGCTTAAACATAAATAAATAACTTGTATAAGTACTACGAGTACAACATTTGACAGAGCAACTTTCTCTTGTAATTAACAAAGATTTGACCAGGACTTTCTGTCACTCAGTCGCTGTCACAGTCACTGTCACTGTGGGAGTATGCACCAGGGTTTAGTCTTTGGTGTGTTGTTGTGTTGCAGCGTCTGCTGTGGTTGCTCAGTCCGCCTCTTGAGCGGAATTCTCTGTTGCAGTTTGCGCAGGTGATCTGCTTACTCTCCGCCTACAATAATGTTCAACAGTAAGTTGAGTGGTCATTTAGACATGCGTAGTACCTCAGATAGTTGCTACACAGTACACACACTTATTTCATTTATCCATAGAACACTAGTAATAATGTTGTCACACCATCACTACACACAGGGGTATATTTGGGAAAGATATTTCTCATCAAAACATGATACATGGCAACTTGAGGTACTCTTTAATATTACATCAATATGATGAAATATCATATTGATAATATTGGGGAGGGGGGGATATTAAAACAATATTGCTAAAAAACGTAATGTAATGTAGCTGGTAACCTCTCCTTTGGTCCAGAGCAGGGGGGCCCACACCTTTTTGACTTGAGATCTACTTTTAAAATGACCAGCTGAACAAGATCTACCCACCAAAAAAACATATCCCATTGCTGAAAATACGTAAAGATTTTACCTGAGACTGCTTTGGAATATCGGTGCTGGCGTTACATATAAGAAAAATACACTTGTATTGGGAAATGAGATGGGGGGGGGGGGAAATAGTCTTCCTGCCATTCTGTATGGAAGTGGTAGATTTTGGGGTTCTTTGACTCGTACATGTTTATACAACTAAAGTGTAAAGGGAGCTCACAGGCCCTTCTTGATGTCAATCAATCAAGTGACAAATGCCAAAATAGTTTTTTTCCATAACTATTTAGGGTCACAATGGCATGTGTTCTACTTGCACAGCCTCGCAATCTACCTTTTGGGCACCCCTGTGAGAAAAAATAAAAAAAAGACCATTGCGGGTGTATAGGATTTTTCTCCATCACTATCACTAAACACCTAGCCTGGTGAAACCACTCCCCCTGCTAGACAACATTTGCATTCTGCCAGCAGGGAGAGTCTGGGAACTCTCAGGCAGAGATGATGTACTCTAAGGTTGGGCGATATGCCAATGTTTTTCAATCGCCCATCGTCTGTCCAAAAATCGCCGATGGACGATATATTCGTGTCATAAAAGTAAAGTGAGAACAGCTCACTGCAGGTCGCAAAAAAGCCAGATCTACAAGCTCTCAAGGCACCGCGTCCTGCCTGTTTTTGCAGCGCCGTTCGCTACGCGTTGAGAGCTTGTAGATCAGTCTGTTTTTGCAGCGCAGCTGCGCAGCCAGGGTAACAAAATAAGTTACTGGTGGAGATGAAGTGAAGTTGGAACGGACAAGCAGCTGCAAGCCAGGCTAACATCACAACCACTGGCTGGTGACAGTGTTATTAGCCGCAGCAACATGTAGCCTGCCCATAGAGTATAAGAGCATGCCCTAGTAACTTCTCCCCGGAGAACTCTTGCCTCCCCGCGCCGGCCCCCATGCTGCTGATCCACAGGCTCTCAAGGCATCGCGCCCTGCCTGTTTTTGCAGCCCCGTTCGCTACGCGTTGAGAGCTTGTAGATCTGTCTATTTTTGCAGCTAGTGTCGGGGTTCGTTCACGTTCAAAAAAAAATAACTTAGATTACAGGCGGAGATGAAGTTCAATCAGTGGGTTGAATCAGTAGCTACACGCTAAGCTAAGCGCTAAGCTAACGATCCCCGAGCCTACACCATAGAGTATATAAAAGGAGGCTGTATATTATTAAACTTCTGGACTCCGGAGCGTAAACAACCTGTAGGCTACAGTACAGTAGCCTCCCTCGGCTCGGTCCCGGGTCCCAGCCTTTACTCTGGCTGCCAGAGTGATGCTGCGGAGTGCGGGGACTCTGGGACCATACCATTATAACGAGAGGAGGGGATTTCCACCCGGCCGCTGTTACTACTTTGCTGGCCCAAATTGATTCCGATCGTCCCGAAAAATCCTAATATTCGGCGATTGGACTCGCACATTCGCGATTGACGATAGATTCGTATCGTCACCCAACCCTAATGTACTCCGGTCCAATTCTGTCCGGAGCGATATGCGGCTGTATGAGGCCGCTAGAGGCGGGATCAACGCGAGACTTATGACATATTGAAGCGCTGCCACAGCGCAATGTAAACACAACCTAACAAGAATACTCGAAATTATTATGGAGATATCAAATGTTTGTCCCGCTGCTTCCGGGTTCATCGTTTCTGCTTGAGAGATCCCAGATGCAGGCAGGAGGAGGGAACTGGTGAACTCAATACTGCCGCAATCTGGCAGAGTCAGGTTACTAAACACCTGCCTGTAGAAGAAACAGGGATGTGCATGGGCAGAGAAACAAACCTACCTTCTATGATGTCACTGAGCATCATGAAGGTAGTGAAAGACCCACCCACCTCAGACATCAGCAGCATTATGAAAATTACAAAAATATAATTGTCCGGGTGAAAATCACCTGGGTTTAGTGTTCTAGGGTTAAAGTAATACTGTGTTCGTCGTCATTATGGAAAGCTTGCGATAAAAAAGCATGGATGTGTGGAGGCTGCTTTATTCTTTACGTTTTTGGCGACACCACTATAGCATTTTGTTTATTACAGTTTGTGTCTATACGGAAGTGTTGAAGAAAACGTAATGCTGCAGGGTCTTGCCACCTGAGATTAGACAGTTTGGAATGCAAAAACATTTTTGGTTCAATATGTACACTCTCAGGGTTAAAGTGCCATTTTACCCACCTGTGCAGATATGTCCTTCCTCAGCATGAGAGAAACACAGCTGAATGCGCTGCGACCCTGGGGCTTCTTCCCCACAATCATCCAAAAGTCGATGATGTTGTCGTACCGCTCAATGGGATATTGACTACAAAATGAAGAGACAAAAAAAGCCATGAGAGGAATGTCTGGTGTGAACGAGCAGCCAGACTTTTATGAAACATCAACCTACGTGATGGTCCTGCTTGTCCCTCCTATTACGTAGATGGTTTCGTCCACCACAACCACACTAGGAGAGGCACGTCGCTTTCTCATGGTGGGCGCGAGGTGTTCCCATCGGTCGGTCTGTGGGTCGTAGACAAACACAAACGAGGAGGACCCTTCATCCCTGAAGTCATCAGCAAGATTACCACCTGTAGATAAGACGGGAATTAACAGGATGGTGACTGTTATTGGTCTCCGTCTCATGTGCCAAAACTATAGTGAAGTAGAAGTGAGTCTATTATGGAACTAAAGAGCCATTGAGAACAGTAATAATACCTAGAACATATATCTGTCCATTGAGCACACAGGCAGCTGAATCAGTATGAGGAAGCCTGCGACGACGAGCGGTTTCTGTCCACACGGATGTTTGAGGGTCATACTTAAACATCTCGGGCCCACCTCTGATGGAACAATCCCCTATAAAAGCGAAGCGACACCAAGGGACCAGGAGGACACACAAACAAAATATTATTCATCGTCGGTGGGAGAAGGATGAATAAGTAATGACAAATGCTTTGGTCATTTTCCGTTAAACCATTAAAGGACCACTTTTCAACTTCTCTTCCTATAATTGGTCCTAAACTCATGATAAAATACCACAATTTTTTCCTACTCAGTCTGTGTCTCATAGGAAGGCTGTGGGCAGTTCAGAAACCCGTCCACCAGTGACATCATCGATGGTGAATCCAAGCTAATAGAAACGGCAGGCTTTCTTTTCCTGAAAAGTTGCAATGCAAAAGTTGAAGCCATCGTTCTCACGATAATACAAATCTAAATATATTTTAAAACAACTCTTGTTTTAAAAAAAATCTGCCTAATGATGATGTCACTGGTGGACGGGTGTCCGAACTGCCCAAAGCCCTCCTATGAGACACAGACTGAGTAGGAAAAAATGGTAGTGTTTTATCATGAACATTAGTGAGGACCACTTATATGAAGAGATTGAAAAGTGGTGAAGTGGTCCTTTAAGACCCGTGACCAGATTCTCCAAAAAGTCTTCTAAATCATGACAGTTTTCTGAAAAACATATGTTTCTATGTCAGCGATTCTCAAGCCATTTCATGTCAAGGACCACAAAAAGTATATGCGATTGGCCACCGGCCGCCATCTGAAAATATTTTGTTCCAGGGATCCCCCCCCCCCCCCCCCCCCCCCCCGAAGCAAAGATTTGAGTTAAAAATCTTCACTGTGAAAGAATATATATTCCGATTTGCACGATTTTTCAAAAATAGCAGATCTACAAGCTTGAAGCGCGGCACTCGGTGCCACACTATGAGCTTGTAGATCTGCAATGTTCCATACCGACAGCATAGATCAGTCCATCTACTGCCACCACAGCAGAGCCGTCCCAACGGTCTGGCAGACCCACAGAGTCCACAAGCTGCCAGGTGTCCGAGTTTGGGTCGTAGCGATCTACTGATTTCCACTTGTCCAACTGGCCCCTAAAGCCCCCCACTGCAAACATGGAGCCGCCCAGCATCACCAGGCCTAAGTATGGACCATGTGGGTTGGGCAAGGACAAAGAAATAAAGCGATCAGAACTGAACTGAGGACCGTGGCTTCTCCTCGGGTATCCAAGGCAACAACCCAATAGTGGTTATTCGAAAAAGGGAGAGTAGTTCGACGGTCTTACCAAAGTTCCAGCGCGCCTCATTCATGGGAGCCAGCTTCAACCATGTGCCACAGGAAGTGTCATAACGCCACATATCTCTACTGACTGAACCATCCATCAACTTTCCTCCAGCCAAATACAACATAGAGCCTATGGTGAGAGAAGATTTATATTTAGTTATGACTTGGGTTATAGTTATAGGGTTATAGGGGCAGCGGTGGCCGAACGGTTTGCGGAGCGGTCTTGTTATCGGAAGGTCGCCAGTTCGAATCCCCGGACCGGCACGCTAAAATTACCACCGCTGAAGTGCCCTTGAGCAAGGCATTGAACCCCTACCATGAAATGTTCTATGAGCAGGGTCTGGCTGTAAACAAGCATCTCGAGCTTAGTCCATTCACCCTGGGTAAACAAAGAACTTTGCTTTGCTTTGCTTCCTGCGGGTTGTCTGCCAGTTTAATGAAAGCATTTGTAATACCTTTTAAGACCATTATGAATGCAATTTAAGACTTAATTGCATTAAATCCTGGTAAATATAATTATTTTGTATTAACATGTCACTGAGCTATCAGTAATTCAAAATAATAATTTCACTGCTCCCACTATCATGTTGTTTTGAGGAGAAGGGGCTACTGCCTGCCAATCACGTTCACACATTCATCCCTGGCTGTAGTGGTTTGGGGTTTCTGTGCAACGCTGCCCCTTGTTTTATTCATGATGACAGTAAAACCAGGTTCTGGAGTCTGTAAAACCAATCTAAGTGTGGCAGCATGCTTATATACATCCAGTATTGAATGACAGTTTGAAAAGCTTCAGAAATGAACCATCACACATTCAACCATTGCATTTGGTGCTTCAGTGTTAATATTGCTACCGTTCAATTCAGGGGGAAAACTATATCTTAAGATGGTTGACTTCTACTCCAGTTGATCTGAAGGCACTTCTCACCTGAAGCCACCAGACCAGGACTCCATACAGCAAACGGCAGAGATCCCAGAGTCTTCCACTGATCGGCCAAGGGATCAAGGGTCTGAATGCTGCAACATGGCTTCTCACCATCCCATCCCCCCAACATCAGGATCACTTCACGCGAGTCTGTACAGAAGAAGACAAACACAGAAGTCAGTAGAGAAACATAATGAGCATGTGGAATGTTTTATGATCGCACACATCAACAGTCAGAGGTGTAACACTCAAAGTGTAATTGTGTACCATGTATAAAGGGCACCTACGGACGGCTACAATTCGAAACTGGCCCCCGTAAAATCTGAATCCCCCCTCACTGTATGTTTCTTTTCCCTTTGTACCTCCTATGATGATTTCCTGTTTTGACTATATAGTTGTGTATATTTGTGTCTCTGAATGTTTTGATGAATTGAAAATGGTGGGCCCTATTGTAAACAAGTGTAATGCTTTATGGTGTCGTCCACTCACAGTTAACAGTTTTTGTATTGAGTTGTACTGTTAATAAATCAATCAATAACACTTGAAAAGTCATAGTGAAGTCAGAATAAATCCAAGCGCAACATTCTAAATCAAAGCTCGAATTGTAAAACAAATAACGATTCAATAATGATTATGAGGCTCAAATGGCTAACTGAACTCTTTTTTATTGCAAGGTATGTTCTCACATTTGAATAATTAATTTGTCTCTGAACTGGAAATCCTCCAGCATGGGTTACATTACAACAAGCATGGCAGTGTACCTGTGAGTGTGGACCTGCGTGGTCTGTGGTTGGCCTTAGAGATGAGCCTCTGGCAGACCTCGGATTCATAATCACCCAGAAATGCAGTCACCTCAATATAGGTGGGGTTGATGAAAGCCAGACGGACATGCTCTATCACCTTGAAGAACAAACAGAACACTCATTATTTACTAGTCCCTCTAACTGCAACATTTAAAAAGGTAGGGTAAGTGGGTTTTTTGGGTTAAAATAAGTGTTTAAAAGCTCTATATTATGATAGTACTCATTGTAGACTAGTGTTCAGTAACAGGAGTCTCCATTTCTCTCCAGCTTTCTATTAAACAGAAAATGCATTTTGAGGTCAGGATACCAATTGTATCCAATCTGGATAGAGAACGCAGTCAGGATATTACCTATAAGGAATGGATATAATTGTGTCACCTACCTGAAAATATATTTTGTTTATTAAAGAGTAGGCATGTAACGATATATTGTATATCGATATATGTCGATATTAATCCTGATGATATGAATCGATTTATTGAAATAAAAAAATCGATTTAACTTTTTTTATAGGGGGACTAGTGAATTATGGTGTGTGATGTGAAATGTGAGCTTTAGTCATATTCCATCATATTCAAGTGCTTTTGGAGAGAAGTCACTTTCAGTAGTAGAGCACTGTAGAGGGGAGCTGTGTGTGTCTGTGCCCAGGTGATGGTCGTTGATGCTCATCAAGGATGAGCAAGGATGTTTCTGCACTGTCAAAAGTAATGCTATTTCTTTTACATTCTGCACTGTCAAAAGTAATGCTATTTCTTTTACATTCTGCACTGTCAAAAGTAATGCTATTTCTTTTGCAATGTAGTTAAATAAAAAATGTGAAGAAAGCTTGGGGGGGATATATATATAATAAATTATATAAAATTAAAATAAACGGCATTTTTTCTGGAAAATATTTGTTGTTTAAAATATCGTGAATAATCGTATTGTGAACCTCATATCGTGATACGAATCGTATCGTGAGTTGAGTGAATCATTACATGCCTATTAAAGAGGGGACCCCTGTTGAACAGGGGTCAAAATGCATTTTGTTAAAAGGTTAACTCACTATATTCTGATGTTACCATCAGAATGTAGCGTTGACCAAAAACAATGTCACTTACTCTACCTTTAAAAGGTTGTGTAAGGTCACATTCCCACCTAATACTTCGGTAGACTCGATGCGAATGGGAGGAGAATTGGGACTTCTTGCATATTTAATTTGCTGCGGTTTGCCTTCACACTGTCATCCGCAGCTATTGGAAACGCAGCAGGGGGGGACCTTTATCAATGTGTTCCATTCATAAACTATAGCCTACACAGTGAAATATATGGTGATCAAAATTATACTCATAACGTGCATGTGTCGTGCCGTCTGGGACTGGACCCCTCTCTCTCTCTCTCCCCGCACGCAGCCACGCACTGTTCTTTTGGGCATGGAAGGAAGTAGAACAGCGCTGAGCGCACTGATATAAGTGCAGCAACAGCAGCGCAAAATGTTTACAAGTTTATTGAGATGAAAGTCCCTACTCACCAGTCACACAGTGACAGCACGCCATGTTTACGGCACGCACAGACAGAATATTCTGTAGTGTAGGCTATAATACACTGCAGTGTTTTTATGTGTTTCCTTAAGCAATTTCGATCAGGGCTTCAGTATCCTCATTCGACCACGTCTATCCACGGTAACGGGACATCTTTGCGCTGCGTAAAATATGCCTTCTCCGTCTCCAACTGTGTTCAGCTCCTCACCCGCCACATTGTTTGCTTCATTTCCTTTATTTACTGCGGATTGCATTCACACCTGCACCGAATCGTAATCAAGTGCGATTGGAAGCGAAACGAAACCCCCGTTTTTGCTCGGAGTAGAATGTGGTTCTTTGATACGCATTAGGATTCAAATGAGCCTTCACACCTGCCAAACGAAGTGCACTTTCTGACAATGCGCAGCAGGATTTTAATCGCAGCAAAGCTTTCTAGTGTGAATGTCACCTAAGTGATGTTAATCAGTAGACACACTGAGAAGGAACTGACCTGATCAAAGCTCCTACATCGTCGGTCACCAGTGAAAGGGGGATGGTTCAACCACAACATGGCAGCCTCAAGCACCGCCTCCTCCTTGGACACATTGAGATCATCACTGGCAAGAACGTCCGTCAGTTTGTCCACAGAGAGAGAGAGGTACTCTTCCTATTGGCATAAACAAATACAGTAGATTAGAATATACATTATTTATTACCAGTCTGTGCTCTCGTAGTTTTCTCCTCCTAACACATGCTCACTGCACAGTGACCAAGTTGTTGTGATGACAGTTTGCATAGTATTAACCCATTGTGGGCGGGAACCCCTTTTGGTGTTAGCATTATGTTATGCTTTAGCTATTGAAAAAGCGGATCTACAAGCTCATAGCGCGCCACCGAGTGGCGCACTATGAACTTGTAGATCTGCTATTTTTGAAAAATCGTGAAAATGTAGCACAAAACTTTGAATATATATTCTTTCAGAGCGAACATTTTTAACTCAAAGCTTTGCTTCTGGGAGGGTTCCTGGAAAAACATATTTTCAGATGGGAGTCGGCGGCCAAATACATATAATTTTCGGCGTCCTTGACATGAAATATTGAGAACCACTGATAGAAACATGAGTTTTTTCAGAAAATAGACATTTTTAAAATGTCGACGTCAGGCCTAAATGGGTTAATACAACTTGGAGTCATAGCCCGCCGATTACTTAATGATATTTTGACATAATATGTAGATTTGAATTATGAAAAAACAAGGACACCACGTTGAATGTTGTTGAAATTCTGGACACATAAGCTGCCTTATTGCAGACACAGATGTCGTTAATGAAGGGGGGGGGGGGGGGGGGGGAGCCAGACACATGTAATCAATCTGTCTCTACGGTACGGTATATGCATTGCTCGGTGTCTGACCTGATGGTAGACGACACTGAAGCGTTCCAGAATGTAGTCCATGCTGTGTTTCATCAACAGCTTACAGGAGTGCTGCTCAGCAAAGCTGTGAATTCCTACACAGTTCTTTACGTCCATGTGACGCTCCTTGGCAAGAATCTCTGTCATTTTGTCTTCTGAGAGAGAGAGGAACTCTTCCTATTGGCATGAAATACAGGAGATTAGATGATACATCAGTTGCCATTCTGTTCCCAATGCTTCCTGAAGTAACCTTTTCTCCTCTCAAGTGCTCACTAGTGACAGGTGAGAATGACAATGACGACAGGTGACAGTAGCTAGTTAATATTCATAGTCAAATAATGTAATATCGATCTTTAAAATGTACGTATGCAACCTTCAATGCCTGACCTGTTGGTAGACGACACCGAAGTGTTCCAGGATGTAGTCCATGCTGAGTTTCATCAACATGTTACAGGACTGCAGCTCACCAAAGCAGTGAATTCTTACACAGTTCTTTACGTCCATGTGCCGCTCCATGTAATGACAGCAGGCCTCTTCAACAGCTGTGACACCCAGCAGGTTTGCGGCTGCTAGCAGGGCCTATATTATTATTTTTTATTTTTTTTAAAGGATGAAACTGTTAAATATATGGTCTGTTTTGGCTAATACATTATTTTGATTATCAGTACTGGTCATTGACATTTCTTTGTATATTTCAGTCATGTCAAATTTGACCTGTTCAATGTGTGTTCTCTTGACTTAAGCCTTAACGCATATTTATATGTTCCAATGTCCAATTACAAAATCACATCTAAATCTTAATCACAATTACTGTATGACAATGAATCGTCAACTACAAGTTCATGATCGGGACAGTCCTAGTCATAATGTCAATGAAGACAATGGACACAATGAATAAGGTGTACGATAATCCATTATTACCTGTACACTTTCTGAGGAGATGACCACCTGTGAAGTGTAGGCATATCCCACCAACAGGTCAATCTCCTGAGGTTCTACAGCACTCATGTCAACCTTCTCCTGCCTGGACTCCATCATGCCAGTTGTAAACATCGCCTGTTCAGGTTCAAAAAGGTGAAATATTGGCTTACTGGCAATATTGGCAGAATGGTACAGTAACCAGTGTTGTTTTTGGCAGCACATTTTGATTTTAGTCATAGTCTATTCAATAGTTTATTTAGTTTCAGTCAGATTTTAGTCACCTGGAATGTTTTAGTGTTAGTCTAGTTTTAGTCGACTAAATATCATAAGATTTTAGTCAACTAAATCTACAGTTGATTTAGTCGACTAAAATGTATTTTGGCGGGCTTTGATGCCGTCGTAATGACTGTTTTTACACTTGCTGAAAATAGTAGTAGTAGTAATAGTAGTTTTTATTTGTCGACGAAATTGTCAGTATATTTAGTCTTAGTTTTAGTCATCATAGCTTAGTTTTCATTTAGTTGTCAGTGAAAAAAGGCAGTCAACGTTTTCGTAGTCGTTTTCCGTCTTAGTTTTAGTCGACGAAATCAACACTGACGGTCGGTAACATGATGTAAAGTTGAGGACGTGCGTTTAACCTCAAAGTAAGAGCTGAAGGAGGCCAGTACGGTACGATGACAGGGGAAGTGCTTTCCTCCAGAGCACAGGATCACATCACACAAAGTGTTGTGTAGACGGAGCTTGTTGAGCTTCTCCAACATCTGGTTGGGATGCGTCTTCTCCGTGAACACAAAGCGGTCACTCTCCACCGAGGATGGAGGGACCCTGGAGGCATCCATAGGACAGGGAGCCAAAGTGCCATCAGCTGGAATCATTTCAGCCATGACTCTCTCTCTCTCTCTCTTTACACCAACCTATAGGACGGACTATAGGGAAAGGGATGAAATGGTCAGCGATCATTTCTAAGAAAGCCCATGGAGAGAAATTACATAATTAATTAGTACTTGGATGTAAAAGTAACAATACCATATTGTGGAAATAAAATATTCAGTTTTTTTTTTACAAGTAAAACATCCTTGTTCATTCAATGAAAATATATTTAGAGGGGCCAAAAGTAAAAGTAGTCATTGTGCAGAATGTCCCATTTCACACAGCAGCTAGTTTAAATATATTTAGCAGGACCAAGAATGAATCGCTGCTGGTTCCAACTGGTGCTACACATTTCATTTACTGTTTTTATGTAATGAAAAATATGTGAGAATGCAGAAGGTACGGACTGTAAAATAAAAAAATCCCCAAACCCCAATAACAGTTGCACAATATTCAATATAGTCACAGTACAAACATTCACCTTAAAATAAGTCACATCAGTTGTCAACTTCAAAACTATTCCTTTTATGTAGGCCTATAGCACAAACTATGACACATATTACATAACATTGCATAATTTCACAACATCACATAATCATATTCATAACCCATCACATAGCATAACATAGGCTACAGTCGAACCACGTAACTCCCATTTTGGGGTTTTTTATGATTATTGATTTGCTTCATAAATCAATGCTATTGAACACCCGGCCTGTACGTCGTGTGTTGGTTCTAAAAAAATGGAACCAATGAAAAGTATTAAAAAGTGCTTTGGAACAAAACCTCTTAAGTCCATTTGGACCGCTCTGTCTGCTAAAGCAACTAACCCCACCCCCTGCGCTCCCCCTCTCATGCAAGTAGCCTAAATGACAAAATATATAACGTCAAAGATACCAACTTTAATATGAGGCAGCTCACTCCAAACGAACTTAGTAGCTAAATATGCATCACTCATCATGGCTTCTAACCCTGCTGCCTGCAGCTAGTAGAAACAGGCCCCAAGCTAAATGCTAACTTAACTGCTAACTCACTCCACACAAGGCACAACACAAACATACATAATCCCATAATACATTTCCCACAGCATATGCATTCCCAGTATAACCACCTCACCTGCTAAATAGATGAGAAATCACTGAATTAAGTACTTCTTCAAGTACCACAACACTGCTACTGCAGCATGCATGCATGTGCTTTCAATGAAGTTGATTATGGCCAGGTAGGGAGCTCCATAACCTAGCGTCACCAGGCTTTCCACAATCACATACTACCAGTGTTGCCATGTCTGCTTATAATAATAAGCCATGTCTCTCTTTAGAAGGAGAAGAAAGAAATGGTCAGCCATGGTTTGCACATTTATGTTTAATGAACACATAATATAATGATGCCGGTGCACTGTTAAAAAAGAAAACAAAAAAATGAAACTAGAAAATAGAGACTCTGCTATGGTTAAAAGGACTACAACATGCAAACTATTTTAATATTTAATATCATATTGTTTATGTCCCTCAGACGTGTTTCTGATGGTTTGAGCCTAAATCACCACTCTGATATAACCATGTAATTTCTGTCTGGCTTCTAAAGCAGTTTTAACTGCAGTAACACAATGTCCTGATGTGGTGGGGGCGCTGTGTATGCAAATTATTTTCTCCGCCACACCCACAGCCCCGCTACTCCCCTCCCACATCTTTTGACTCATTATAATAAGACCCGGCCACCCCCTCCCAGTCTCCAAAGATGCAATACCAAGCCCCCAGTGTGGCTCTCCAATGTTGAAGCACTAGGCCCTACTGGTTAGAGCGTGAACTGCAGGCGGACCCGTGGATTTATGACGAGGAAACCTGTGCAGCTGGGGTTTAACATTGAGCGCACGTTTGCACTTCTTGACCACCAAAATTTGGTGGTCAACTCAAATGCGGAAGTAGAGGGTTCTTCCGGGTGCTTCAACACGCCACTGAGCAACTTCCATTCAGTATTTTAGCCATGACGTGAGCGCCCCCTCCAGAGATACTTCCGGGTCCTACTTTTGTGTCGCTTTTGTGTCCCCATAGAGTTATACTGTGACGCTCCGTCGGACTAAATCTGAGACGAAAACAACCACGAAAGTCTCATTTTACCGCTTTCCTCGCAAAAACAAAGCTGCTGCTCTCCCAAATCTGGCTGTGACAGGCCGTCTGCCCCACACGGAATACTATCGCCATTTTATTTAATTGTGTCAACTAAATCCTCATTAATGCTAACTAGATTCAAACCCAGACTGTTACCACCTTCAATAATAATGATAATAATAGTCTTTATTGTCTCCACATCATATATTTTCTTTGTCAGGGACACTTGTACAAAACATTAATAATTCTACTCGAGTTGGAAGCATTACGACCCATTTGAACCCTCAATGGCTTCCTTTCTGAAAAATAACGTAATTGTAAAAAGATTCACACGTTTAGATATTCTATTTATCAGTTGGCCTGTTCTGAGACCAAAATAAAAACATGAAAACCCAAATATAGAAAGCCTGATTGTTCATGAGTTTTCTCCGACGGGTGGCTGGCATCTACAGTACCTTAGAGATAGGGTGAGAAGTTCAGTCACACGGGAGAGAGTAGAGCCGCTGCTCCTTCACCTGGAAAGGAGCCAGGTTCGGGCATCTGTTTAGGATGCCTCTCGGCTGTCTCCCTAGGCCCTAGGGAGACAGCCGAGAGGCATCCTAAACAGAGACCTCCCCAGGGCAGACCAAGGTGCAGATGGAAGGATTACATCGACTCACTGGCCTTGGAACGTCTCGGGATCCCCCAGGAGGAAGTCTGCGGAGAGGGAAGTCTGCGGAGCTCTCTGGTGGAGTTGTTGCCCCCGCGACCCGACTACGGATAAGCGGTTGAAGATGGATGGATGGATGGATGGATGATTGTTCAAAATGGGGTATTTTTGGGGATAAGACCCAAAAGGAGAGCCCCAAAAAACACACAAACAAATTGGAAAAGTTGAAGAAAATCACACCTCTGCTCTATGAGGTAAGGCAGCATCCACCTGTGAGCTTTGTTTCTATGGGGGTCTATTTCATTCCATTCTCTGCAAATCTAGTTGGCAAATCATTCATTATGCCTCGTGCTTACAGGGACTGAATTAAACGAGACCGAACCGTGACACTATATGCTTAAATATAAATGCTCTATACATTTATGCTAAATATAGGCTATATTTATTCAATCCAATAGTTATATTTATTTAGTCAAACAGTGAACTCTTGTACAACAATCACCTAAATTAAAATACAGTTTTGCATGTGTAAGTGTAAGTTTTACAGAGGTAATACAAATACAATAGTAGACAATAAGGTTTAATAATAAGAAATATTTTATTGGAAAGCTACAGTCAAGTGAAATGTTGGTGGAATGTGTTCACAGAACAAAACAAGATGTAACAACATAATAAAAACGTTAAAAAACTACAAAAAATAATAGATACCAAAATAGAAATAAAGGGCCTGGGCCGGCTTAGCGGTCTAGGCACCTTGGCTGGTAAGCCCGCATGACAGTGTGTCGCAGGTTCGATCCCGAACTTTGATGTGTGTCTAACCGCGATCTCTCTCCCCGTTTCCTGTCTACCTACTGTGATCTATCAATAAAGGCAAAAAAAGCCCCAAAAATATCTTAAAGGGAAAAAAAGAAATAAAGATAAAGTAGCCTACTGAGAAACTTGGGACTGCAGCTCTGATAAACCTCTTAATCCATTGAGACCTGGAACGCATCCATGTCACGTTAGCGTTTAACCACATTAACCATTAAGAAAGGAAATGTATGCACAGCAAAATGTCAAATGTGCTAGAGCAGAAGATACTTTATCAGCAAATATGCAGCTGTACTATATCCCGCACATCAATAATCGCTTGTACATTATCCAGGTAACAACTAAATGTAAAAAATATAAAAGAATAAACCTGAGACAATATAATAAGATAATGAAGAAAAACATGATATGATGAAAAATAATGTTAAAGTATTGATGGGACGACGGCAGGTCTGATATGATACACCCCTTAAGAACGGTAATCTATTTAGCAGCAGTGTGCACCAAATCTGCAAGAACAGAAGGCACACCTTTTATTTATCAGTAATCGTGCACGCATACATTATGCATGTAGCCTATAGGCTACATAAAACGATCACTTGTCCACCACAGATGACAAGATGTAAAATAAAATAAGACTTAAAAGAAGGGAAAAAAAGAACCCTGTATAACTATTGTGTGTCTCTTCAGCCTTTCCATTGTAATCCCCGGCGGTGACAGCTGAGCCTGGCAGACCTCTATCGCGAGCTCCCCTGAACCACTTGGAGAGAGCCTGCTCTGCATCCTTCTCGTCGATGCCTTGAGTGACGGCATTGTTCTTTAGTGCCCCTAAAATAAATAGGAGAGAGAATGGTGATATTGCGCTAATTTGTCTAAAAGCGCCAAATTTTGCACAGATGTAGCCCAGGGCACGCTCTAATTATTATGATTAGGATTATATGGATCCCGAGCGGGCGACCTTCGGGGGTAGACCTTTGGGGTTGCAGTCTACATGTTACGTAGACTGCAATTCTAGTGCTGTCTACGTAACATGCTATAAGTCTGTTTAAAATGCTATCGAAGTCTACATAAAGTGCTATCTAAGGGCCTATAGGGCAAGTGCTACGGGCCATGGTGGCGTCTGAAAAGGTGGGTTTTCAGACTACGGCGAAAGATATGGTACTTAAAGCATAATTACATTTAGAAAATGTTGCCTTATAGGCCTATAGGTTGTCAATGGTGGCCATATAGAGCGTTGCAGTCCCCAAGATGGTGTCGTCCCCTTTCATGACGACGCCAGGCCCAGGAAATAATTCCCAATGCATTTTTCACATAGACATTTCAAAAAGTATTTATTTAAAGACGGTTACACCGCGGACAAAGCCAACTCGAGTTGTGACAAATCATGACAACAAACACAATGTTTTGGGCCGAACAAATAATTGGAAAGAAGAAAAAAACTGAAGGTTTCTCTTCTTTGTAATTATTTGTATGGTCCAAAATATTGTGTTTTGACAAGAGTTGACTTTGTACAAGGCTTAAAAGGTCTTTAAATAAATACTTTTTGAAATGTCTATGAGGAAAATGAACAGAGAATCATTTCCTGGGCCCTGGTAGGCCGGGGCGGGACTGCGACACTCTATAGCTAAATCATTAGAGCACATGCCCTGGGCTACATGCATGTGCATATCAAATGTTTTGCCAATTAAAGATGTAATGCCGTCATCCACCCACCCCTAAAACATGATAATCAGGTATTATGATTATACTAGGAGGAAGATTTTCTCCAGAAAAGTGTAGGCCTACAGAAAGTGTTAAAATGACGTTTCTATGTGGCCACACCCACCAGTTAAGACATTAAGCCACCTGAACTGAAGCCGCGCCCACAACCGTAGAGGATTTGAGTGTGTCACTAAAGTGGTGTATTTCAATTGGGCCTTTTGACTTCAGCTTTCAAACCGCAACATTTTTACTAACATTATACTATACTTTATCTTAAGTCAGATAAAGGAAAAGTTGCATTGAGCAATGTAAAACTCATATTTACCGTATACAACATCAAAAAGACGCAGGTCTCGGAAACTCCTCTTGCCTTGATGTCCAAAAAGGTTGTACTGGTGTGCCAATTCCTGTGAGAGGAGAAACGCCATCATTCGTCTGGTAGCATCATCCAGTGAAGTAGTGAGTGAACTACCTCCTTTGTCTCCAACCATGGCAACCTGGGTGGGTGTATGGTAAAAGTTACAGGAAGGAAAAGCCACATTCAGTGAAACAGCCAAGATATCAGTTGTCATTCTATCGTTAACCCACTTTTGCACCTACGGTGTTCTATAACTCTGTTCTACAGCATTTGAATCAATTCGTTTACCCTGCTATGCTTTCCCAAGACCACCCTCCTCCAAAATGGCACTTCAGCCCTCTGTCACCTTCACCCAGTAATACCACAGCACCAGACGTACATGTCTTGTCGCTGCCCGCACTAGCTCCATTTCCCCCACAAATAATACAATACAAGCACATTTTCCAATGTGAATAACAGATTCAAACTTACAACTGCAGACATGAACACCGAGTCACGAAGCTTCTCGTTCATGGAATGGACATCGTCGCTCGTGTTCAGTGGGAAGACCGCACCTACGGGTGGCTCCAGCAACGGCCCATCCTGTTTCTGTGCCCCTCGCTGCTGCTTCAGCAGCCGGTTTAACATTACACCTTGTAGTCGCAGGGTTTCGCCATTCTTCTCCAGGAGACCTAGAATTATTTTGAGCCTTGTTTCACACATGCATTGAGGGCCACTGGGACTGCTCGCACTCGGGTGGCTCACTCCGTCCCTCTGTGTATCTTTGGGTGCGTCCAGGCCACACTGCACTAAAACATGCAACAGTTCGGACAAGGCCCTCTGAGAAATATTGTGACCTGCCGACCAATCGGTCAATTTTGATTTAGTCTCACTACAGGGATCCAATACTTCAACAGCAAACTCTGATTCAGCCTGGTCATCGTTTTCTTCATTGGAGTCATAGATCTCAAAATCTGATTCTTGGTCACTTTCACTGTGAACGGCCTGTGACTCAGACTCTTCATTAGGATTCCTAACAATCTCACTGTCAAAAGAAGACACACTGTTCTGGTCAAAATCGGTGTCTTGCCAAAAACATGTGTGCTCTGCAACTCTGGCATGACTGTGTCTTTGTTTGGTCTGAAAGCTACCATAGGAATCCATGTCTCCCACAATCTGTAACAGTAACACACATAAATGGTGGTGCTTAGACATCATTTATACTTGATTGTTTAAGAAATTGTACCCCAAAAAAAGCAATGCTAGGACTATTTAAATTAAAATAAAATAAAACTCAGGTAATATTTGGATTGATGGTACATTCATTGGGTAAAATAGTTAAAGAACTCTATACTCCAACAGGAAACATTCCAACATCTTTATGGCCTATGTTAATGTCCACCATGGCAAATTTTACACACACACACTAATAGACAGATAGTAAGAGCTTTAAGTTACAAAAAAAGGCTAGAGAGAATGCATGGTGATATTGCGCTAATTTGTCTAAAAGCGCCAAATTTTGCACAGATACAGCCCAAGGCATGCTCTAAATATTATGATGATATGGCGCCCAAGCTAAATAACACCAAATGCAATGCCATATTAAGTTACT
Source organism: Electrona antarctica (assembly GCF_951216825.1). Taxonomy (NCBI): domain Eukaryota; kingdom Metazoa; phylum Chordata; class Actinopteri; order Myctophiformes; family Myctophidae; genus Electrona; species Electrona antarctica. Next base: position 56,800,420 of record NC_136789.1, on the reverse strand, counting down.
TACCTTACCGTAAATTTGCTTTTGAATATCCAAGGATTAAGAGACTATACAGATGTGTTTTCCAGCAGACAAAATGTTCTGTGTGTTGAGACAGCAGTGGGGTTTCTCTCTTAACTGAAGCTCTGGACTGCCATTGGTCAGTGTCTGGTTTGTCGGAAATAAGGGCTACGGATTGGCTTCTTCTCTCACACACACACACACACACACACACGTGTGGGTGTGTGGGGGGGGGGGGGCAGGGACGGATTAACCCCACAAGGGCCCCTGGGCCGGTACATTCTTTCGGGCCCCCCTATTGCGTGTGCGCGCCAAATTTTGGAGGTTTTTTGTGTTTTTATTAAAGAAATTACCTAAATTTAACAAAATCAATGGCCAATGAAGGTCCCCAGGAGCTTTTTTCAGGGCCTCAAACCCATTACAGGGCTTTACATTTTCCCAGAAGGGCCCCTGAGAGCCGAGGGCCTCTGGGCCATGGCCCCATTGGCCCAATGGCTAATTTGGCCCTGGGGGGGGGGGGGGGCATGGTTTACCATTTGAATAAGGCCTAACTGTATGGCTTTTATCTGAATGGTGATGATGACAAAGAAACACCTTGTAGGCCATTCAACAACAGAGTGGTGGGACACTCAACTGAATTTGGATAACTAGGCCTATACCAGTCTCCCACCCATTCACAGGCAATTCATCTTGGGATGTGTGAATGCGCCAGTTTAGTTTTAAAAATAGTTCCATTTTCAGAACTTTACTAATATATATAACTTGTTAAATCATAATCACATAATAAGCTTTACAAAACTTGACATTATTTATAAAATAACGGACCAATTAACTTTTGGGTGTGTTCACTTCAATTTACAATTTAGGCATTTAGCAGACGCTCTTAATCCAGAGCGATTTACATTAGGCAAGAACAAAAGCATGGGAATACATCACATATATAAAATGCATTTATCATGAAACATGCGTAAGCTAAGAACGTAACTAGAACATATCTATAGAATGACACTATACATATAAACTATACCTATATACTATGCTATACATCAAGTACCACAGACGAAAAACAGTCTAAGTCCAAATTTCAGACTTCATTTATATATTATGGATCAATAATGTGGACTTACTGTTATTCGTCTGTGGTACTCATTATGTACTATGAAGTGCTATGACTACATACAATGCAATTATTGTGCTGTCTACATGACATGCTAGAAGTCTGTTTGACTTCAGGTCATCTATTATCTATCTAGCTAAAAACAGTTACATATATGCACAAACAAAGCAAACCAAAGTCGATTAATACATGTCTGATTATTTCTGTGTCTTTAAAGTCTGGGAAAGGTCTTTCTTTGTTCAAAGCAACTTTTCAATAAGGATATAGACAGAGGTGTACGTGCTGCATCACGAAGAGAAGATTTAATGCATTGCATTTTTATTTTCACTCCTTTCTAAGCACTTTGGTCCATTCATTCATACTTTGGGAGGTGACGCTGTGAACAGTCAACGCCAGCATTGTCCACATTAACACACCAACGCTGGCAAGCTAACACCGACCGACTCATTCGAGGCAATGTGGGCTTCAGTGTCTTGCCCAAGGACACTTCGACATGTGGACAGGAGGAGCTTAGATTTGAACCACCGTCCCACGGATCATTGGACGACCTGCTATACCTCCTGAGCCACAGCCACCTCAGAAATGTATGCAGAGACGTGCGTTTCCAAACTTCCAGTTATACAAAATATATTAGTTTTGTTTTATTCATAACTCACAGCAGAATAAAGATCAGGTTAGAAGAGCCTATACACATTTATTTATCAGCTACGAAAGGTTATTTAATTAAAATCACTTCATTACTAAACCAATCAATATGAAAAGGGATTACGAATATGACAGTTAGGGGCCTATATTATACGATACCATACCAGGTAGCAGGGGTTTTAAACGAAACAGCCTACCACCCGTGACCAACCCACCTCTCGGACTACTATCTGAACCACCTGCTATACTGGCACAGCTGGGGCCAAATGTACACGGTTCTGAGGAACTACTATTAAATCACCATTTAATCACTAAACAGCTGGTTTGCACAACCAAAATAAATAAAACAAATAACCAAAATAATAGGGGCAAAAACAGCAGAGGCACAGAGCTCCTCCTCAAATTCCCACTGTCAATGCCTGTCCATCAATGAGTCTCTTGCACCTAAACCCGACACACCACCAGGCAACCACAACAAGCCAGCCAGCTACTCTGATGGCCCGGGTGTGGCTCCCCTTTATTCAGTCAGCAGCCACGGGTGTGGCTCCCCTTTATTCAGTCAGCAGCCAGGTGTCACAGCTGTCCTGAATATGGGTGATTGGGGAGTCACATCACAGGTCTAGGAAAGCTCAACTCACTACATATGCAAAGGCCATGAAATGTATCTACATGTTCCACACCTCAATACTGTTGGGGCCGTTCACCACATGTCACATTACTGGAAGGAATACATGCAAATTGGTTGGTCCATCCATTCAGCAACAGGGTTAAACAATACACACATTCTCACCTGTCTATTAACAATGGGACGAGCAAACCCCAAAACTTTCCACAACATTCACATACAGAGTTGCAACCCCTACAACCAGAAATAAACTAAACTGCACTGTAAACTGCACTGGCGTATTTAAAGAGGTTGTAAGTGCTTTGTCTTGTTAAAATAAGTGTTAAATAGCTCCATATTCCAACAGTAATATCACAGACAAATATTGCGTCTTTGTTCATGAGCAGCCGGGATCTCCGTTTTTCCAGCTCTTTAGTAAACAGAAAAGTCACATCCGTGTGAAGTGAGGAGCGCTCTTATCATCGTACATCACCATGACGTAAAATAGACACTATTTGCTCTGACACTATGACGTAAAATTCTCCATTCATTGTCAATGGCCATTTAATGTTTGTGTAGGACAAAGTTTGCGGACAGACACCAAAAGCTGGATATAGGAGGGGGCCGAGGGGCTAGCGCCCCTCAAAAATACACTTTAATTTCAGGATATCCAATTTCATCCAAGACAGACCTCCTGCAGGATATTGCATGGAAGTGAAGAATCAGGAAGGAAAACATTGGTAACTGGAACAATATGATATATGAAGGGGAGATGGGGACCCCTGTTACTGAAAAAGCATTATACAGTACAGTATATAGCAATGATTATCAGAATATAGGGCTTCGGTTCAAACAAACAAAAAACAGTACTTGAATGTTTTTTTTGGTCATGACGCACACTTCACTTCATGACCATATAGGTGAGAGTAGGAACGAAGATTGCTCGGTAGACAGTGAGCTTGACAGAGACAGAGTTTGCAGGTTATATTTCACATGAAAGCACAACTCAATACAAAGGCTGTTACTATGGACAACACAACTGATAAAGCATTACACTGTTTAGAACAGCTATAGGGTCCACCATTTTCAATTCACAAGAACATTTAGAGACGTACAAATATACACTTCTATATAAAAAACAGGAAATCATGTAAGGAGGTAAAAAGGGAAAAGAAACATATACAGTAAGGGGGAAAGGGGGTACAGCAGTACAACAACAGTGCGGTACAGCGACTGCAATACCGCCCCTGCCGCGGCCTGCTCCGATTCTCCGGCTGATCTCCTGCTCTGTCCTCCCCTGACTCGTGAACAAGACCCCCAGATACTTAAACTCCTTCACCTGGGGTAATGTCAATGATTGATTGAAATCAATCACACGGAAATTTAAATTGCATAAGCTATAGAGAGACATATATTTCCTATATATCCACATATATGAACCTGAATATGGCATTAACATGCAGCATAGCATATATTCGGCATATACTTCATAATTGGCATAATATGTTAATATATTTAAAATAAAACCTTGTGGTGTGGCTCGCACACCACAATTTGGGAACCACATTTGGGAACCACAGTCCTAGTCGGGAGCCAGTCACCCAAAATTTGAGACGACCCATGTGATGTCATGCCGTACTTTTTATTTGTGTTTCTTCTATTAATTTGGTCATTAAGGTCCACAGAATAAGAGGCCTGCTCTGCCGGAAACATTGCTGAAAAAAGTTATGGCCATTTTTGTATACACACCATAGACAACCAATATGGCAAAATGTTCTAAATTTCATTATACTTTAAGTAGCCTGTGGCGTGTCAAATTAGGGGGTTTTCATGATTCTGAATCCATTCCAAGCATTAGTTTTGCACGAAAAACCATCCTTGGGCTAAATTCGGCCATAGCCACTTGCTGACCTCATCACATTTGTGATGACGGCTACTGAGATTAGACATTATTCTGATAATATTCCCTGACTAGCTAGCATTCTCACAGAATATCCTAGTATTTGCACTCTGGGGTTGTGGAGATGAACCATTTTTGTACCACCCCCTCTCGCCTTTGCTTTGTTCAGGTGTTGAGGTGTGACCTACTTACCTAAAATATACAGAGAGTGAACCGTGGGGTTCCTGACGCCATGGCCGTGTACTGCCATGGCGTTCTATGTTGTCTTCAGCAGAAGGTGTGAACTGTGAAGTCAATCCATGAAGACTGAGTCGGGCCCACAATGTATATCATAGTACCTAGCACTTTGCTCACTTTGCTCTTGGCACTTTATGATGCTTCACTTTGTACTGTACTTGGTTGGCTATACTCATTTTTGTCTTATCCTTTTTATCACACAGATGTGCCCAACTGCCAATGTTGTCCTATGCTACAGTATGTTCTACAGTATGTCACATGTCTGTTGCTGTGTTGTACTGGTTTTACGTTTCAAACCTCTACGATCTGCTGTAAACCAAATTGTTTTTAAGGCAGACAGGACAAAAAGCTTTGTATTGGATTAGTATGTAGCTCAGCCACTCAGTCAAATGCTCTTTGAAAAGTTGACTGAAGCCAGCAGTATTTATGACACTATGTGGAGTGATCAGCTGTTCACATAGGCTACAAACATTACAGCACTTGAACTCTCTCCCCACCTGCATCCAGGATTGGACAACATTGGACGTTCAAAGGTTCTGTTGTCGCAAACCTTGTCCTCATTCTGTTGTTAAGCCCCAAAAACGTTGCGTGTGACGATGCTGAGTCAGTTAGCTCCTTGACCTAACTTAACGTCACAAAAGTATAACTTTACCTAAAGCTAACCCTAAACCTAACCTGAACTCTAAACCTAAGCATACATCTAAACGTTAGGTTTATGGTTAATGGTACGCAGCATAGCTAAATGTAACATGTTTTTTTGGGGGTCCAGAAACAATGTTAAACTCTGCAGGAGAGAACGTCCAGTGTTTGGGGCGTGGAGTGGTCAGGTGGAGTTGGTGTGTTTATAAATACTGCTGGCTTCAGTCACCTTTTGACCGAGTGACTGAGCTAGATAATTATTCAATAGTCAAAGCTGATCCTCCTGTGCAAGGTAATATTCTACATGTGCAAGGTAGAATTCATTTATTTTTTTATTCAGGTTTTAGTCACAGAGTATGTCAATACAATAATTATAACTTATACAATGATTGGGGTGGTTATATTTGGCCTCCCTGCTCTTCTATTGAGATTGTGTCAAAGGTCATGTCATGTCAAAGGTCATGACAAAGGTCATGTCAAAGGTCATGTCTCACCAGATTTGGTAAACATTTCAGTCACTTGCAAATCCGTGGTAGAAGAGGAAAGTATTGTGAAGCTTTGACAAAAATACCCCTGGGTGTTGCCTTTTGCATTTTTTCATTCCCAGTTGTAGGCGTACTTTTTGGAACTTTTTCCAGTAAACCTTTGTGAAGATCTGGGGGTCAGCCATGTTTAGAGTGTGGAGCAGCAGTGGGGAACGTATCATGGCGGCCCCCTACGGTCGCGGCCCACCGGGAATATGCCCAGTACGTCCTATGGCCAGTCCAGCCCTGGGTCAATGGCATTTTCGATTTGTAGGTGGCACACTTGAATATGATTCAAGGTGGGACATCATCATTGATGATCATCATTTTTTTATATGAATTTAAAATGTGGGTCAATGTATTGTCTACTTGTGTTGTGTCAACTGTTTCGTTATCAAATAAAATAACGGTATAGTGGGTCGCACACACCAAGACTGCAGTTCAAAAAAAACATTTCATTTTTGAACAGGGACAAACGTTTCGGCTATCCAGCCTTCATCAGTGAAGAGTAATTAACTGTTTCGTTATCAACATCAACATGACTGACTTTTTGGGGACCATGCATAAACATCTGTTTATGTATGGTAATTGGTAAGTAGCCTATGCCGGAAGGACAGCCAATGAGATGTGAGGAAGCTTTTTTTTCTCTAAATAGGATGATAAAGGTTTCTCCACTCTCTGCAGGCTGGATGGGTGAGCATAACATATCACAGTCCAGTAGATCAGGGGTTCTCAACGTTTTTGGCCGGGGACCCCCGAAAATGCTTTGGCAACGTCTCGGGACCCCCGCCCCGCCCCCTCCCGACCCCCAATATAAATTGACTGCTACAATAACCTTAAACCATTTTGGGCGGGAACCCCTTTTGGTGTTTTAAGCATTGTTATAATTGAGCTATTGAAAAATAGCAGATCTGAACTTGTAGGTCTGCTATTTTTGAAAAATCGTGAAAATATATATATATATATTTTTTTGAAAATATTTTGGGGACCCCCCAAAATAATTTGGCGACCCCCTGAGGGGTCGCGACCCACGGGTTGAGAACCCCTGCAGTAGATGGCAGTAGGCTAGTGCAACGCTCCCCTGCGTCTTGTCATTTACTTAGCCATCATCACAAATGTGATGAAGTCAGCCGTTTTTAGCCCAAGGATTGTTTTTCGGTGCAAAACTAATGCTTTGAGAATGGATTCAGAATCCCCCTAGTTTGGCACGTCACATGCATGCTACTTAAAGCACTTTGTAGCACGGTGGTGTTGCATGGCCAACATAACAGTAGATCTACAAGCCCACATTGCGTCACGTCCATGACGCGCCGTGGGCTTATATAGGCCTATCTGCTATGACACCATCATTATGACGAAGTGTAAATCAGACGCTCTCTGCCTTTGAATGGAATGGATCAATCTATTTGAACAATTTGAGGTGGAGATCGGCTCACATGGCTCAGTTTCGAGGACTTAGCAAAAATGCATAATAATAAGAAAAAAATGTCCAATAGAAAGAAGACAGAGGAGAAAGACAACATTAATATCTGAGTATATTATGTATGTGATTTTACACCGTCTTTGCTTTAGTGATTTTTGTTTGCACCACTGGGTTACGTCAAGCATGAATACTGGACTTTCTTAGCATCTTTTGCATCCACCCGCAGAGTATCCACGTTTTTCCCCGTCAAGGTACTGGGGCTCCTTGTGTGTGTGTGCTTTGCTTCCTTTAGGCCGTGTTGCCCCCCACCGCTCCCCCCCTTTTCCCTCACTGTATATGTTTTTTTTCCCTTTTTACCTCCATTATGAATGAATTCCTGTTCTGTTCTTTGTCTATATAGAAGTGTCTATTTGTACGTCTCTAAATGTTTTGATGAATTGAACATGGTGGACCCTGTTGGGCTTGATTCTAAAGTGTATAGTAGTTGCTTATTTGGGCTTGCTTCCACATTTCTTCACATCAAGGAACCCCCCATTAATATGTAGGCTAATTGTCCACAGACATCCATCTGAACATATTTTGTGCCTTTTTTAATTAAAATGTTTTAAAAATATTCAAAATATTTCGATTTATTCTCAATGTGTTTTTAAATAATGGATGTACAACCTCACAATGTGTGGCTGTGAGCTTGTAGATCAGCTATTTTCATTTGTGCTTGTTTTCATAGACCTGGCCACTTGTTTCTCTTGCAAAACTGGCAACACAGCAAGAGAAAGTAGGAACTTATGCACACACAAAGGCAATGCACTATGGGTGTAAGAAAACGTGAATAGAAACGTCCGTAAATTGTCTTGATGGTCTACAGTAACATGATTAGATATTCTTCATTCCACAAAAATGAATAGACTTAAATGTACTGTCATCTTTCTTCTTCTTTTTGGCCCAGTATGTCCCTGGTTACTACGTTGCTTATTACTAATCTAAAATGCAACCTGTGTGTGCCTATTATGCTCAAAAGGAGTAATTAATTAATTCATGAATACTTACTTTTGCCTTCACTCATCTCCAATGAGTAAGAAATTGACATGCACTGCCCAATTTAGCAGCTTAACAGTGTGAATGCAGAGATTGTGGCCCACATTATGTTATTTTATTTGTTGTAAGGAAGCTATAGTTATTAAAAAAAATAAAAAGGCTTAATGTGAAGGAAAAAAATATATACTGCACGTTTTACACTGTTAGTTTACACAGTTTGATCATTATTATAAATAATGAAGCCTTAACATGACATGAGTCGTGTCAAGCAAGCTGTCACAGGAGGGTCTCTGGGGCACTGGGCAACTGATATAATCAGAAACCACAACTAGTCTGCCCTGCATTGCAGCTCAAATTACTGGTTATAAAAGTAAAATGAACAGCTGCTTGTGTTGCTGTTATTTGTTATAAATATTAAGTAGCCTAGGCTATCACATTTGCTTGATTGCCTGCAGACAGTTTGTGATCGATCAAAATTAAATTAGAAAATTGTGAAATCATGACACGAGAGAGAGAGAGAGGTGTCGTCGGTCCATGCGTGACTAATTTGAAATAAAACCTTTTTTATGTCCACACAGTCCTATATGACATGACACAGCCTACCTTTTCACTTCACTTGAGTGACTAGTCGTTTTGTTTGTGAGCGGAGCTGCACGAAACTAGCCTACATGTGTTCAGTTTGTTTTTGTTTGGTTCCATTGTGTGTATAATTCGACTGCGTTGCGTGGTGGTGCGGCCGATCTACAAGCTCACAACGGGTCGCGCTGCGACGCGTTGTGAGCTTGTAGATCTGCTCTAATTCTGCAGTGCAAGCCTGCACGGCAGAGGGGAGACAACAGGGGGCCCCACGACGGGACGGTCGGGCGTCGCTTAACGGGAGGATGAAGTGACGCCGGTTGGGAGGAGGAGGCGACGCGCGGCCGTCGGAGGCCCCCAAGGGGGCAGTGGTGGCAGCGGTGGCCGAACGGATAGCGGCGCGGTCTAGATACCGGAAGGTTCCCAGTTCGAATCAGCCGTCCGACACGTTAAAATTACCACCGCTGAAATGCCCTTGAACAAGGCATCAACCACTACGATGAAATGTGTTCTATGAGCAGGGCCTGGCTGGAAACAAGTTCTTGAGCTTAGCCCAGATACCCTGGGTAAATATAGATTTCATTTCATTTCATTTCATTTCATTTCATTTCATTTCATTTCATTTCAGGTACTCCAACGTTGAAGCACTGGGCCCTAGTGGTAAGAGGAGGGACTACAGGCGGACCCGTGGATTCATGACCGGGAAACCCGTGCAGCTGGGCTTTAACATTGAGCGCTCGGTTGCACTTCCGCATTTGACCACCAAAATTTGGTGGTCACTCAAATGCAGAAGTAGACGTTTTGAGACGGTCCTTCCGGGTGCTTCAAAACGCCACTGAGCAACTTCCACTGACATGAATAGCGGAGGGGGCAGAGCTTCGCGCCAGATCAGTCTCTATGCTTTTATATACTCTGGGGGGCCCCCCGGCCCCAAACCGACCGCAGCTTACTAATAGCCTAGGTGAAAAATCAACTGCGACGGAACGGGCTGCGATATTAGACATTTTTCAGAGAGAACTCTCGGGGCCTCTAGCCGTCGTGCATAGCGCTAATAACCGCCCCTGCCTATTTTAGCTCCGACTCTGAAATGGAAAGTGTTTATTTATTTTCTTAAAAAAAAAGAAAAAACGCTGCCTACCCAGCTAACATGTCCAAGTGGGCCCCATATGGGGTGCATGTGTGCGTATGGGTACCAAGTGGGCATGGGCTAGAACTGGGCAATTATACTGGGTTCCAGGTAGGTTCTATGTGGGCTAAGTGGGCATGGGCTTGAACTGGGCAAATATTGTGGGTTCGATATGGGTTACAGATGGGCCAAGTGGGCGTGGGTTAGAACTGGTCACCCATGTATGGGTCCCTTGTGGGTTATATATGGGCTAAGTGGGCATGGGTTAGAACTGGGCTCCCATGTCTGGGTCCTATATAGGTTACGTATGGGCTAAGTGGGCATGGGTTAGAACTGGTCACCCATCTATGGGTCCCTTGTGGGTTATATATGGGCTAAGTGGGCGTGGGTTAGAACTGGTCACGCATGTCTGGGTCCTATATAGGTTATGTATGGGCTAAGTGGGCATGGGTTAGAACTGGGCACGCATGTCTGTGTCCCATATGGGTTATATATGGGCTAAGTGGGCATGGGTTAGAACTGGTCACCCATCTATGGGTCCCTTGTGGGTTATATATGGGCTAAGTGGGCGTGGGTTGGACTGGTCATGCATGTATGGGTCCCTTTTGGGTTATATATGGGCTAAGTGGGCATGGGTTAGAACTGGTCATGGATGTATGGGTCCCTTGTGGGTTATATATGGGCTAAGTGGGCATGGTTTAGAACTGGTCACGCATGTCTGGGTCCTATATAGGTTATGTATGGGCTAAGTGGGCATGGGTTAGAACTGGGCACGCATGTCTGTGTCCCATATGGGTTACGTATGGGCTAAGTTGGCATGGGTTAGAACTGGTCACCCATCTATGGGTCCCTTGTGGGTTATATATGGGCTAAGTGGGCATGGGTTAGAACTGGGCTCCCATGTCTGGGTCCTATATAGGTTACGTATGGGCTAAGTGGGCATGGGTTAGAACTGGTCACCCATCTATGGGTCCCTTGTGGGTTATATATGGGCTAAGTGGGCGTGGGTTGGAACTGGTCACGCATGTCTGGGTCCTATATAGGTTATGTATGGGCTAAGTGGGCATGGGTTAGAACTGGGCACACATGTCTGTGTCCCATATGGGTTATATATGGGCTAAGTGGGCATGGGTTAGAACTGGTCACCCATCTATGGGTCCCTTGTGGGTTATATATGGGCTAAGTGGGCGTGGGTTGGACTGGTCATGCATGTATGGGTCCCTTTTGGGTTATATATGGGCTAAGTGGGCATGGGTTAGAACTGGTCATGGATGTATGGGTCCCTTGTGGGTTATATATGGGCTAAGTGGGCATGGTTTAGAACTGGTCACGCATGTCTGGGTCCTATATAGGTTATGTATGGGCTAAGTGGGCATGGGTTAGAACTGGGCACGCATGTCTGTGTCCCATATGGGTTACGTATGGGCTAAGTTGGCATGGGTTAGAACTGGTCACCCATCTATGGGTCCCTTGTGGGTTATATATGGGCTAAGTGGGCGTGGGTTAGAACTGGTCATGCATTTATGGGTCCCTTGTGGGTTATATATGGGCTAAGTGGGCATGGGTTAGAACTGGTCATGCATGTATGGGTCCCTTGTGGGTTATATATGGGCTAAGTGGGCATGGTTTAGAACTGGTCACGCATGCCTGGGTCCTATATAGGTTATGTATGGGCTAAGTGGGCATGGGTTAGTACTGGGCACACATGTCTATGTCCCATATGGGTTACGTATGGGCTAAGTGGGCATGGGTTTGAACTGGTCACCCATCTGTTGGTCCCTTGTGGGTTATATATGGGCTAAGTGAGCGTGGGTTAGAACTGGTCATGCATGTATGGGTCCCTTGTGGGTTATATATGGGCTAAGTGGGCATGGGTTAGAACTGGTCATGCTTGTCTGGGTCCTATATAGGTTATGTATGGGCTAAGTGGGCATGGGTTAGAACTGGGCACGCATGTCTGTGTCCCATATGGGTTACTTATGGGCTAAGTGGGCATGGGTTAGAACTGGTCACGCATGTCTGGGTCCCTTGTGGGTTATATATGGGCCAAGTGGGCATGGGTTAGAACTGGTCACCCATGTCTGGGTCCTATATAGGTTATGTATGGGCTAAGTGGGCATGGGTTAGAACTGGTCATGCATGTATGGGTCCCTTGTGGGTTATATATGGGCTAAGTGGGCATGGTTTAGAACTGGTCACGCATGCCTGGGTCCTATATAGGTTATGTATGGGCTAAGTGGGCATGGGTTAGAACTGGGCACGCATGTCTATGTCCCATATGGGTTACGTATGGGCTAAGTGGGCATGGGTTTGAACTGGTCACCCATCTGTTGGTCCCTTGTGGGTTATATATGGGCTAAGTGAGCGTGGGTTAGAACTGGTCATGCATGTATGGGTCCCTTGTGGGTTATATATGGGCTAAGTGGGCATGGGTTAGAACTGGTCATGCTTGTCTGGGTCCTATATAGGTTATGTATGGGCTAAGTGGGCATGGGTTAGAACTGGGCACGCATGTCTGTGTCCCATATGGGTTACTTATGGGCTAAGTGGGCATAGGTTAGAACTGGTCACGCATGTCTGGGTCCCTTGTGGGTTATATATGGGCCAAGTGGGCATGGGTTAGAACTGGTCACCCATGTCTGGGTCCTATATAGGTTATGTATGGGCTAAGTGGGCATGGGTTAGAACTGGGCACGCATGTCTGTGTCCCATATGGGTTACGTATGGGCTAAGTGGGCATGGGTTAGAACTGGTCACCCATCTATGGGTCCCTTGTGGGTTATATATGGGCTAAGTGGGCGTGGGTTAGAACTGGTCATGCATGTATGGGTCCCTTGTGGGTTATATATGGGCTAAGTGGGCATGGGTTAGAACTGGTCACACATCTATGGGTCCCTTGTGGGTTATATATGGGCTAAGTGGGCGTGGGTTAGAACTGGTCATGCATGTATGGGTCCCTTGTGGGTTATATATGGGCTAAGTGGGCATGGGTTAGAACTGGTCATGCATGTATGGGTCCCTTGTGGGTTATATATGGGCTAAGTGGGCATGGGTTAGAACTGGTCATGCATGTATGGGTCCCTTGTGGGTTATATATGGGCTAAGTGGGCATGGTTTAGAACTGGTCACGCATGTCTGGGTCCTATATAGGTTATGTATGGGCTAAGTGGGCATGGGTTAGAACTGGGCACGCATGTCTGTGTCCCATATGGGTTACGTAAAAGTGTCACAAATGCACCCAGAAACGATATATTTCCAATGTTTTAAAATAATCAATGGGTATGTATCCCCACTTACTTTTTCGACCCGATTTCAACGGTGGTGGTCTCATCTCTCTACGATGTTAGGAAGTGGGTGTAAACGCCTCCTATCGGTCCCTAGCCCTCGAAACATGTCTGGAAAAAAGTGAGACCATTTTCGGACTCAGCACGACGAGCTGAACACGCTGATATGCGTTTCCCAGCACACGGAATTACGGTTCTCTTAATTGGCTAGTTAATTGGTTAGTTTTCGACGCGTGATAGCTCGGTAACGATAGGTCCGCCAGCCAAGTAATTTACATGGGCGCGTACAGCACTCCGAGATCTACGCTCCGATTGGTCCGCCATTCTTGTGCGACACCCGTAGCAAGAGTTCTCCAACTCTGACCTGTCATCCACAAGCGTTATAGACATGATAAACCTTAGAGTGTATTGAATGGTGAAATGCTAACCCTAATTTTGAGAACCACACGTCCGTGAGCGGGGAGACACATATTGGCGCGATTGTCGCATCGATAGCTAAGCGTGGATGTAAGGCACGCCCATTTTCGACCCTTGTGGGCGGAGCTATCGCGCGTCAAAGTCTAACCCTAGTTTTCTGAACCGCATGACCGTGTGCGAGGAAACGCATATCTGCGTGTGCGCATCATCGAGCCCTACGTGTGGATGTGAGCCACGCCCCTGTGCGACCTTTGTGGGCGGAGTTAACCACTCTTAATTAGGTGTGCTATGGACTTTATCCCTATTTTTAAAAAAGACCACTTGGCCGGACTTACCTTTCCACGCTGAATCCAACGGTACCATCCCCGTTCCTGTGCGACGTCGGGAAAGTTCCGAAAGGTGGCGCCAAATTTCCCAAAAAACATAATCCTATATAGGACCCATAGGGAAAGTACTGGGTCCTATATAGGACCCAGACATGAGTGACCAGTTCTAACCCATGCCCACTTAGCCCATACATAACCTATATAGGACCCAGACATGAGTGACCAGTTCTAACCCATGCCCACTTAGCCCATACATAACCTATATAGGACCCAGACATGAGTGACCAGTTCTAACCCATGCCCACTTAGCCCATACATAACCTATATAGGACACAGACATGAGTGACCAGTTCTAACCCATGCCCACTTAGCCCATACATAACCTATATAGGACCCAGACATGAGTGACCAGTTCTAACCCATGCCCACTTAGCCCATACATAACCTATATAGGACCCAGACATGAGTGACCAGTTCTAACCCATGCCCACTTAGCCCATACATAACCTATATAGGACCCAGACATGAGTGACCAGTTCTAACCCATGCCCACTTAGCCCATACATAACCTATATAGGACCCAGACATGAGTGACCAGTTCTAACCCATGCCCACTTAGCCCATACATAACCTATATAGGAACCAGACATGAGTGACCAGTTCTAACCCATGCCCACTTAGCCCATACATAACCCATACAGGACCCATACAAGGTTGACCAGTTTTGCCTTGCCAAAAATAACTGAACGTATAAAGGTTTATGGACGAACAGTCGGACGGACGGACAAAGAGAGAGAGAGTACCGGCCATTGTAGGCCTATAACATTGTGTTGCAGATGGAAGCTTTTCATTGATTTAATGAGCTTGTAGATCTGCTATTCTGGGCAAAATGGGCGGATATTTCCCTAGGGAGAGAATTATGTATAAAATGATTATCTGAAGTAGGCAGCACATGCACAGACGTCAACTAGTGAATAGCAGTTAGGCGTGCACATGTTGTGTGTGGGACTATAATGCCTATGTCCAGCGATGTGCTGTGGATATTTCAAGTAGTGGGGCTATGCCGCGCACACATGCACACTCACGAGCGATCACCAATTGAAATAACCTCTTAAATGTAGACATAATATACCCAGAATATACTGTATATCAACTGTAATGGGCAAACTTTAGTGTTAGTGTTTTAGTGTTTAATTATTCATTTACCTTGCAAACGTCATATCTGAAATTGAATTAGTTTATCATCGTAAATCCATCAGCCACCTACAGTACAGTCGACTCGACACAATGGACCTGGCCATCACCATTGATATGCATCCAAGGCCGGTCATTCCTATTGTTTCAAGCTGTGACACAGGTGCGAAAACTGGCTGTGCAGGCTTGTGGGAAACGTGCGTCTTCAAACTACTAGGGCGGCCTCCAGGGCAGCCCTACGTACGTCATTTCATTGAGTGATGTCGCAACATCGAGCAGAAAAAGAAGTGTGCATGTTTTAGGGAGAGAGAGAGAGAGAGAGAGAGAGAGAGGAGAGAGAGACACACAGACAGACAGACACACAGACAGACACAGACACAGACACAGACACACAGACAGACACAGACAGACAAACGGGTGGGTGGGGGAGGGACGGAGAGAGAGAAACAGAGAGAGAGAGAGAGAGTGATCCCATACTAATTTGAGGAGGGTTGGATTGTGTCTGTGGATACCTGCGTCTGATAAACCTGTCAACCAATTAGTTGGACAAAATGGTGCATTTATATAGGACTTTTATCCAAAGCGCTTTACATAGATTGTGCATTACATTCATTCACCCTTGCACACACCAATGGCAGAGGAAACCATGCAAGTCACCAACCTGCACTTCAGGAGCAGTTTAACTGCCCTATTAGGGGTTCAGCCGCGTATTGGTCAAGGACACCTCGACACTAACTCTGGGGGAGCCTGGTATCGAACTGGGAACCTCACGGTTCCATCCGGCTGTTCTACCGGCCACTCTACCCCTGAGCCAGAACCACTGCCGCGTCCTCAACAGGAGGATGCACAGACAGGGAGGCACACCTCTCTGTCTGTGCATCTGACTGATCCAAGTTCCTTCAAACACCAGGCTATAATCGAGTCTTCACCATTTTTCAGGCCAAGGACCCCTTAGCTGAGAGATGGAGACGAAGGACCCCCACTACACATTGTATACAATTTAACAAAATATGTTAAATTGATTTCATTGTGAGCTTGTAGATCTGATATTTTGGGGCGAGTTGGATTGGACGTTTCCCCTATAATAGGCCTAGTGATAGGGTTCAAGTGGTCTCCCTATCGAAGACCAATCACCCACCCGCACGCACGCATGCATGCACGCACGCACGCACAAACACAGAACAATGTCATGTAAAAACAAAGTCTTGACACATGACCCCTGCATTGGCACCCAAACTATATTACCCTAGAAAAGAATATGAGCCAGGACACGTTTTGTTGTCTTTACAACTGTCTGTCATACTGTAAACAGGCCTGTCAGGCATTGATTGATTGATTGATTGATTGAAACATTTATTAACAGTTTGCAGAATTACAGTACATTTCAAGCACAAACTCAATACAAAGGCTGTTAACTGTGAGTGGACAACCCAATTAAGCATTACACTTGTTTCCAATAGGGTCCACCATGTTCAATTCATCAAAAACATTTAGAGACGTACAAATAGACACTTCTATATAGACAAAGGACAGAACAGGAATTCATCATAATAAGCTTAAGCATAAGCTTACAAAATGTAAGCTTGTAGATCAGCTCTTTGGCAAAGGTTAAGAATTGAGGGAATTTAGTCGTTAAATATCTGAAAATACACATTAACATGAAAACATGTATTTATACAAGTGTATATGAAGCTATGAAATCTATGGAAATGTTTATTTTATTCTGCAACACAATTTTATGTATGTTATAGAGGTCCCTGCTTCATCTCTCTGAAGGGGTTATTGGCCTGACAAACGTTGAAGACTCTAGCTGCAGGCTACACCTCTATGGCTATCTCAATGTATAATAATTACTTTTTTTTATAATGTTCCAGCATTAATTAAATGAATAGCACTCAAATAAACTACAGATCGTCCCAGAATGCATTGCATTTCCGTTTGAAACGCGAATGCGATTGGTTGTCCTGGGTCACGTGCTTCACTGACTCAGGAAATGACGTGGTGAGTTTCAAATAGTCAGACAGGCGCGGAGAGAGCTGTTTGAAAACTAACCTGCGTAACCGTTCCATCCGCTACAGAAAGAGATTCACATTAAATTAACAGACATAAAGTCATCAAAGGCAGTTGAACAAGGAAATAAGAAATTCCCGATCTATTTGTGTGATGGAATCTGCAACAACATGGAGCCGTTTGGAACACAAAGTCACAAGATTAGGGGGAGGCATACTATGGTCCGACGGAGCATTGGTTCGACATGCGTCCGCAAGCACGGGAGCAGACATGACAATACAGCTACAGGCCAGGTAAGAGCATGCTTCCTATTTTTTCGACCAGTAAATCTACATTTAACTTCTGTTATCTGCTGTGCATTTTGCTTCAATAACTAAAATAAGAGTCAGCTGCGGGCTTTATTATTACAAATAACAAGGAAGGCAACAACAATGAACATCTGACGTTTTGTGGGTTTCAAATTATTGCTTTTGGTGCTGCATGGTACAGACACAAACGCTGTTGGAAGTGGCTATGCTTGGGTAAAAGTGTGTCGACGGTCCCGCGACGAGAGAGCGAGATTCTAGCAAGAGGCTAGAGCATTACAGGTCTGTTTAAGTCAGTGGTTCTCAAAGTGGGGTCCTTGACTGTATTTTGAGAGCTCCAGGGGGTCCCCAGCTAAATGATTGATAGTACAGGAGTCAGGAACCACCAAATGGACCCTTAATAATAATAATACCGGTAGTAAAACGTTTGAAAACAGTGTGGTCGTTAAGCAGCTCAACCCTGAAACACAGCACAAGAATAACTGATTCACCTTGTTTTTACTACATTTATCTTTTATATTATTGACTCATCTTTTAACATGGAACAACATGACGATTTCTTTCATATCTGCTTGTTGGTTATAAATTATCCTAAACAACCAGTAGTTAATACTAGCAGCAGTAACAATATTGTAAATTGGGAGATAGCTCTCTTGGCTACGTGACTTGTTGCCTGCCTGCTCTGCTGAGTTGGAGATCAGAGAGAGAGAGAGAGCATATATTTACAGGTCTGTCAGTGGTTCTAAAAGTGGGGAAGTGGGGGGTCCTTGACTGTAACTGACATGTAAGGGTCCATTTGTACTGATTGTACAAATGGACCCTTACATGTCTGTAACTCTGAGTGTACAAATTTGTCAGCGTTAAATTAACATTGATTTGACTATTTTTGAGTGGTGCAACCACTCCTATATAGACAGCTATGTGTGTCCCTGGGTCTGTCCCTGGCTGGCTGGCTGGCTGGGTCTGTCCGAGCAAGAAAGTAGCTTTTGGTTGGTTTTCACAACTGTTGCGCAGCATAACACATACACATATTAACTGTATATATGATGATTTGGGGTGATACAGTACAGTACAGTGACAGTACAGTAGAGGGACCCCCACACCGTAAGTCTGTCATTTTTCAACCATTCCGGACGTGGGGCGGCTGACCCCCTGGCCCCGTTCCTGTGGGTCTGGACCTTCCGGGGACCCCCACACAGAGTTGCACCACTCACTTCACACGGGTGTGATTTTACAATATAAATTGTGGTCCCAGAGATAGAATTGCCATGGGGGTCCGTAGCCTAATGCATGTCAAACTGTGGGTCCTTGAAATAGAAAATGTTTGAAAAAAAGAGAGAAAATCTTCTCTTATGGGGGTCCCTGGCATATCTTTTCAAATGTTGGTCTGCGGCTAATAAGTGTCAATTTGGGGGTCCTTGACATGAACAAGTTTGTTGAGAACCACTTGTTTAAGTTTTAGGTTTGTAAGGTGTGCCTGTGCATGTGTCTGTGTATGTGCACCTGATTTGTTTTTGTTGACACCACACCAGTCACAAGGAGGTCTTGATTTTAGAAGTACGGTAGGCTGGGGGGGGGGGGGGCTTTTATGTGCCTGTCTGTGTTTCTTTTGGGTAATTCTTCTCTTCGTCTATTTGTTTAAGTAAATTGGAAATTAAGATGTCCAGTGATCCAGTGATCCAGTCCACAAATTACTAGCTGTGTTCTGTGTCCATGTCTGGACATAACAAGAAGTTCTTTTTCATGGTGCATAAGGTAAAATTGAGTGTTTAAAATGTAAATTTCTACATGAGACCACACTACAAAATGTCTTAAATCCTGCCAGTTTTTTGAAAACCCTATCAGTGGTGCTTGAATGTTTTCATGTCCCTGTGGACCCCCAGCTGAAAATATTTTGTTTCAGGGACCGACCAGAAGCAAATATTTGAGTTAAAATCGTTTGCTGTGAAAGAATATATATTCAAAGATTTGCATTTAGTTCCAAAAATAGCAAATCATTTATAGAGCCACAGTTTATTTGAGCTGAGTGACAACGTGTCGGTCTAAACGACCTGAGATACTTGATGAAAGTAATTTAGACCGAAACGTTGTCACTCAGCTTTCCTCTCATTAGCTAAAGTATAAAATAATTGTTAATGTGGTTAAACGCTAAAGTGACAGATGCATTCCAGGTCTTAATGGGTTAACCCATTTTGGACTTAGGCCGATTCTAAAAAAAATCCTTCTAAATCATGACCTAAGTTTTCTGAAAAACTTAATATTTATATAGCGGCATCATTTGTTTGTAATTCTTTAATACTGTACATAGTGTACAGAAACCCAAAAGGGGTTCCTGACCAGAAGGGTAGGGTTACAAAAAGGGGTTCCCGCCTAGAATTAGTTAATGATGTAATTTTGCAAAACATGTGATGTACACTAGTAAAAGCATGCCACAGCATACAGCTGCTATATAACTGGTGGAATAGGGTGTGTGACAAATCTGTAAATAGGCCACTGTTAGCATTTCACATAGGTTTTTAATATTGCCATCATGCACCCAACTTGTTACTTTTGACAAGGCTCCAGAACTGTTTTTATTCCACATTGAAAACAAGTTTCCCACCAGTAGCTTTTAAGCTTTTACAAGGTGTAATACAACACATGTGTGAGTAAGTAGGCAATGAGAGGCTATATGATAGGCGTATGATAGCCCTATGCCATTCAAAGGTTCGGCATAATATTGCTTTAACTTTAATGTCTCTTTCCCCTGTTTTTGTGCTCTTTTCTTTTGAAGACACATGCGATGTCAGAAGCAGAGACTCCATCTGATGTACAGACTGATGTTGAAACGACAGAGGAGGTAAAATGGCTGTTTTAGGGCAATGGTTCTAATAATATTTTGTGGCAATATAGGGCCGTGGGGGTCCTCGCACCCCACTTTGAGAACCCCTGCATTAGAATACGGACCACCATAACAGAGTGTACAGTTATGGTGGTCAAACAAAATGGATTTGGTTCTCAGAGTTGCAGCAACATTAGGGTCCATTTGGTTCGCAATTATCCATAATTTATCTGGAGACCCCTGGAATCCCCTCAAGGACCCCTGGGGATCCCCAGACCCCACTTTCAAAACCACTGTGTTGAAGTGTTTGCCAAGTACATTGGCACACAACCTGGAATTTCCCTTCTATTATTAGACACATAAGTCCCACCTCGATCTGAGCAAGGAAGTGAGGATTCAATGTGAGTCTGCATGAATCAAGTAGGTTGGACTGACAGGCTGCCACATTCCAATTCCCCACACTCCTGCGCGCTCACTCCTCCTGCATGCATGTCATGTGATCTGTATTTCTCCTGAGCTGTTTGACATTGTGGCCCACACCATGCTACTGCTTAAAGTTAGTTTTTTATGTTTGCTAAAATGTACGTTTTTTTATTGAATGTACTGTAGGCCATCGCAAAGACATGTGACCTACACCTCCCTGTGGAATGAACAGCGTTGGACTGACTACTGTGTCCCAGAGAGTTAGCCGCAAGAAAGTGGACACTGAGTATAACCAGCAGCCCCAGTGTGTCCCCTGGAGGTTCTCATGCAAGTATGTAAACTATGGAATTAGATTTATTTCATTTCTTTAAACATACAGAGAATTTAACATCTTGAAATGTAAAATTATGTGTAGGAACCCTGAGTCACAGTGGAATTGCTGCCCACCTGAAACCCTGATCAGCTGTTGGAACCCTGAATGTGAGCACCTCAAGTGGGACACAGAGACGGAGCCGCCCTACTGGAACCAGTTGTAAGTTGAAATATCGTATTCACTTCAAAATGTACTTGTAGTTTCTAATCACAATCACATAGTTGATAGGATCTTGCCCTTAATTTGATTGCATGCACAGAATGGTTGCTCCACTGTACATTTATCTTGAACTTTCCTCTTGTCATTCTAACTTGAAATGGTGTTTGGCAAAACATTTGATGTTTGATGTACACAAGTAGAAGCATGCCACAGTATTACAGCTGTAACTGCTGAAAAGGGATCACAACAATTCTGAACAGAGGCCACCGTTTGTATTTCACAAATTTGCCACCATAGCTCAAGACATTTAGAATTACTGTTTTTTGGTTTGTTTTTAATTTTCTGTTCAGAAAATAATCCTCAATATGCAGCAAAAATATCTTTACAGACCATAGCTATTCTTGATGTATAATTAATCATGTAATTTATTGTAGCATTTGGCCGTGTGATTAGATTGTAGTACAACTTTCATGATACATTCTTAAGCGTTATTCATAGTCTTTATTGGTGGTGAGGTGACCACCGCAACTACAACATGACGTCACGGAGCCGCGGTGAAGAGCAAACCACCGCTCTCCCCAGCCCTTCTCTCTGTTTTTATTCACCACCGCTCCACGTTATTACAGCTTCGGTGGTCAGCTCACCACCGGAGCGGTGGTCACCTCACCACCGAAAATCCAGACTATGAATAGGCCTTTAATAAGGTGGCCAATCCATTAGTGGCCTCAGTTATATTATTTAAAATATACACGTCTCATAATGTTTCATAATGTCAGAATCAAGCTAGCATTACTAAGTCAGCTTCTTGTTGTTTATTTTTAGGGACACTAAAGAAGAACACAGTGGCAGTCACACAGGACATTCACCAGAAGGAGGGAGAGGAGTGGTCAAAGTGGTTCACAGGAGCTCGTGCTTGAGGTGGGAATAGGGCTGCAAGAGCTCAGAGAGTACACACAGGACAATGGGGCACAGCCCCACTAGAAAAAAACACCATCTGACACAGTCTTGGTTGGTATCACACACGCACGCGTACACACACACACACACACACACACACACACACACACACACACACACACACACACACACACACACACACACACGCGTAAACAACTACCTCCTGATAAGTTGGCTTTTTTGTGTTGGGGTCATTTTAACGTCTACACAGGCTTCTGTGAACACCCCATACAGTTTAAGTTGCTTGATTCAGTATTTCACACACTCACTCATCCCATGGCCTAGGGGGTTGTACAGGTGTCATGGTGGATGCTTGGGCACTCTGGTATCTCCAGTGCTTTCGATCTTCTGTTGTCCATATCAGGGTTTGAAAGCTGCAGCCAGTCCACTCCTTGATGTTGTCCACTCAGGCCTGTCTACCTCTTCTCCACTTTCCCTCCACTGTCCCCTGTACTTTGGTCTTTGACAGGGAGGTATGTCTTGTGACATGACCATGAGAGTAGAGGCTCCTGTTCTCCAGCATGGGTGGTAGCTAAACTGTCTTAACATAATCATTTGTCCGGTCTTCTTATACGATATATGTAGCATTCTTCTGTCACACTTGCTTTCAAACGACTGTATCCTGTGCCCAGCTTTCAGAGCCAATGGAATAGGGTGGAGAGTACAAGTGACTTGTAAAGTCTGACCGTCACTGAGAAGCTGATTTATTATTTGTTTTGTTTCCAAATACTGTATAGTCTAGTCATGGCTGATGTTGCTATCCCAATTCTTGCTTTTATCTTTTGTGGAGCTGCCATCTTCACTCACAAAGGACCCAAGGTATATAAGTCCTTTACTTCCTACAGGCAAGTGGCCTGTTCCTTGGTGATATATGTATGGCTGTAGCTGGTGACCAGGATATTACTTTTCTCTTCATCTCCATGCCATATGCTCTGCCTTGTGTTTTCTCATAAGTTTGATGTCATTGGAGATGGTAGGGTCTTCCTCTGATGGATATGGTGGTGTGATATTCTATGAGTGCTTCCTCCATGATGTTGTTTATAAGAACTGCACTGCTTGGGTATAGTGCTTGAATTACCTGTTGTGGTACAGGTCGTGCTGGTGCTAAAGGTGCTTCTCAATCAGTATTCTGACTTTGAATATCTCCTTTTTGGTCTGAATCAAGATGATCTGCAGCATTACTTTGCTAGCCAGACAGAAAAAACAGTTGTTTCTGTAGTTTTGTCACTGCCCTGCATTCCCTTTCTTGGGGTATTTTATTGGGTACATTGCTTGGTATCTTTTGGTAGATGCGTGTCAATGCTATTATCATGTATTGCCCTCCATGCTCCCAAAGCTCTGCTGGGACATTATCGATAGCAGGCTCTTTACTACCTCCTCTACTTCAGCGTGAAGTATTGGGGCATCCTACCACATGCACTACTGGACTTCATGGCACTAGTATGTTGGGATCTGGTCTTATTGTTAGGAACTATTATTTGTATAGTTCCTAACAATACTCTGTCCATCACTTGGATATTGCTGCTTTCTCGGTTAGTAGAGAGTCATGCTTGTCTTCTATTATTGTGGCTCTATGTTGCTGTGTCCTTCTCGTTTCTTTTGTGTTGTGTAGGCTGCTTTATTGTTGCCCTGTCTTCTCCCTGCATCTATGCTTCCACACGTGGATTATGTGATCCACTTTACTGCCTCCCGGTAGATCTAGGATGTTATCAGTGGCCCATGGTTTGTTTTTCTTCCTGTCCTGCCCTAGTACTTCAGTTGGGGTTCCTCCATATTGTCTGTCAATGTATCTATGTCTTGCAGTAGGCTAAGTGTTGTTTTCAATGAATCTAACATGATTAAAATTGAGTTTAAAGTTACCATAGGTTTACATAGGAAGGAGGAGTGTCTGATAATATGAATATCAAATATTTAAATACTGAATCAAGCAACTTAAAAACTGGGTGCTCACAAGTTAATGAACCTGCCTGGGGACCCAGAGCCCCTGGTTGTCCCTGGCATGATGCTAGGCCAGCAATGTGTCAAAGTGTGTCCCTGAGCAAAATTCGTAACCCCTAATTGCTGCCCGAGCGCCAGCTCCCAGAGAGAATGGCTGCTCCTTACTCCTTAAAGTATGGGTACAGTGACAAAAAACACCCCAATGTTAGAATGACCCCAAACATGTTTGAAAGTTAAATATCCTTTAAATTAACACTATCTTCACTTGATGGTTCAAGTTCTTGAAGTTGCTCAACATTGCCCAATAAGCTTGCAATAGTGTTTTATTTGTTTATTTTTGAGGGGTGCTAGCCCCTCCTATGCCCATCTTTGTGTGTTTGTGTGTTCCCCATAACGATTATTTGATTGGCTGAGCAATGTGTGTACCCCATAGCGATAATTTGATTGGCTGAGCACGGAATGTGATGTATGATATGATCGCCCATCACTTCACACAAGTGTTATTTACACAATTTGTGAATCATTTGTTTTTCCTACGTTTCATTTATGACAGTTATGTTATTGAGGCCAATATAAAACATTAACAGAAAATTGGTCTGAAAGAACAAAGCTTGGTTTTTATATTGCAACCAATAGATTCCATGTGACCATTTTTTTCAATAAACTTTGTCAAAAGATATATTGTCTGATATAGTTTTTTCACTCTGGTAAAACTTAAATTGGCTAACCTTAGGTACTTTTTACATCTTATGTTAATGTGTTTGCAGTTGTTAAACAGGGTTCATGTAAATATACTGCTACATTCTCCCATTTAAATCCCTTCAGGGCCAACTTGAAACCCATTTTGGCAAAGTTCCCGGGTGTTACCCACTTGTGCTGCTAGAAGTGGGATCTACATCGGTCTCAAAGTGCCCAGTTGGACTCCATTTAAGGCCCATTCAGATCCCACTTCAAGCCTATATAGGCAAACACAGGTGAGGCCTACATGGGTTTGACATACAATTGCCAATTTTGACCCCACCTAAAACCCAGTCAGAAACCCACGTAATCCCATATGGGATAACACAGCTGGGCCCTGAGTGGATACTGGGCGAAAACCCACTTGGAGCCCTTAATGGGCGAACACAAGTGTGGCCTACATGGGTCACATATAATATGCCCAGCTGGAACCTACTTAAGGCCCATCCAGATGCCGGTTCAAACCCATATAGGCAAACACAGGTGGCACACACATGGTTCTGACATAAAATGGCCCATTTGGACCCCTCCTAAGACCCAGCCAGAAACACACGTAAGCCCATATGGGATAACACAGGTGGGCCCTTTGTGAAAACTGGGTGCACGGCCCACTTGGAGCCCTTAATGGGCGGACACAAGTGTGGCCTACATGGGTCACATATAATTTGCCCAGCTGGTACCCACTTAAGGCCCAATCAGATCCCAGTTCAAACCCATATAGGCAAACACAGGTGGCGCACACATGGTTCTGACACAAAATGGCCCATTTGGATACCACCTAAGACCCAGTTAGAAACCCACGTAAGCCCATATGGGGTAACACAGGTGGGCGCTTTTTGA
This sequence comes from Electrona antarctica, assembly GCF_951216825.1. Taxonomy (NCBI): domain Eukaryota; kingdom Metazoa; phylum Chordata; class Actinopteri; order Myctophiformes; family Myctophidae; genus Electrona; species Electrona antarctica. The sequence goes on along the minus strand of NC_136789.1, from coordinate 56,774,812 downwards.
AAAGTGGGTGCACGGCCCACTTGGAGCCCTTAATGGGCGGACACAAGTGTGGCCTACATGGGTCACATATAATTTGCCCAGCTGGTACCCACTTAAGGCCCAATCAGATCCCAGTTAAAACCCATATAGGCAAACACAGGTGGCGCACACATGGTTCTGACATAAAATGGCCCATTTGGATACCACCTAAGACCCAGTTAGAAACCCACGTAAGCCCATATGGGGTAACACAGGTGGGTGCTTTTTGAAAAGTGGGTGCACGGCCCACTTGGAGCCCTTAATGGGCGGACACAAGTGTGGCCTACATGGGTCACATATAATTTGCCCAGCTGGTACCCACTTAAGGCCCAATCAGATCCCAGTTAAAACCCATATAGGCAAACACAGGTGGCGCACACATGGTTCTGACATAAAATGGCCCATTTGGATACCACCTAAGACCCAGTTAGAAACACACGTAAACCCATATGGGGTAACACAGGTGGGTGCTTTTTGAAAAGTGGGTGCACGGCCCACTTGGAGCCCTTAATGGGCGGACACAAGTGTGGCCTACATGGGTCACATATAATTTGCCCAGCTGGTACCCACTTAAGGCCCAATCAGATCCCAGTTAAAACCCATATAGGCAAACACAGGTGGCGCACACATCGTTCTGACATAAAATGGCCCATTTGGATACCACCTAAGACCCAGTTAGAAACCCACGTAAGCCCATATGGGGTAACACAGGTGGGTGCTTTTTGAAAAGTGGGTGCACGGCCCACTTGGAGCCCTTAATGGAAGGACACAAGTGTGGCCTACATGGGTCACATATAATTTACCCAGCTGGTACCCACTTAAGGCCCAATCAGATCCCAGTTAAAACCCATATAGGCAAACACAGGTGGCGCACACATGGTTCTGACATAAAATGGCCCATTTGGATACTACCTAAGACCCAGTTAGAAACCCACGTAAGCCCATATGGGGTAACACAGGTGGGTGCTTTTTGAAAAGTGGGTGCACGGCCCACTTGGAGCCCATAGCCCATAAGCCCATGTCAATACCCAAGTGGGGCCCATATGGACATGTTAGCTGGGTAGCGCGAGGCCCTGTGCGGCGGCACCATTCGCACTACCCTAAAAGCGGCCCTGACTATAGGCCTACTGTATTTCATATATAGCCCCTGTAATTAAAATCAGGTGTGTTTGTAGGAACGTGCAGCTATGGGAATCAATCAAATCAAGAGTCTGTCTACCGGTATGCCATTTTTGTTTGACAGGAAGTAATTAAGATTGTCCTTTTATGGGGAATACACAAAAATAGATTTGTTTCCCATTTTTGACCTACTGTTGTTAGACATGTCCATATTTATATGCTCTAACAGTGTGGGGGGAAAAAAACGTAAAACCTTATTAAGATTCAAGCACATCTTGACTATATTTCAGGACAACAAAAATTTATATAGAACATTTCAGATCATTTCAGTTCAGATCACATCTATATTTCTCTGTTTGCCAAATACTGGTGCATCAGACTAGAATAAATATAGGTTATTGTCTCCACCAGGCCGAAGGCATGGGGAGAGAGTATGTTTTGCACTCCGTCCGTGTGTCCGTGTGTCCGTCCGTCCTTAATTCCGTCCGTCCTTCCGTCCGTCCGTTACCAGCTAATCTCCGGCACCGTTAACCCGGTCGATGCCAAACTTTGCACACACACTCCCTGGATGCCAACGATGAACCGCTGCCCCACATTTTCCAGAACGGCCTGTTATAGCGCCACCATGAGGCAGCTTTTCACATGTTTTACCTAAAACTGCACCGATCTGCGAGAAACGTTGCATGCACACTCCCTAGAGGCCAAGGACAAACCTTTGACCTGCATTTTCCGCATCTGCCTTTTATAGCGCCACCAGGAGGCCGACTTTTGTAAAACACATTTTTTGATATTACTCCTCCAGATTCTGTCCAAAAATCTCACAAATCGTTACACAGTATCTCTATGGTCATGTGCTCAAGTCGGATCTGTCCGATATTTCATATTCCATCCTAATTGGCTATAATTAGCTTTCACAGTTTGCAAGATTGCCCCGTTTTGAACAAAAGCCTCAAATCATGAACGCAGCATGCAATTTACGTGAAATCTTTCACACATTTTCTTACTAGGCTGAGGAATATATCCCACCCTTTTCACATTGGCCTGTTATAGCGCCACCAACAGGTTGATTTTTGCAAAACACATTTTTGGAACAAAATGCCTCAAAAACATGTTTATATTAATCCTAAACATTTTGCCAAACATCTCACACAGTCCTATCCTCCTGGTGGAGACCTGTGCCCAGAAGGGCACTTTTTCTAGTTGTATAATAATCTGGACAAGATTGTCGCCATGCTGTTATGCCATAAACATTTTATCTGTCTGGTAAACAAGGTCAAAAGTAGTAACAATGAAATTGCAGATACAGAGCAAAACCGGTTGAATTTGCAGTTAAAAGTAATATGTTCTGTGTTTCAGGGCAACTCTAACATGCCCCCTCCTCGCTCTCTTGTCGCAGGCAACTCTGCATTCTACACACTGTCGGGGAATGCTCTGGGCTTAGTTGTAGATCGACTATGCTATTTTTGCCATAGTACATTATTTATTTTTTATTATTGGCACCGGTCAGCAAAGTAAGTTTGTGACAACAGAACCTTTGAACGCCCAATGTTGTCCAATCCTGGCAGGGGAAAGAGTTCAAATGCAAACAGCTTTAATGTTTGGGGAATCACAGTTTCGAGTTTGTGAAACAGCTGACCACTCCACGCTTAGTGTCTTTATATATACCACTGGCTTCAGTCCACTTTCCAAAGATCATTTGACTGGATGGATGCTAGATAATATAGCCAAAGCTTTCCGTCCTGCCTGCCTTTTTTTCTCCAAACTTTTTTCATTCCAGGTGGCTACTTTTTGGAGCATATTCTCCAGTAAACCTTTGTGAAGAAGCCTGATCTGGGGGGTCAGCCATGTTTGGTGTGTGGCGCAGCGTGTTTGTTTTGGCGGTGGGTTTGCGTCTTGGTAAGGCAGCACCATCATCATCAACACCACAGGACTGCCAGAGCATGATCACAGCGCTGAGTCTGGACAACACTGCCAAGGTCCAGTTCAAATGATAATGACAATGATTATGATTTGTTACGTATAGTGCTTTTCCTAAAATAATGACAAAGTGCTTTACAGATAAAGAGCAGCATGGTAACCACAAGAGACAAAGCTACAATAAAACATAAACAACAAACATGAAATAATAAAACTACAGAAACAGATATATAAAATAAACCCAGATAAAATCCATCCGTCCAAAGTCCAATCCAATACTGGCGAGGAGAATACTAAAATGACTTAACATAAAGGTGGGTTTTCTGAAGCAATTTGAAAGATTACACTGAGTTTACACGTCTTAAGCCCAAAATCACACCAAAGGGTCGGGTTGGGAGTCCAAAACGTTTTTTAAGGTAGACCACACCAATGCAACTCTTTGCAACTCAATGAGTTGCATTGCTGTGGTTTACATTAAAAACAGTTTTGTCCCAACCTGACCCTTTGGTGTGGTTTAATTGGGCTTTAAGATCCTCAGGATCTTCAAATAAATAAATAATAAAAAGTACACCATTGTTGTGAGGTCTGTCTGTCTGTCTGTCTGTCTGTCTGTCTGTCTGTCTGTCTGTCTGTCTGTCTGTCTGTCTGTCTGTCTGTCTGTCTGTCTGTCTGTCTGTCTGTCTGTCTGTCTGTCTGTCTGTCTGTCTGTCTGTCTGTCTGTCTTGTCTTGTCTTGTCTTGTCTTGTCTTGTCTTGTCTTGTCTTGTCCTGCCTGCCTGCCTGTCAGGTTTTATTTGTGTAACTGTAACCATGTTGAATGTCTCTGTTAATCAGTGCTGGAAGACGTACTTGTTGTTTTTGAAAAGATGTGAAAGTAGCAATACCACATCTTTGTTTAATACTCTATTACAAGTAAAAGGCCTGTATTCAAAAAGTCTTCTTGAGTAAAAGTACAAAATTATTGGCATGAAAGTATACTTACAGTAAAAATGTACAAAAAAGTGTTCGAAATAGCAGTATTGTGAGCTTCTAGATTGGCTTGAAATAACCTTAAGTATAAAATGTGACTTGATGTATTATATTATAATATTAATAACCTAAATCTAACCTAAAGTAACTAAAGATAATTGCAGTGGAGTAAAAACTATATTTGTCCCAGAGATACGGTTGAGTATCTAAAGTAAGTATTGAAAAATGAAGCACTCGCGTAAAACAAAAGAACCTCGAAATTAAGTACAGTAAATGCACTTAGTCACTTTCCATCATCATCCGTCTGTTAACCCATTAAGACCTGTGACTGTGTCACCTTAGCTTTTAACCACTATTTTAAACTTTTAGACATTGAGAAATAGCAGTATATACGAGCTGCGAGCTTGTAGATCTGCTATTTTAGAAAAACCTTGCAAATGTGTGCACATCTTTGAATATATATTATTTCACGGCAAATGTTTGTAACTCATATCTTTGGTGTCCCTGAAACAACAAATTTAAAGATGGGGGTCGGCAGCCAATTGCATATCATTTTGGGGGTCCTTGTCATCTCCATGTTGGCTTGTGGTAGACATTTTTGTCAACATAATTTTATTGCCACGGACATACAAAATGAGTGGACAATAATAATAATAATAATACCAGAAACACATAAATATAGAAAGCCCTGAATAACAGGTATGTAACTCTGACAGTGTTCAAATGGAACCACATTTGGTTCCATTTGAACACAGGGGTCCTTGCAAATAAAACAATTCTAATGTGCCATAGTGTCACAATAAATAATTCTGGAGAAAACCTGGAGACCTGACATTCAGTAAAGTGGGTGTTATGATAAAAATAGGTACATTATAACAGTGTGTAAAACAGAAACTCTAAACATTTGCCACGGACACGACCAAGTCTTTGCCACGGTCACATTTGTCCGTGTACGGACATGTTGGTGAGCCCTGCATTTTGTAGAATCTGGTCTTATAGGTCACAATGGGTTCATCTGTGTTTGTCTATCCCTCTGCTATAGTTTTCAGGTCGCTGGAACTTAATTGAAGGCTTTTCAGACCATAATGACTTTATATATCTTCTGAACGGGACTCAGTCTTCATGGATTGACTTCACGCCTTCTGCTGAGGACAACAGAACGATCACCATGGTGGCACACGAACGCATGTGAGTGTGTGTGTGTGTGTGTGTGCGGGATGTGCCGATGTGGAAATTATTGGCCTATACCGATGTTTAAAATAACAATCTAGCCGATACTGATACCGATATATGTTTATTTCGCTTTGTTGTTTTTATTTCCCCCTTTTGTGCCAGAGAAACAAACATCTTCAATACAATAAATAAATGTTCAGAATCTACAGCTTGGTAGGCGGAAGATAACATAGCCAATGCAAAATGTACGCTTATCAACAACAGATAGTTTTCAGTTACTGCCATCGGTTAAATGTCCGTTTTATTTGCCAATACCGATATTGACCAATAATGGCAAATATCGTCCGACACCGATATGTGGCCGATATATGGGTTCCTCCCTATAGTGTTAATAACAAAGTGTGTCACTGTGTGTCCTCGTCTAAAGGAACGGAGCCTGTACCGTAGATCTGTTCAATGTGACAATCATCTCTAACATCACCATGGACGTCAGAGGTAAGCATTGTTGGAAAAGTTACTAAGTGTCGGTAATATTGTCAGAATGGTTTTCAAGTATAGGACCCAAAAATGCAAGGACGTTGGGAATCTTAAATGGTAGTTTTATTTAACAAAGGTTTGCAGGAGCGCAACACTAGCAAACATAAACAGACTTGGAACTCAGGTTACAATACAATAATCCAACAGAGAACACAACCAAACACAGGGCTTAAATAGGCACAAGATTAACAGGATTTGCAGGTGAACTCAAATCGATCAACACATGGATTGGCTGGGGAAAACAAGACACAGGTGAAACAAAGAAACAAAAATCAGGGAAGGCGAGATAAGGCAGGTCACAAATACAATGAAAGAGAGGAAACACTCCAGGAATATAACCCCATAGCATTACTTCAAAATAAGATTCAAGAACAATAAAAACAGCACATGGAAAGCAGATCCTGACAAATAAATTACCTATTACTGTTGTGATATTAGCCCATGCACAGTACATCTTAGTCTATGTACTTGAACTTGAGATACAGTGTACTTGATATGTATTGTGTACTGCCGGTACTGTAGCATGCTTTATAGATAGGCTACGAGAGACATCTAGGCGACAGCAAGGTCAGCCTTGCTGCAGTAGGCACGTTCTTCTGTCTCATATCTTATTGTTACGTCATTATGATCCAGCACTATATATGTTTCCTGTTTGTGTAATAAACTTTGTGAACCTTAGCGTGATACTGTCTCGTGTCTCGTTGATTTGTTCTCCCGGGTACCCGCCGTCGCCCTACCAAAGTAATACTTCAACAGGATTGTCACACACCACCCAGCTTGCACACACTACCTGTCTGTCAGAACCAGATGAGGGTCCAGTATTTAGTTTACAACAATTACTAGTTACTTTTTTAAAGTAACATTATTACTTTACATATTAGTCCCCGCCAAAAGTAACTAATTACTTAATACTTTGAATATATATTATTCACTTTTCTCTCTCGCCCCCCAGTAATTGCAAAAGTGTCACATTACCAAGCTCAGCGGCCCTGTAGCTAGAATGTCTGCCCTGGAACTGGGAGGTCGAGGATCGATCCCTGGCCGGGTCATACCAAACCAAAGATTACATAATAATTCTATTCAATACGTCACCACATTAGGCGTGACAGTGTCACACGTCTGAGGGTACTATATACTGGTTTGGTTTCGTCGCACCTCATTCCTCGCACAGGGGTTGTAATCGTCGGCAACGCCAAAGTAACAGTAACGAGTTACTTAAAGGGATAGTTCAGATTTTTTGAACTTAAGTTGTATGAAATACTTGCCATTAATATAGTGGTTGCAACTGTATTAATTGATTGCCCGAGTCCCATGGTGGGAGTTCTGCTCTGGTTTTGGTGAAATATCAAGTAGTTCCGGTCATTTTGTGGGGGGCACTGGGGGCCACGCAGTAAAAGTAAATTAATCCACAAAACTAACGTAATTTGTATTGTTGACCTATTTCTAAAATATTAGTGCAACTTTCGTAATTTTTTTACCCCTCTATCACACAGAACTATGTTTTTTGTGTCCATATCACTACGCCCAAAAAATAGTTCCATGTGATAGAGGGGTCAAAGTTGAAGGAAAGTCGCGCTAATATTTTAGAAATAGGTCAACAATACAAATTACGTTCGTTTTGTGGATTAATTTACTTTTACTGCGTGGCCCCAGTGCCCCCCACAAAATGACCGGAACTACTTAATATTGACCAAAACCAGAGCAGAACTCCCACCATGGGACTCGGGCAAACAATTAATACAGTTGCAACCACTATATTAATGGCAAGTATTTCATACAACTTAAGTTAAAAAAATCTGAACTATCCCTTTAAGGCGAGACATGGTAGATGAATAGGGAAAAAAAAGTTTAACTAATAGCTATCACAATGAAACTTCTCCAGTTGATTACTTATATTAAAACTAAGATTTTAGTATTACAAGTTTTCTGAAATTATATGTTTAGATATGCAAATTAGGCATTATATGCGCTAATTTGCATACATTTCGGGACGATAAATTTGAAGATCCGTTAAAGCCAGGTTCAAAATGATTGTTTCATTTTGTTGACATATTAGAGACAAAGAAAATTACAGAAGGGATTTGATCACTCCACAAATCAGAAAATAGTGTCAACAGGCATACAAAACCCAATTTTCGGCATGTTTTTAGGTATAAAATGTGATGTAAATCAGGCTGTGAATGATATATCAACAAACCCATCTGTAAATATCTGCAGAATATAGTTATGAATAATTCTGGAAAGTTTGGTGTATGTGAGTGCAACTGAAGTGGAGATTCTTTGTCCCAGGTATGAGGAAAACTCATTTTTAGTAAACAGCCTTTAAAGAATTGTATTGTAAAATTCCAAAACGTTTTATTTGAAGCCACTATTTTGAGACAAAATATCTCATCCAAACCTTGGCAACAACATATAATGCCATATATCATTGGAAAGGTCTGGACCTCGAGCTGACTGTGGTTTGATCCAAATATGGTCACTTCCTTTGTACCAACAACCAATCATGAAAATTGAGAGGGTGGATTTTCACCCAGCAAAACGAGCTGTCATTGGCTAAAATAAACTACTAAAATAAACATCTAAATCTGTGTTTTGAATGTTTATTTTGCTTTAGTTTGAAAGAAAACATGTTTAGGAAGCAAAATAGCAAAATCATGATTTCACCTACCATGTCTCGCCTTAAAAAAATAAAATAAAACGTTACCCAACACCCAACACGGCACATCAACATATGACATCATCATGATGTAACACATCAACACGTGACATCAGTAAAATGGATGTTATTCTCCTCTCCAGGTGATATCATTGAGAGCAAGTTCAACTTGCTGTCTACTTGTGATGACTGTTTGGTTGTTAACATCACCACGGCCAAACGATGTGACAAGTCAGACAACCCCCCCGTTCATCACTCTCTGTATATCTTAGGTAAGTACAGGTATGGAGCTAGTTATCGGCGTGGCTCAGGGGTAGAGTGGCTGGAACCGCAAGGTTGCCAGTTCGAACCCGGGCTTCCCCAGAGTTAGTGTCGAAGTGTCCTTGAGTAAGACTCGGCTGAACCCCCAATTGCTCCTGATGTGCTGGTTGGTGCCTTGCATGGTTTCCGCCACCATCGGTGTATGAATGTGTGTGTGAATGGCTGAATGTAATGCAAATCTATGTAAAGCGCCTTGGATAAAGGCGCTATATAAATGCACCATTTACCATTTATTTTAGTTATCTGTTACGTGCCACGTAGTGTAAGTTAACTGGTAAAGCACAGCATGTAATTGAATCCTTGCCCATATCCTTAACCCCCGGGCACGTAACATTATCCTTATAATTTCTCCTATGACTTAAGCATCTATGACGTTATAGCTTGTTGTTGAAAAGCCATGGGCTATTTTTCTTTAGCTACTTTGTTTTCCTTTTTTTTTCACAACTTCCAATCCAGAGTTGTCTCTGCTTCATTTGACTGGGGTGCATATCCCAACGTACTAACAGTGCGACGCACAATAGTCCGACACCCTACGTACCCAAACCCTAACCTAACCCTAACCCTAACCCTAACCTAACCCTAACCTAACCCTAACCTAACCCTAACCGCAAACGGAAGCCACGGGTGAGTCTTAACCGGCCACACATGTCGGACTGTTAGTACTGTACGTAGGACCCAGTGTTGTAGTCTGAAGTAGTCTGCGGAGAGCCACCTCTGCATTACTGCATTACACTTACTGTAACATGGTTGTAACAAGTCCTATTCATACCATAATCACAAGGAAATGCAATGCTTCACAGCCATACATCACGCATGTATTATGTAATATGTTTTGCAGTTTGAAATTGGCAATTGTTTCCAAAACATGAAAAACCTAATAAAAACGATACCTTGGAAAATCGTATGAAATAATGTAAACTAAAACATGCATGATTTGAAACGGCTAAATGTAGCCTTCAACTTGTTGTTTATGCCACAATGACATACACACGTGTTAGGTACTTTAAATTAGGCCTTAAATGTCAAATGTTCAAGCATGTTCACTACTTCACCTGCTTTCTTACCATGTTCCAAATGTTCAAGCATGTTCACTACTTCACCTGCTTTCTTACCATGTTCCACATGTTCAAGCATGTTCACTACTTCACCTGCTTTCTTACCATGTTCCAAATGTTCAAGCATGTTCACTACTTCACCTGCTTTCTTACCATGTTCCACATGTTCAAGCATGTTCACTACTTCACCTGCTTTCTTACCATGTTCCACATGTTCAAGCATGTTCACTACTTCACCTGCTTTCTTACCATGTTCCACATGTTCAAGCATGTTCACTACTTCACCTGCTTTCTTACCATGTTCCAAATATTCAAGCATGTTCACTACTTCACCTGCTTTCTTACCATGTTCCACATGTTCAAGCATGTTCACTACTTCACCTGCTTTCTTACCATGTTCCACATGTTCAAGCATGTTCACTACTTCACCTGCTTTCTTACCATGTTCCACATGTTCAAGCATGTTCACTACTTCACCTGCTTTCTTACCATGTTCCACATGTTCAAGCATGTTCACTACTTCACCTGCTTTCTTACCATGTTCCAAATGTTCAAGCATGTTCACTACTTCACCTGCTTTCTTACCATGTTCCACATGTTCAAGCATGTTCACTACTTCACCTGCTTTCTTACCATGTTCCAAATGTTCAAGCATGTTCACTACTTCACCTGCTTTCTTACCATGTTCCAAATGTTCAAGCATGTTCACTACTTCACCTGCTTTCTTACCATGTTCCAAATGTTCAAGCATGTTCACTACTTCACCTGCTTTCTTACCATGTTCCACATGTTCAAGCATGTTCACTACTTCACCTGCTTTCTTACCATGTTCCACATGTTCAAGCATGTTCACTACTTCACCTGCTTTCTTACCATGTTCCACATGTTCAAGCATGTTCACTACTTCACCTGCTTTCTTACCATGTTCCAAATATTCAAGCATGTTCACTACTTCACCTGCTTTCTTACCATGTTCCACATGTTCAAGCATGTTCACTACTTCACCTGCTTTCTTACCATGTTCCACATGTTCAAGCATGTTCACTACTTCACCTGCTTTCTTACCATGTTCCACATGTTCAAGCATGTTCACTACTTCACCTGCTTTCTTACCATGTTCCACATGTTCAAGCATGTTCACTACTTCACCTGCTTTCTTACCATGTTCCAAATGTTCAAGCATGTTCACTACTTCACCTGCTTTCTTACCATGTTCCACATGTTCAAGCATGTTCACTACTTCACCTGCTTTCTTACCATGTTCCAAATGTTCAAGCATGTTCACTACTTCACCTGCTTTCTTACCATGTTCCACATGTTCAAGCATGTTCACTACTTCACCTGCTTTCTTACCATGTTCCAAATGTTCAAGCATGTTCACTACTTCACCTGCTTTCTTACCATGTTCCACATGTTCAAGCATGTTCACTACTTCACCTGCTTTCTTACCATGTTCCAAATGTTCAAGCATGTTCACTACTTCACCTGCTTTCTTACCATGTTCCACATGTTCAAGCATGTTCACTACTTCACCTGCTTTCTTACCATGTTCCAAATGTTCAAGCATGTTCACTACTTCACCTGCTTTCTTACCATGTTCCAAATGTTCAAGCATGTTCACTACTTCACCTGCTTTCTTACCATGTTCCACAGCATACAGGCTTCTCGGGTGCGTTCCCACTCTTCTGGTTACCCAGGAATTTAACTAGTCATACTAGTAACAACAACCACTGTAGGGTTTTAAAAACAAAATCAAACATGCTTTGATTTGATTGACATGATTTCACATAACATGTTATAATTCAAATACGTTTTTTTTTCTTTCTTTCTTTTGTGTTTGTGTTTGTGTGTAGGCCTACCACATTTGTGATGATTTGATTTTGATTGGTCAGTTTTGTCTGTTTGTGTGTACCACATAGTGGTGATTCGATTGGCTGAGCATGTAATGCGATGCATGATGATAATAACATGATAGGATGACCCGAGTGTGTGTGTGTGTGTGTGTGTGTGTGTGTGTGTGTGTGTGTGTGTGTGTGTGTGTGTGTGTGTGTGTGTGTGTGTGTGTGTGTGTGTGTGTGTGTGTGTGTGTGTGTGTGTGTGTGTGTGTGTGTGTGTTTTCAGCGAGGGGGCGGAGCCTGAATCAATCTGACCTGGAAGTGTTTCATCAGCAGGCCAGGTGTATGAACTTCTCTCTGCTGCCAGACTTCCACTATGACCACAGACAAGGTGTTTTAACAGTTTTATTAATGTCCTACTTCAGTGGTTTTCAACCCTTTTCAAGGCCCGTTATTTAGTGGGCATTTGAGCCACGGACCACCATGTGATGAGATTTAGCCTCTCACACCCAAAAGTAATGTAGAACTGTTTTTCATTGGATAAGATTTTGTCTACAATTCCATGCTTTTGGCAAACGTTGATCAAAAGTAGATTTTTTTCATCATCAGCACCAGCATCAACACCACAGGACTGCCAGAGCATGATCACAGCGCTGAGTCTGGACAACACTGCCAAGGTCCAGTTCAAATGATAATGACAATGATTATGATTTGCTTCGTATAGTGCTTTTCCTAAAATAATTACAAAGTGCTTTACAGATAAAGAGCAGCATGATAACCACAAGAGACAAAGCTACAACATAAGATCAGTGAATGCAATGATATGACATAAAATAATATAACTACAGAAACAGATATAAAATAAACCCAGATAAAATCCATCCGTCCAAAGTCCAATCCAATGCTGGCGAGGAGAATACTAAAATGACTTAACATAAGAGATGGGTTTTCTGAAACGATTTGAAAGATTACAATGAGTTTACACGTCTTAAGCCCAAACCACACCAAAGGGTCAGGTTTGGGACAAAACGTTTTTTAAGGTAGACCACACCAATGCAACTCATTGCAACTCAATAAGTTGCATTGCTGTGGTTTACATTAAAAACAGTTTTGTCCCAACCTGACCCTTTGGTGTGGTTTAATTGGGCTTTAAGATCCTCAGGATCTTCAAATAAATCTTAAAAATCACACCCGTGTGAACTGAGTGGTGTAAGGTCTTATATAGACTGATCAACTGTGGTCTGACGTAATGTCTGACGTAATGAAATCACACCCGTGTGAACTGAGTGACCATAGCAACCATGCTCATTTTTTGGTACGAACAGACACGTAAACTAACAAAGCTGAAATCACACCCGTGTGAACTGGGTGACCATAGCAACCATGCTCATTTATTTTGGTACGGACAGACACATAAACTAACAAAGCCAGTTGTAGGAGTGGTTTACACCACTCAAAAATACACCATTGTTGTGAGGTCTGTCTGTCTGTCTGTCTGTCTGTCTGTCTGTCTGTCTGTCTGTCTGTCTGTCTGTCTGTCTGTCTGTCTGTCTGTCTGCCTGCCTGCCTGCCTGCATGTCAGGTTTTATTTGTGTAACCATGTTGAATGTCTCTGTTAATCAGTGCTGGAAGACGTACTTAATCTTTTTTTGAAAAGATGTGAAAGTAGCAATACCACATCTTTGTTTAATACTCTATTACAAGTAAAAGGCCTGTATTCAAAAAATCTTCTTGAGTAAAAGTACAAGTATTGGCATACAAGTATACTTACAGTACAAAATAATGTACAAACAAGTGTTAGCAGAGCTGAAAACACGTATTGTGAGCTTCTAGATTGGCTTGAAATAATCTTAAGTATAAAATGTGACTTGATGTATAATATTAATAACCTAAATCTAACCTAAAGTAACTAAAGATGACAAATAATTGCAGTGGAGTAAAAAGTACATTTGTCCCAGAGATACGGTTGAGTATCTAAAGTAAGTATTGAAAAATGAAGCACTCGCGTAAAATAAAAGAACCTCGAAATTAAGTACACTTGAGTAAATGTACTTAGTCACTTTCCACCACTGTCTGTTTGTCACTTTAGCTTTTAACCACTATTTTAAACTTTTAGACATTGAGAAATAGCAGTATATACGAGCTACGAGCGTGTAGATCTGCTATTTTAGAAAAATCGTGCAAATGTGTGCACATCTTTGACTATATATTATTTCACGCCAAATGTTTGTAACTCATATATTTGCTTATGTGGTGTCCCTGAAACAACACCTTTAAAGATGGGGGTCGGCAGCCAATTGCATATACTTTTGGGAGTCCTTGACATGGAATAGTTTGAGCACCACTGACATAGAAAACATAGGGTTTTTCAGAAGAAAAAAAATACATTTTGTCAGGGGTCATCGCCATGTTGGCTTGTGGTGGACATTTTTGTCAACATAATTGTATTGCCACGGACATACAAAATGAGTGGACAATAATAATAATACCAGAAACACATAAATATAGATAGCCCTGAATAACAGGTCTGTAACTCTGAGAGTGTTCAAATGGAACCAAACGGACCCTTACGGGTCCATAAGGGTCCGTTTGGTTCCATTTGAACACTCTCAGAGTTTCAGGGGTCCTTGCAAATAAAACAATTTGAGAACCACTAGTCCTAGTGGACTTCTAATGCACCATAGTGTCACAATAAATAATTCTGGAGAAAACCTGGAGACCTGACATTCAGTAAAGTGGGTGTTATGATAAAAATAGGTACATTATAACAGTGTGTAAAACAGAAACTCTAAACATTTGCCACGGACACGACCAAGTCTTTGTCCGTGTACGGACATGTTGGTGAGCCCTGCATTTTGTAGAATCTGGTCTTATAGGTCACAATGGGTTCATCTGTGTTTGTCTATCCCTCTGCTATAGTTTTCAGGTCGCTGGAACTTAATTGAAGGCTTTTCAGACCATAATGACTTTATATATATTCTGAACGGGACTCAGTCTTCATGGATTGACTTCACGCCTTCTGCTGAGGACAACAGAACGCTCACCATGGTGGCACACGAACGCATGTGAGTGTGTGTGTGTGCGTGTGCGTGTGCGTGTGCGTGTGCGTGTGTGTGTGTGTGTGTGTGTGTGTGTGTGTGTGTGTGTTCGTGTTCGTGTTCGTGTGCGTGTGCGCGCGTGTGCGCGTGTGCGGGATGTGCCGATGTGGAAATTTGGCCTATACCGATGTTTAAAATAACAATCTAGCCGATACTGATACCGATATATGTTTATTTCGCTTTGTTGTTTTTTTTTCCCCCTTTTGTGCCAGAGAAACAAACATCTTCAATACAATAAATAAATGTTCAGAATCTACAGCTTGGTAGGCGGAAGATAAAGATAACATAGCCAACACAAAATGTACGCTTATCAACAACAGATAGTTTTCAGTTACTGCCATCGGTTAACACAATCAACGCCGGGATTCTTTCAAAATAGAAGCTTGGGGTGCCGGGAAGATATGGCCGCTTTTACTCTGTAAGGCCCTCCCCCGCTTCCGTTCCGGAAAAAAAATGGAGACATATTTTTGCTTGCTTACCTTGCTCTCGTTTCAATAAAATCGCTCGATGATCCCTCGCGTTCATATTTTGAACGAGAGGCAGGTCAGAAGTCAGAAATGAAGAGCGTAGTATATCCATCTGATCAAAACCACGGAGAGCTCCTTAGATCAGGAGATACGAGGGATTCTTTCTGCAGCGGTAAACAGGGAAGTGAACGGGACCACAGATGAACTAAGAGTGGTGACTTTGGAGGCCACCTAAAAAAAAGAGAGAAAAGAACGAAAATCGTTTGATATCATTGAACACACATCCTAGCACCCCGTCGGTTGGATTAGTTATGACGTGCCCACATGTCGTACGGTCTGAACCAGATAATGTCCATGTATTTGCCAATACCGATATTGACCAATAATGGCAAATATTGGCCGACACCGATATGTGGCTGATATATTATGGGTTCCTCCCTATAGTGTTAATATTAAACAAAGTGTGTCACTGTGTGTCCTCGTCTAAAGGAACGGAGCCTGTACTGTAGATCTGTTCAATGTAACAATCATCTCTAACATCACCATGGACGTCAGAGGTAAGCATTGTTGGAAAAGTTACTAAGTGTTGGTAATATTGTCAGAATGGTTTTCAAGTATAGGACCCAAAAATGCAAGGACGTTGGGAATCTTAAATGGTAGTTTTATTTAACAAAGGTTTGCAGGAGCGCAACACTAGCAAACATAAACAGATTTGGAACTCAGGTTACAATACAATAATCCAACAGAGAACACAACCAAACACAGGGCTTAAATAGGCACAAGATTAACAGGATTTGCAGGTGAACTCAAATCGATCAACACATGGATTGGCTGGGGAAAACAAGACACAGGTGAAACAAAGAACCAAAAATCAGGGAAGGCGAGATAAGGCAGGTCACAAATACAATGAAAGAGAGGAAACACTTCACTTCAAGATCCAGGAAACCCATAGCATTACTTCAAAATAAGATTCAAGAACAACAAAAACAGCACATGGAAAGCAGATCCTGACAAATATATTGCCTATTGCTAGTTACTTTTAAAGTAACTATTACTTTACATATTACTCCCTGCCAAAAGTAACTAATTACTTAATACTTTAGTTCACTTCTTTATTTCTCTCACCCCCCAGTAATTGCAAAAGTGTCACATTACCAAGCTTGTCAGTGGAAAAAGGTAGTCGACGAACATCTTTTGTCTTCGTTTTAGTCACCTCTGGTTTCAATGTGACGTTTCAGTGAGCAGAGAGCTCATGCAGTCTCCTGACATCATTATGTAACATTATTAATGATGCTCCCAAATAATTACACTGTATTATTAACTGCTACTGTAATCAGATTAGTCTTCGAGTAGCGTGTAATGCATTACGTTTTGGATTAGAGCAATCGGTTACTTAGATACTTTTGTCAAAACAATGGCATTACGTAGTGGCATTTAAGCTCTGCATTTCCCTGTTCCACCTGTTGCCACAAAGTTAAAGGAAAATCCATCCGACGCAATATTGCACCGTTTCCTGATGAATGAATGAGCTCGTCTCTGTCAGCGGAGAGTTGCACGGATATGACACAAACATCGGTGACCGATGCCTTGCCAACAGCGTGTGTGTGCGTGTGTGTGTGTGTGTGTGTGTGTGTGTGTTGATTGCGAACGCAGTGAGCACTAACTATAGAAGCTGGCCTAAACTGTCTGTCTGTCTGTGTGTCTGTCTGTCTGTGTGTGTGTGTCACGCTGTAACACCACCGGCCCGCAGCTGTATCACACACAAAACACACACACACACACACACACACACACACACACACACACACACACACATTTAACTTAAAAAACTTTAAAAGAAACTTTAAAAAAAACTTAAAGAAAACGTAAAAACAAAACAAAAAAAACACACATGCACGCACACATACACACTAAAAAAATAACTTAACTTAATTTAACTTTAATTTACGAGCTGCGTTCGCTTCCCGCGTTTGCGCGTCTTACTTGTTACATAATAATTCTATTCAATACGTCACCACATTTGGCGTGACAGTGTCACACGTCTGACGGTACTATATACTGGTTTGGTTTCGTCGCACCTCATTCCTCGCACAGGGGTTGTAATCACAGGGGTTGTAATCACAGGGGTTGTAATCACAGGGGTTGTAATCACAGGGGTTGTAATCACAGGGGTTGTAAGCACAGGGGTTGTAATCACAGGGGTTGTAATCACAGGGGTTGTAATCACAGGGGTTGTAATACAGGGGTTGTAATCACAGGGGTTGTAATCACAGGGGTTGTAATCACAGGGGTTGTAATACAGGGGTTGTAATCACAGGGGTTGTAATCACAGGGGTTGTAATCACAGGGGTTGTAATACAGGGGTTGTAATCACAGGGGTTGTAATCACAGGGGTTGTAATCACAGGGGTTGTAATCATAGGGGTTGTATTCACAGGGGTTGTAATCACAGGGGTTGTAATCACAGGGGTTGTAATCACAGGGGTTGTAATCGCCGGCAACGCAAAAGTAACAGTAACGAGTTACTTAAAAAAAAGGAAAAAAACGTTACCCAACAACCAACACTGCACATCAACATATGACATCATCATGATGTAACACATCAACACGTGACATCAGTAAAATGGATGTTATTCTCCTCTCCAGGTGATATCATTGAGAGCAAGTTCAACTTGCTGGCTACTTGTGATGACTGTTTGGTTGTTAACATCACCACGGCCAAACGATGTGACAAGTCAGACAACCCCCCCGTTCATCACTCTCTGTATATCTTAGGTAAGTACAGGTATGCAGCTAGTTATCGGGGGGGGAGGGCGGTGGCTCAGACTCAGAGGTAGAGTGGCTGGATGGAAACCGCAAGGTTGCCAGTTCGAACCCGGGCTCCCCCAGAGTTAGTGTCGAAGCGTCCTTGAGCAAGACTCGGCTGAACCCCTAATTGCTCCTGATGTGCTGGTTGGTGCCTTGCATGGTTTCCGCCGCCATCGGTGTATGAATGTGAATGTAATGCATGTAATACATCTATGTAAAGTGCCTTGGATAAAGGCGCTATATAAATGCACCATTTACCATTTATTTTAGTTATCTGTTACGTGCCACGTATAGTGTAAGTTAACTGGTAAAGCACAGCATGTAATTGAATCCTTGCCCATATCCTTAACCCCCGTAACATTATCCTAACCTAACCTAACCCTAACCTAACCCTAACCGCAAACGGAAGCCACGGGTGAGTCTTAACCGGCCACACATGTCGGACTGTTAGTACTGTACGTAGGACCCAGTGTTGTAGTCTGAAGTAGTCTGCGGAGAGCCACCTCTGCATTACTGCATTACACTTACTGTAACATGGTTGTAACAAGTCCTATTCATACCATAATCACAAGGAAATGCAATGCTTCACAGCCATACATCACGCATGTATTATGTAATATGTTTTGCAGTTTGAAATTGGCAATTGTTTCCAAAACATGAAAAAGTTAATAAAAACGATACCTTGGAAAATCGTATGAAATAATGTAAAGCATGCATGATTTGAAACGGCTAAATGTAGCCTTCAACTTGTTGTTTATGCCACAATGACATCCACACGTGTTAGTTTAAATTAGTAATTAGTAATAGTTTAAATTAGGCCTTAAATGTCAAATGTTCAAGCATGTTCACTACTTCACCTGCTTTCTTACCATGTTCCACATGTTCAAGCATGTTCACTACTTCACCTGCTTTCTTACCATGTTCCAAATGTTCAAGCATGTTCACTACTTCACCTGCTTTCTTACCATGTTCCACATGTTCAAGCATGTTCACTATACTTCACCTGCTTTCTTACCATGTTCCACATGTTCAAGCATGTTCACTACTTCACCTGCTTTCTTACCATGTTCCACATGTTCGAGCATGTTCACTATACTTCACCTGCTTTCTTACCATGTTCCACAGCATACTGGCCCACTCTTCTGGTTACCCAGGAGTTTAACTGGTCATAGTAACGATACGATACGATACAACTTTATTGTCAGCTGACACAGAAATTTGCTTTGCGTCCATGACGTCACCGTTCAAGAAACAGACAAGACATCGAGGTACATCAGGAACGAGAACATATCCACTGGTTTAGCGATTTTGGTTAAGAAGCAAGACAGACTGATGTACAAATGAGTTCTTTAGTCTGTTTTTCTTAACAACAACCACAGTAGGGTTTTAAAAACAAAATCAAACATGCTTTGATTTGATTGACATGATTTCACATACCGGGCTCGTTCGGAAATAGCGCACTGAGCGCACTGTGCAATGCAAACTAATAGGCGAGTGCGCTCCGTTGCGGTATTTCCAAACGTGCCCACCATGTTATAATTCAAATACGTTTTTATTTTTTTCTTTATTTTTTTGTGTTTGTGTGTACCACATAGAGGTGATTCGAGTGTGTGTGTGTGTGTGTGTGTGTGTGTGTGTTTTTTCAGCGAGGGGGCGGAGCCTGAATCAATCTGACCTGGAAGTGTTTCATCAGCAGGCCAGGTGTATGAACTTCTCTCTGCCGCCAGACTTCCACTATGACCACAGACAAGGTGTTTTAACAGTTTTATTAATGTCCTACTTCAGTGGTTTTCAACCCTTTAAAAGGCCCGTTATTTAGTGGGCATTTGAGCCAAATCACCCAAATCACTGAATGCTCCTTTAACAATAATGTACCTCTTGATATTTAGAGATCTATCAGGGTCCATTTGGTTACCAACTCTTGGTCATTTAGCTGGGGGCCACCTTGAAACCCCCTCAAGGACCACTGGTTGAAAACCACTGCCCTGCTACTTCATCATTAGTAAAAGTAGCAGTATAACCGATCTACAAGCTCATAATGGGTCACGATGTGATGCATTGTGAGCTCATAGATCTGCTATTTTAGCCATGTCTTCTTTTTTCAAGTGAAGGTTAAGAGTGTGGGTTATTGATCAGATGAAGAGTGCTTGTGGCTATATAGTAACTCAACCCGATCTCACAGAAATACATAAATACATGCCTAGAAACCCCGAAATCCGTACACGACTACTGTTTTGACCGCGACGGAGGCATGGCTTTCACTAGTACGGAAGTGCTATTTCACTGAGGCTGGGTTATTTCGGGTTTGACCTTATTTACCATTCTGTCCATATCGGGTTACAACTCGGACGGGGCTGAGTACCGAACTTCGAAACGCTCATATTCATGTCTCCCTCTCCACATTATGCATGTGTCTATCTCGTCATAAGCATGTGCTCATCTCTCTCCCTGCAGAGTTTTGCCCTGAACACAACGTGGAAGCTGCTGTGGAGAAACCAGAGAGCAATGTTGTACTGTCCAGGTGGGACACTAAGACTGTGTGTAATTGAAGTATGGGAATGCTTTGGGGTTATGTTGTTGGGCAGGCATGTGCAGTGTTTCTGTAAAGGGCAGGCTGTGTTCTTCCCCATGTCTGTCTTGTTGTTGCTGTGTTGCTAAGCTGACGTTAATAAAGTGAAGTTGTTCCTATAAAATGGTTGTCGTGTCTACTGGAGAAGTGCACCCAATACCGGCCAGCATTTAATCGGTATACCCAATGCTCTGCACCGATGATGCCCTCGACCACATCACTGGCCGCCGCCATCGGTGTGTGAATGTGTGTGTGAGGGTGCACAATGCACAATCTATGTAAAGTGCCTTGGATGAAGGCGCTATATAAATGCACCATTTTGAAACAGCATTTCTGGGCCACGTGATGAGCGGGGAGAGGGTTGAAACGGGCCACAGTACCTACAGTACATACATAATAATAATAATAATAATAAACTTTATTTGTATAGCACCTTTCATACATAAATGCAACTCAAAGTGCTTCACAGGGCAGTACATAAAAATAGCAATAAAACACAGGCAAGCAGTTAGACGTATAAAACAATGGTAAAGAGCAAACAACAAAAAAAGCATAAAAACATAGATGGACGAGAAACAAAGCACACCGCAAAAGGTCAGAATAGAGAACTCAACTAAAACTAAAACTAAAACTCAATTAAAAGCAAGAGTAAAAAGGTGAGTCTTGAGTTGAGCTTTAAAAATGTCTACAGAGGGTGCGTGTCTAAGTTGAAATGGAAGTCGATTCCAGGCTGTAGGCCCATAGAAGCAGAAGGCTGCCTCACCATACTTTTTTGTAGACATTCTTTCAGGCACTTCAAGCAGGCCAGCAGTGGAGGACCTGAGGGGGCGGTTAGGAACGTATCTGGGTAGGCATTCGCGGAGGTATGAGGGTGCAAGACCGTTTAGGGATTTATAAACAAGTAAAAGAATTTTAAAATCAATCCTAAAAACCACCGGGAGCCAATGTAGTGAGTGTAAAACTGGAGTAATATGATCTCTCATCTTAGTTTTGGTTAAAACCCTAGCAGCCGCATTTTGAACAAGTTGGATTCTGTCTGTTGACTTCTTTGGCAGGCCCGAGAGGAGGGAATTACAGTAATCGAGACGCGAAAAAACAAAAGCATGGTCCAATGTTTTAGCATCATCTATAGATAAATATGCTCTTATACGTGCGATGTTTCGAAGATGAAAGAAAGCTGTCTTGGTAGCTTGATTAATGTGCGCATTAAAATTCAGATCTGAATCGAAAATAACCCACATAGCGTGTCCGACGTACTCACAGTCCGACAGGCCTTAGTCCGACACATGCGTGGCTGGTTAAGACTCACCCGTGGCTCCCGGCATGCGTTGCCAGTTAAAACTCTGTCATGGGGGCTTCCCTGTGAGGTTTAGGGTTAGGTTAGGGTTTTGGGTAGGGTGTCGGACTAATGCCTCAGTCAAATCTAGCCTGAATCAGATCTGTGTCACATCAAGACTGAAATCCGTTTTGTTTAAATTAGTCTAAATGCAGACAGGTCATATAATTCTACAAGTCACGTGGAATCAGATTTTTTCCAATGTGACTTGAGCCACATTCAGAGGTGGTTTCAAATCTGATTCAAATCTGATTTGAGGCGATCTGTCTCAGTCTGAATGCAACGACCCGATCTAAATCAGATTCCATGTGACTTGCATGTGACCCGTCTGCATTTAGCCTTATTTAAACAAATCAGACAGATTCCAATCTGGATGTGGCACAGAACTGATTTGGCTGTTTTGGCTGCCAGTCTGAACACGCAGATCAGATCTGGTCACTTGCAAACGGCAGTGTGAATGGTCGGGCCAAAAGATCAGATTTGAGAAATGAATCAGATTTGAATCAGATTTGACTGAATCGACTGCAGGCCATAGTGCGTCGGACGAAACACATGCACCTGCTGAAAAAGCATTTCTGGATCTACAACGCATTGTAAGCTATTAAAATAATGATTAAATATGTCAGAAATGTATTTGTATATTTATCATTTAAGTTACAGCATTTGTCACATGTGCCCATGTGCAATTCTTGATTATGAAGCCTATACAAGGCAATCTGAAATGTAAATTGTATTCATTATGTTCCAATGTGCAACGCCAAAACACAATTAAATCGTTAATTGCAATTATTTGTAGGACAATTCATCGTCAACTTAATCGTCTCCCCATTGGCTTGTAGGATAGCCTAATTGTCAATGGTCAAAAAGTGTTGAAGTATAAAGAAGTGTTGAAGTCTGAGCTGCCTTGTCAGTCAGTCAGCAAATAAGCCTATCTCACAGAATTTCCCCGCCCCCCTAAATACGCCCCCTTTCGGGGTTAGTGGTGATTGCGTGACGTCACTCCATAGACACTACATGTTAACCGAGGTAATTTAAGAAGTCTCAAGGTAAGGTTTGTTCTATCTGTTCGACCTGATTTACCATCTTGTTTGCTTCATAATAATATTGGTCTGTCACATTTTTACATTAGAAAATGTACTTAGATTCTCCAGAGAAAAAAACGTGTAAATGCTCATGTTAAAGACACCACTATTTACCGGAAGTGGGCGTGGAAAGTGGGCTGTGAGATAGGCCTATTGAACCTGCTAGCAATGATATCCCCTGGAGAGAAGAATATAACATCCCTAGATTCCCTACTGATGTCTGTTGATACAATGCCTCATGACGATGTTAGCACATTTACACATTTGCTAAACTGTTTTTGTATTTAAAAAAACGGCATTACTTTGTTACATTTAAGACCTATATTTCCTCGTTCTTTGCATGTTGTTCAGAAAGGAAAGGGAAAATCCATCCGGCACATTTGCGCTGTTTTCTCTCAACTGTCAACAAGCCTGCAAAGTTTGTATGAGTCGTTCTGAAGAACAGATCTGTACCAGAAAGGCCTCTTCAGAAATAAGGCCTATAGAATTGTATACTCAAAGGGTTAAAAGGCCGCTATACTACCCCTTGGTGACATCATGTCAGTGAGAGGAGGACGTTGGTATTGCGAAAGAGGCTGACTCGAGTCTCGAAGCTGAGAGTGAGAAACAGGAAACCACAGGGAACCGTTGTCAAGCAGTTGCTAAGGGCAGAGAGACGTGTCCATGGAAACCACAGGGAACCGTTGTCAAGCAGTTGCTAAGGGCAGAGAGACGTGTCCATGGAAACCACAGGGAACCGTTGTCAAGCAGTTGCTAAGGGCAGAGAGACGTGTCCATGGAAACCACAGGGAACCGTTGTCAAGCAGTTGCTAAGGGCAGAGAGACGTGTCCATGGAAACCACAGGGAACCGTTGTCAAGCAGTTGCTAAGGGCAGAGAGACGTGTCCATGGGTGGAAAGACATGACAGCAAACGCATTGCCTCAAAACACGTCGCACCGCCACGCGTTTTGAGCTTGTAGATCAGGTATTTTTGCTATGACAGGAATATGCAATGTGGCCCTCTGGAGTGAGTGAGTGTGGAACTATATGGCCCTCTGCAGTGAGTGAGTGTGGAACTATATGGCCCTCTGCAGTGAGTGAGTGTGGAACTATATGGCCCTCTGCAGTGAGTGAGTGTGGAACTATATGGCCCTCTGGAGTGAGTGTGGAACTAGTGGCCCTCTGGAGTGAGTGTGGAACTATAGTGGCCCTCTGGAGTGAGTGTGGAACTATAGTGGCCCTCTGGAGTGAGTGTGGAACTATAATGGCCCTCTGGAGTGAGAGTGGAACTTGTGGAACTATATATAGTGGCCCTCTGCAGTGAGTGTGGAACTATAGTGTTCCTCAACCTGTTTTCGGATACGTTTTTCCAATATCCAGGTCCCTTGTCGTCCCGTTTTTGACTGTGTATAATGTATATTGTATTGCTTATATGAATTCCCAAAGCATCTTATTGATGTCCAAATATGGGATTTGACATCAAACTGGACTGCTGCGTACCGGTATGTGAGTATTGTGCAATTATGCACTTCCCAGTAGTCGCACTAATCAGAAACCAAGAATGATCCTCTCACTCCCAATGTGTGCATTAGGCTCTCTGTTGGCCTTGAGCGGAGGGGTCGATGATATAACCATAGCAAATAAACAGCTAGCTGCCTGGCTGAAGGAATTCAAGGCACAGGTTAACTAAGGTAAGGTACAGTACAGTACAGTAGCCACGGTAGTTCTGCTTTTCTGGGGAGCTCAAGTTAGGTTAGGAGCCTAATTCCCCGATTGCCTGCATCATGGTCTGCATCTACAGTATATTCACAGTACACTTTTGAGGATGAGAAGTTGTACGCTACCCTGGTGGCCTCCCGTAACCCCCACCCCCCACGTTTCCCCTTCTCTGTACACAGATCAATATCAGGGTTGTTGTTATGTAAAGTAGTGTATTCTATGCATTTTGATGAATTGAGTACAATGCCTGTATACTGCTGTAGGCTACTGTTCTCAAACTTAACAAAGTATATTCAGTCAATCAAACAGTTTTCTCTGACGACCAGACCAGGCCGCTCAGAGAAACAACTCCAAAACCACCTTTGAACGTCCAATGTTGCCCAATCCTGGCAGGTGAAAGATTTCAAGTGCAAACAGTTGTAGGATTTGTTCCGTGTTTCTGATATTTTAGACCCATGTATTTTGGTTGGCCCGCGTACATCATGATTTAAAAAACTGCCTTCCATCATCACGTGCCAACTATAACTGCGTTTGCACCGTGCACGTTTTACACCAGAGCGTGTGCGTTTCTGTGCTTTTGTGTGTGAGTGAGAGAAAGAGAGAGGTAGCTATATGATGCAGATATTGTGCGCGCGTGTGAGAAAGAGAGGGAGAGAGAGAGAGATATGTAATATGTATTTCTCATGCGTAGGAGAGATACAGTCAGTGCATGAGCAGTGAGCGTAGCCTCTGTCCCAGTATTATACTATCATCTGCGAAGAGAAAAGAGTGAGAGTGAGTGAGTGAGTGAGTGAGTGAGTGAGTGAGTGAGTGGGAGTGGGTGAGTGGGAGTGGGTGAGTGAGTGAGTGAGTGAGTGAGTGAGTGAGTGAGTGAGTGAGTGAGTGAGTGAGTGAGTGAGTGAGTGAGAGTGGGTGAGTGGGAGTGAGTGAGTGGGAGTGAGTGGGTGAGTGGGAGTGGGTGAGTGGGAGTGGGTGAGTGGGAGGCAGCTGTGTAACAACTGGAAGAGCTGCCGTTTTTCAAGGGCGATTTTAAGACATTTTAAACTCATGTCATCATGTCAACGTCGCCACACAAATAATACAAACTATGCAAAACCACAACATCAAATAATCAAATGAAATAGTGTTGGTTTATAAAGAACGTTTTTGTTTCCTACAATTGCACGACCGTACGCCCACTAAATCAATGAGTCGGCTGGCGACCGGAAGTGCAGCGTCAGCCCAAGCTGAACCAAGGACTAAAGAGGATCTAAAGAGGACGGGAGGCGAAGACCGTATGGTGGACTCCATGTTGCTCCCTGGAAGGAAAGAAACATGCGCAGTTGAGACCAGGAAGTTGTCAGGGAGCAACATGGAGTCCACCATACGCATAGGTGGCGGGTGTGTAAGGCTAGGGAAGGCTTAGCCTTCCCAAAAATTATGCTGGGTATTTTTCAAAATCTATATGCGCAATCAGCGCGCAATATTATATTACAGCCCCCTGTTGTCCCTGAACGATCAGGGACGCTAAGCGCGAGCCAAGGTGACTTCACTATCATAGGCGGTTGCTGGGTATTTTTTAAATATATATAATATATGTGCGCAGCATTATATAGAAGGCTATTGTGTGTGTGTGTGTGTGTGTGTGTTGTCGCTGCCCCCTGGTGATCGCTGATCGGGTCATATGATTGGCTACTTGGTAGTCATTCAGAACTAGGAAGAAGCTGTGAGTCGGCTCGGCTGTCAGCAGTCAGCAGCACCACCAGTGACCGCACGGTTCACAGTTCACACCACTGCAGCAAGACTGACACGTTCAGCGGAGTGGCTGCTGTCTCTGTGCCGTCTGTGAAGAGCCATGAGCCAGGAGGGGCAGCAACACCGCCGGGTAATCTCCACACTGACTCCAGACTTGAGAAAAAGACCCATATCGGCCAAAATATCCCAAAACAATGCCCGGGGAACTTTAATTAAAAGCTAGATGCAGTGTCTATAGTTGGGTCAAGGGTGTTGCTTTCGTGAGCAATATGGTGTACGAGATTGGTAATAAATTGGTCAAAGTAACTCATTTTTAGACCATCTGGGGGAAATAAATAAATAAATAAATTTGTGCGGCCTCGCTTCGCTCGGCCACGAGAGTCCCCCCCCCCCCCCCCCCCCCCCCACGCAATTCTAGCCTACCCAAAGGTAAAATCCACCCGCCGCCTATGACCATACGGTCTTCGCTTCCGGTCCTCTTGAGAAGCGTCTGGCTGCAGTCGCGACACTATTGGTCCTCTTTAGATAGTCCTTGAGCTGAACGCGGAAGTGTTGGATGCATATAGAGCACTGAACTATCGCCCAAACAGTGTTTGTGGAACAAAACATCAGTGTCCACGCCACGTGCAGTGTCTTCATAAATACGGCTGGCTTGATCAGTCAACTCTTCAAAGACCATTCGGACGTGAGACTCCTAGACTAATTTAATAGTCAAAGTTTTTCATCCTGTCTGCCTATCCCCTCCTTTCAAGAGGCCTGATCTGGGGGGTCAGCCATGTTTGGTGTGTGGAGCAGCGTGTTTGTTTTGGCGGTGGGTTTGTAGTCTTGATAAGACGGTTCAGGAATATAAAAGAAGACATACCAGGTATCGTTTCTGTCTCTGAGGTATCGCAA
Organism: Electrona antarctica; assembly: GCF_951216825.1. Taxonomy (NCBI): domain Eukaryota; kingdom Metazoa; phylum Chordata; class Actinopteri; order Myctophiformes; family Myctophidae; genus Electrona; species Electrona antarctica. The sequence goes on along the minus strand of NC_136789.1, from coordinate 56,747,527 downwards.
GATTTGGTTGCCAGACAGGAAACGGTGGGCAGTCTTGCGATACTTGGCACGTTCAGAAACTAGTTTGTGCTCTTTAGATACCTCTATAAAGTTACACATCTAAAAGCAACACAATTAACAGACAATAATGTGGTATATATGTCTTATTGTCTTCTTTTATATTCATGAACGGATTATAAGGTGTTTATGTTTCATAAATAGTGTTTGTTCATGAGCTGGTCCAGCCGGCTCCATCCACTGACATGTATTTCATCGAACTTCCAGTGCACGACTTTCCACCGAGAGCGTCATGGCGTCATCTGTAAGCTTCCTTGGCCCACTATAAAAGCCACAACTAACATGGGGCCTTTTTTTCCCTCCTTCAATCCTGGTTGCGAGTGACAGGTTGCCGCTTGGCTCTTGCTGTGCAATGCCCCGCGTATAGGTGACTACTGTAGATGACATAGATGCAAGTGCAGCTGAAACATGACCTTTTGTTTCTCACACCCTGCTCCTGACTCTGCTCCCCGCGTTGAGCCTTCCACATGGATTGTTATTTGTTGAACTTGTCAGGGACGTGCACACATAGACATCAAAGGGGGCTTCAGCCCCTGCCCTAGCTTTTACCCTGCATCTGTAAAACAACTGCCCTTTCCAGACCACGAATGCAGCATCTACTATGGTGAAAGAAATGCAGGCAGCATTCAGAAGAAGTGTTTTTTTTCCCCCTCCGAAGTCTCCTGAACTTGAACACAATGTGCCTTGGGGGTGAACTTGAACTTGTCACTGTGATATGGGAGGTTTTGAGTCAGGATACCTGGACGGAAGTTCTACCCATTCTACCCAACACGTTTGTTTCTAAATCCATGTCGTGCACCTCATCTCCACTAGCTAAAGGGGCTGTGCCCCGAGACGCGTTGTGAGCTTGTAGATCTGCTATTTTCGCTAAATAAAAAAAAGTGCCCTCTTACGGGATTTCAGCCCATGTCTCTCTAACACTCTCTGCACGTCCCTGACGTCAGGCCCCGCTCCTGCTCCCCGCGTTGATCCTTCAGGCCCTGCTCCTGCTCCCCGCGTTGAGCCTTCAGGCCCTGCTCCTGCTCCCTGCGTTGAGCCTTCAGGCCCTGCTCCTGCTCCCTGCGTTGAGCCTTCAGGCCCTGCTCCTGCTCCCCGCGTTGAGCCTTCAGGCCCTTCTCCTGCTCCCTGCGTTGAGCCTTCAGGCCCTGCTCCTGCTCCCTGCGTTGAGCCTTCAGGCCCTGCTCCTGCTCCCCGCGTTGAGCCTTCAGGCCCTGCTCCTGCTCCCCGCGTTGAGCCTTCAGGCCCTGCTCCTGACTCTGCTCCCCGCGTTGAGCCTTCAGGCCCTGCTCCTGCTCCCCGCGTTGAGCCTTCAGGCCCTGCTCCTGACTCTGCTCCCCGCGTTGAGCCTTCAGGCCCTGCTCCTGCTCCCCGCGTTGAGCCTTCGGGCCCTGCTCCTGCTCCCTGCGTTGAGCCTTCAGGCCCTGCTCCTGCTCCCCGCGTTGAGCCTTCAGGCCCTGCTCCTGCTCCCCGCGTTGAGCCTTCGGGCCCTGCTCCTGACTCTGCTCCCCGCGTTGAGCCTTCAGGCCCTGCTCCTGACTCTGCTCCCCGCGTTGAGCCTTCAGGCCCTGCTCCTGACTCTGCTCCCCGCGTTGAGCCTTCAGGCCCTGCTCCTGCTCCCCGCGTTGAGCCTTCAGGCCCTGCTCCTGCTCCCCGCGTTGAGCCTTCAGGCCCTGCTCCTGCTCCCCGCGTTGAGCCTTCAGGCCCTGCTCCTGCTCCCTGCGTTGAGCCTTCAGGCCCTGCTCCTGACTCTGCTCCCCGCGTTGAGCCTTCAGGCCCTGCTCCTGACTCTGCTCCCTGCGTTGAGCCTTCCACATGGGTTGTTGTGTTCCATAGTCAGAGGTACATGTCATGTTTCTTTTTGTCTCCACCAGGCCGAAGGCATGGGGAGAGAGTATGTTTTGCACTCTGTCCGTGTGTCCGTCCTTCCTTCCTTCCTTCCGTCCTTCCGTCCGTCCGTTATCAGCTAATCTCCGGCACCGTTGGCCCGATCCATGCCAAACTTTGCACACACACTCCCTGGATGCCAACAACGAACCTCTGCCCCAAATATTCTTCAATGGCCTGTTATAGCGCCACCATGAGGCCGATTTAGGCAAAACACATTTCTGTACATTACTCGTACACATTTTATCCATACATCACACAATTCGGTATACACTATCTTCATAGTCATGTGATCAACACGGATCTGCACCATTTCCCATCTTCCATCCTGATTGGCTAAGATTGGCTTCCAAAGCTCACATGATTGGTCCGTTTCGAACAAAATGTCGCAAATCACAAACACAGTGTGCAATTTCCGTGAAATTATACACGCACATTTCCACTAGGCCGAGGACGACATGCCACTCATTCTTTTCCAAATCAGCCTCATGGTGGCGCAATAACAGGCCAATTCCTGTTTTTAGCTATAACTGCATCGATCTGTATACAACTTATGTATGCGCACTCCCTAGAGGCCATGGAAAAACATTGTCTCTGCATCCCTCCACATCTACCGGTTATAGCGCCATCCAAATCTCACGCAAATCGGTACACATGATCTCTGTAGTCATGTGAACAAGACAGTCTGTTGGATTTCTCAGATTCTACACTGATTGGCTAACATTGCCTTCCAAAGTTTTCAGGAGAGGCCCGTTTTGTTCAAAATGCTGCACATGTCCTGCTCATCCAGAATTCTATCCTCAGAGATGCTATGAGTGATCTGGCTCTGCATTTCCTCAACAAAATAACATTGTTGCAAAAAACCAACAAACATGTTTATATTACTCCTAAACATTTTGCCAAACATCTCACACAGTCCTATCCTCCTGGTGGAGACCTGTGCCCGGAAGGGCACTTTTTCTAGTTATATATAAATGCATCTGTTTTGTACCTTGTGTGTTGTGTATGATGTGATTCTTTTGTAGACACTGACTGCCACTTTATTTCAGTTATGTAATTGTTTTTAGTTTAACTTCAGTAGGCTATTTGGTGGCCTTGATTTATAGTGTACCTTGTTTTCTACATTGTTGCTGGTGCTGCTGTTGCTGCTGTCTAGTGTTGTGAATCTAACCTTTCTCTTTCTGTGCTTCTGAGTGCTGCAGTATGGGTGGAGCACATTCCCTTCTAGAGGGGTTTAGGCCCCTGTGATTTATTATCACTATGGAGTTTTAGTTGGTTGCGCCTTTCTTTGTCCTTTACTGCAGGAGCTGTGGTCCAAAAACAGGCAGATCGAAAGTCTCGCTCATTATCAAAAATAAAGGAAAACTTCTTAGAGCGAGACTTAAGAAAATAACATTTATTTTATTTGTGTATGCTCATTATAAAAATGCTCTGTGGCCAAAGTGAGATTAAAGTGGCAAACGTTTCGGTCGTGGGACCTTCGTCAGTGCAGCTCCACATGAGTTCAGCTCAGGTGCTGGGAGTTACTAATCGATGACATCATCATGGCAATGGTTGCATTACAGAGAGATGAATATTCAAGTTTACACTGTTATATCATTGCTGTCAGGAGGAAACCACCTAACTCCATTTGTGAGGGTTTTTTTTTCTTTCTTTCTTTTTAGCGATATTTAACACACTTTAAGTCTGTGTTTCTAAAATATTGAACCAATGCAGTAAAAAGCGCTTCGGACAAAACCTTTTAAACTCGGGAGTTCGGCTCAAACTGTCAAGCAACTAACTCCACCACCTCTCTCCCTCTCATGGAAGTCATTGACAATACATGAAGTAACAAAACCAATTAACTTTGATAAGGCAATATTGCTTTGTTTTCAAAATATAAGGGTTTGTAATGGGTCGGCCTAACGGGAGGTCGGAACAACGTTGTTGTCACTCTCTTGGCCATTTTACTATAACAGGGTCGGGAACAGCATGATCCTTTTCAATTAGGACTTAGGCCAATTTTCCCGTGGTGGCCAGTGTCATGAAGGCCATTTCATGAAGGCCATTTAGGCCATTATTTTAAGAAGGTGACGATATGGAACATCTATGCATTATTAGACTACTTAGCTTGTGGGTGTGTTTACAGTTCACACTTGTAAAAGAGACTTTGGTCTCAACGTGTTTTTTTACTGGTTAAATAATAAAAGCTTAATTTTGTTTAATTAAGGAGGCACTGCTTCCTACTGCCAATATCACTCTAGTGCAGCAGCAACACACGCAAACACATTTGCATGCTCAGTGGGAGTACAGTACAGTACAGTATAGGCTACAGTAGCTACATCATTTATTTAATATTCCTCACTTTCATTTCATGTTGATTCCATATAGCCTAATCCTATACACTTAGGATGTTCTGTTACAATTGAATTGCATTCATACTTACACATTAAACCTATGTTTAATGTGTATGTCATCCTATAGCCTTCTTTTCTTTTCTTTTCTTTTCTTCAGCAGAGATTCATTTAAACCCACATTTTACAGTGGTAAAGGAAGTGCACCCAGCTTTACATTTACAATTGAATGAGATACAGTACTTTAGGGTGTATCAGTCAAGGCATATCATGCTGACACTGGTGAGGGACACATTGTTAAAAAAACACTGCCCCCTATTGGTACTCTAAATATAGGGACATACATACATATATAGGGACGGACATAGGGAGTAGGAGATGGAAACACTTCATTGTACTCAATAGTTGAATCTTTATTGAGGATATTTTTTCTTTTTTTCTCACAAGATATATTTGAATAATCAAACATAACATAACATAATTGAATGCACGGTAAGTGTTTAACGCTGCTGTCAAATGTCAATGTCAATCAACAGTGAACGTTACAGCTGTTAAGAAGCATTCAGGTCAAATGGTTGAATGGCTGGATGGAACCTATAGCTTCATTCATATATATATAATAATAATAATAATAATGGTTTGATGGATAGCGGGGATGTGCACACATAGACACCAAAGGGGGCTTCAGCCCCTGCCTTTTTACCCGTCTGTAAAACAACTGCCCTCTCCAGACCATAAATGCAGCATTTACTATGGTGAAATAAATGCAAATGCCCTCCTCTCCTTTCCATGCCATGCCAGAAGGCAGCATTCAGGAGAATTGCTTTTTTCCGAAGTCTCCTGAACTTGAACGCAGTATTTTGCGTTGAACAAATAATATGTTTAGAAATCCATGTCGTTACACCGCATCTCCACTAGCTAAAGAGTGCTGGGTTGCGCCCTGAAAATAGCTGATCTACAAGCTCTCAACGCGTCGCAGCGCGACGCGTTGAGAGCTTGTAGATCTGCTATTTTCGTCCAAAAGTGCCCTCTTACGGGATTTCAGCCCCTGCCTCTCTAACACTCTCTGCACGTCCCTGATGGATGGGCTCATCCATTATGGACCAATACCAACGTTCACTTCAACATCAGAACACAAGAGAGATAAGGAATGACATGGAAATAAGAAAAAGGTTATATGCGCTAAGAGATCATAAACCATGAAAAATGAACAAACACGAATCTATGTTGCTAGTATATACACTCAGGGTTACTGCTCGTAACAAGCTTGTTTAAAATAATATGAACAAAAACAGAAAATATCGCACCATTTTAATAAAATGTCAGGCAAAATTATGATTGTAATTAATGATAAAATGATAATGCAACCTTATTATTAACAGATCCTCAGGCACGGTGCTCAAAAGAAAATACCATAAAGCATAATTATACAAAAATCTATATTCATCAAATTTTAAGACAACTCCAAATGCTACTGTACCAAGAGAAACAATCGTTACAACCCAACCAGGTCCACACAGAGATCAATAGACTAATGATTCACTGTGACAATCTATGACCTGACCTCAATGACTAGAATATGACACATGTGTTGCATATAGGCCTGTATTGTTTACAGTAGGATCCATAACATCCATTTATTGATGATTAATTACTGATAGCTATAATACATTGATGAACATAATGAGGGTGGACACACTATAATCAATATCTCTCTTTAATGCAGTGATTCCCAACCTCTGGGCCGTGAGGATATAACAAGTGGGCCCCCAAATGCTTGGCAAAACACTGAGATTGTAATTGATAAATATAACCTTAAAGCGACCGTAAATCACACCTAAGGTCACGTCTCACCTAGACACAGGATCTGACACGAACTTTGACCTGACGGTCAACATTGAATTTATACCCTGAGCAAGCAGGTGGCTATTAGCTCAATGCTACGTGCTACGAATGTAACGTCTAAACGACAAAGAATGTGTTGTGGATAACCTCCGCCGGCAGTGTAGAAAGAAAGAAAGAAAGAAAGAAAGAAAGAAAGAAAGAAAGAAAGAAAGAAAGAAAGGTTGCACTTCATAAAATGTCCCGCTCTCTGATTGGTTGGGAGGACGCACGAGACTATACCATCCACGTCCTTGTTCATGTTCTGTGGCAACGCAGACAGTATGGATGCTTTCAAAATTCAAACTGAGCATGAATTAGCCTTTAGAGATCCACCTCGTACACAGGAGGTCTCCTGCCTCTTCCTGCCCCTTCAGCACCTCCTCGTACACCCACATCATCATACTGGTGGTAATCTGTCTCTTCAGCACCTCCTCGTACACCCACATCATCATACAGGTGATAATCTGTCTCTTCAGCACCTCCTCATACACCCACATCATCATACAGGTATTGTGTCTCCTCACTGGGTGAAGCTTCAGCACCTCCTTGTTGATCTGGCTCTTCATACTGGTGGTAATCTGGCTCCTCACTCAGTCCGGCTTCAACATCGGAACGAGCAAATTCGTTATAATAAACTATCTCAACGCTCTCCCGTCTTACATTATAATAAACAACGACAATGTCCTGCGCTCCCGCACAACGCCTTCTGATGACCTGGAGAAACACAGCAGTGCCCGGCTTTAATTAATCGGCTCCCTTAAATGAAAAATGTCTGACTAAACTGCTGCATCTACATTGCAGTCTTATGTTGAAAAAAGAAGTAAAATTACCTTCCAGAGACGATAGAGGACAGCAATTATCAGGATCAAGACCAGCAGCAACATGACTGTACATTTGAGAATGTTAGATGTCAGATGAGAAGCTGTGAGGGAAATATGTTAAATATGTTAGAACATCCAACATCATGCAAAATAATAGCTTAAATATTGCTTGATTGAGTTTCAAATTGTGACTTGAAAAGACCACATGTCGTGTTACCTGTGACAGTGATAGAGAGGACCTCGCTCTTAGAGGAGAAGTTGTGAGAGAAAACGTGGATGTGATAAACACAGATGTAACTTCCCTGGTGGGTGTGGTTTGCTGCAGGAAACAGGAATGTGGCAGAGTGATTGACAGCTGTCTGGGTATGGTTTTGAGTTTTGCTGCATCCAGAGATGTTGTGTGTTGCATTCAGTGGTGTTGTGTGTTGTGTTGCATCCAGAGATGTTGTTTGTTGTGTTGAATACAGTGATGTGTGTTGTGTTGTATTCAAAGATGTTGTTTGATGTGTTGTATCCAGTGATGTGTGTTGTGTTGTATCCAAAGATGTTGTTTGTTGTGTTGAATACAGTGGCGTTGTGTGTTGTGTTGTATCCAGTGATGTGTGTTGTGTTGTATTCAAATATGTTGTTTGATGTGTTGTATCCAGTGATGTGTGTTGTGTTGTATTCAAATATGTTGTTTGATGTGTTGTATCCAGTGATGTGTGTTGTGTTGTATCCAAAGATGTTGTTTGATGTGTTGTATCCAGTGATGTGTGTTGTGTTGTATCCAAAGATGTTGTTTGATGTGTTGTATCCAGTGATGTGTGTTGTGTTGTATCCAAAGATGTTGTTTGTTGTGTTGAATACAGTGGCGTTGTGTGTTGTGTTGTATCCAGTGGTGTTGTGTGTTGTGTTGTATCCAGAGATGTTGTGTGTTGTGTTGTATCCAGTGGCGTTGTGTGTTGTGTTGTATCCAGAGATGTTGTGTGTTGTGTTGTATCCAGTGATGTTGTGTTGGATGCAGTGACGTTGTGTGTTGTGTTGGATACAGAATGGTTGTCAGCTGGCTGGGTGTAGTTGTGTGTGGTGTTGGATCCAGTGAAGGTGAGGTGGAAGAAGCCTCCTGGGTACTGTGGCAGGATGGAGCATCTGATGCTGAAGCTGGAACCCTCCATCACCTGCAGCCCCTGCTGCTGGCTTTCAGAAATGGAGTGTACTAAGGTACGCACTGATGTTGTGTGTTGTGTTGGATCCAGTGATGTGTGTTGTGTTGTATCCAGTGATGTGTGTTCTGTTGTATCCAGTGATGTGTGTTCTGTTGTATCCAGTGATGTGTGTTCTGTTGTATCCAGTGATGTGTGTTCTGTTGTATCCAGTGATGTGTGTTCTGTTGTATCCAGAGATGTGTGTTGTGTTGTATCCAGTGGTGATGTGTGTTGTGTTGTATCCAGTGGTGTTGTGTTGGATGCAGTGATGTGTGTTGTGTTGGATGCAGTGATGTGTGTTGTGTTGGATGCAGTGTGATTGACAGCTGGCTGGATGGAGCAGCTGGTGTTGAAGCTGGACGCCTCCATCACCTGCAGCTCCTGCTGCTGGCTTTCAGAAAGGGAGCGTACAAAGGTGATGATTGGCTTAAACAGCAGATCTGGAACAAGACAGAGGTGATTGGCTGAAATTGGTAATACAGTAGATTTGACTGTATGACCAGTTTAATTATAATATAGACAGACAGATAGATGACAGATAGATGACATAATGTAAAAGTGTCATTGTTGAAGTCATTGTTTTACCTGAACAGATAATCTCCAGTATGGCAGTGGAATTGCCAGACCTCTTTGTTCCACACTCCCTCAGTGAAGACTCAGAACCAACACAGGAAGCTGAAATCCACCATACAGGTTCATGTGTAGAAGCAGAAGTCCTTTCTCTTGATACAGCAGAGCCACACTCCAGCTGTCGACACACTACAGATGATGACTTCAGGTTCCAGTCAGACCGACCATCCACTGGTCTCCACTCTCCCTGGTGTTTCATCTCCAGTATTCCAATACACTTACTGGTTCCCCTCACCAACCTGACATCGTCAGACTCTGTACAGAGACCAGAGAATAAACAGTAAAGATTCATATTTATTTATTCATGAAATAATAATCCAAAGTTCCAAACCAAAAGTTTAGCTTGTCTTTTACCTGAGCAGGTGAGTCCAACAGACTTGTAAGGTGAGCTTGTGTTTCTAGTTGAGTCTGAAGTTCCACAGTCCAGGAGAACAGACTCGTGTCCTTTACACTGGAACTCTTTGGTCCACATTGAAACATTGGCTTCTCCATAGAGCGCCCCCTGGAGGACTGAAGGAGCCTCACACCCAAGCTCCCTACAGACCACCTCTGCATCCTGCTGGTCAAAGTCACCTTCACACACTGAGACCCAAGACTCATCAGACTTCACCTCCACTCTGCCTGAACACAAAGTAGTGCCATTCACCAACCTCACAGAGTCTGGAGAGAGAGAGAGAGAGAGAGAGAGAGAGAGAGAGAGATTTCAAGTCACTGACGATAAAGGCATAATAAAACAAGATAGATGAAAGTAATAACAAGTAATGTAATGGCTCCGAATGGTTTAATTCATCAGGGCCAGTGTTTCCCGTGGCTTTGTCAGACATTACTGTCGTTGAAGTAGTAGTTTGTTACCTGAACAGTTCACCTCCAGTACGTACAAGGAGGTGGAAGACATCTTATTTCCACAGTCACTCAGAGAAGACTCAGACCCAACACAGTGAGGTGCAATCCTCCAGGCAGGTTGATGTGTAAAACCAGAACTCCTCTCTGTTGAAACGGCAGAGCCACAGCCAAGGTGTCGACACACTACAGATGAGGACTGCAGGTTCCAGTGGGACCAACCGTCCACTGGTCTCCACTCTCTCTGATGTTTCATCTCCAGTATACCAGCACAGTTACTGGTTCCTTCCACCAACCTGACATCATCAGACTCTGTAGAGACAAGAGAGTAAACGCAAGAAAGAAAGAAAGAAAGAAAGAAAGAAAGAAAGAAAGAAAGAAAGAAAGAAAGAAAGAAAGAAATACACACATAAATAAATACATAAATACATAAATAAATAAATACACACATAAATAAATACATCAATAAATACATAAATACAAATCACACCCATGTGAAGTGAGAGGCACTCTTATCATCATACATCATCTCATTCTGGCCAGTCACAATTTACACCTTAACTTTTCTGTTAAGTCCTTTTTATGTCAAGTCCTCAACTCCTCAAGGCTAATCCTCAAGGCTAATCACTTGTAGCGTCCTCACTTCACACGAAAGGGCGCTCTAGGGTTACAAAACTTTGTTTGTGCCAACTGCTGTGGACATTTTAAATAAGTTCACCTAATTCCCACTGTTCATGATCACTGTTGCTGCGTTTATGTGAATGCATTTTATATAGTGTTTTAATGCATTTACATTTTTATGTACATTTATTGGACAATAAAATGTTCTTTATCTTTTTTATCTTTTATCTTATCATCATGCATCATCACAAATCACATTCTGTGCTCAGCCAATCAAATCATCACAAATGTCATTCTGGCCAATCACTTTTGGCATCTTCACTTTTCTGCCCTCACTTTTATCCAATCATCAGCCAATGTTTGTGTTCACACAGACCCACAAAGCTGGGCATAGAAGCAGTTGATGAGTTGATCTGCTGCACCCACTATCAAGTACATGACATCATAGTAATTACTTTACATTACAAGTTACAAGTATTGTGGTCGTGCTGGTACGAATGCACGTGTATGCTTGGTAGGTATTGATAGTAAGTAGCCTTGCCGAGCCATGAGGCCCATAGGGCATGAGCCTATCTCCTGTTTCTGTAGCGTGAGGCAGCTTGATGTACAAGTACACCCCCTGGACATGACGCTAGTATGTCGCAGGGACTTACCCCCAATCCAACCCTTGATGCTGAGTGTCAAGCAGGGAGGCACTGGGTCCCATGTTTAGAGTATTTGGTATGACCCGGCCGGGGATTGAACCCCAACCTCCCAGTCTCAGGGCGGACACTCTAACCACAAGGCCACTGAGCTGGTAGGTATTGATGGTGACGTAATTTAGATATGTATCAATGCCGGGTTATAACTGGCTTTAATGGTGACGTAATAAAGATAGGTTTCAGATTACATACATGTATACATACAGACATTACCTTTAATTCACCCGACACTGAAACATATCCTAATAACGTCACCATCGACAGCCAGTTATAACCCGACATTGAAACATATCTTAATTATGTCAGTATATATACCTACCAAGCATACGCACATAAAAAAGCCAGCCGACCACAGTATAGTACTTTTAACTTGCAATGTACATACATGTATACATACATACATTGTACCTGTTACCCAACCAATATTGAAACATATCGTAATTACGTCACCATTGACAGCCAGTTATAACCCGACTTTAGAATTTAATTTCAATGTTTTACAGAGAGGCTGAGATTTGAAAGTTCGTAGCGGTCGACAAACTTGCACACTCGACAGAGTGCAGTTCTAGTTTATTTTGCATTGACTTGAATGGGAATTAGGGGGGAATTAACATGCACACAAAGTCACTTGTTGAAGCGGTCAGCACCGATCAAGGAAAAAAAAGAAACATGTTATTACTCTCATTATAAAATGATTATCCTTTTACCTGAGCAGGTTAGTTCAACAGACTTGTCCGATGAGGAGGTGTTTCTGGATGAGTTTGAGGCTCTACAGTCCAGGAGAGCAGACTCAGTGCCTTCACACTGGAACTCTTTGGCCCACATTGGAGCCTTGACTTCTCCATAGAGTGCCCCCTTGAGGGCCGAAGAAGCTCCGCATCCAAGCTCCCTACAGACCACCTCTGCATCCTGCTGGTCAAAGTCACCTTCACACACTGAGGCCCATGACTCATTAGACTTCACCTCCACTCTGCCTGAACACAAACTAGGACCATTCACCAACCTCACAGACTCTGGAGAGAGAGAGAGAGAGAGAGAGAGAGATTTTACAATGATGTTAGTGATCTACAAGAGAATGTATGAATGCATTATGGATGCAAATTGAATCTAATCACATCAGAGAAGTCAACGTTGTTTTACTGAAACCCTAAACAGATAACAGTGTTGTACCCATTCTAAAATAAAGTAATTAATATGGAAATATCAATAAATGAAAACACAAATAACTAATCATCATCATCATCATGAGACTAAAGGCGTTTTCTAGTCACTACACACATAGGCATGCACACACGCATAAACACACATGCACACACAAGACACTTACGCACGCATGCACGCATACATACACGCACGCACACAGATGAAATGAGAGACTGTAAGGACTGCTGTCATTGTGTTACCTGAACAGTTCACAGTGGGTTTGCCTGTAATCAAACCTTTCCATGTGACATGATTCTCCAATATGACACAGTCGCTCAGTGAAGACTCAGACCCAACACAGTAAGGTGTAATCCTCCATACAGGTTGTTGTGTGAAACCAGAAGTCCTTTCTGTTGAAACGGCAGAGCCGCAGTCCAATTGTCTGCACACTACAGAGGAGGACTTCAGGTTCCAGTGAAACCCACCGTCCACTGATCTCCACTCTCCCTGGTGTTTTATTTCCAGTATACCAGAACAGGTACTGGTTCCTCCCACCAACCTGACATCTTCAACCACTGTAAAGAGACAAGAGAGTAAACATTTAAACAGTATTACTTTATAAGAAACATGAAAGATCAGACTTGTGTGAAGTGAGGGGTGCTCTTATCATCACATTCCGGCCAATCACAATTTCACTTATCTATCCTCACTTTTAGCCTAAATTCCGTGGCACACACAGACACAGAAAGCTGGCTATAGGAGGGGCTACTAGCCCCTCCTATAGCTAGCGGCCCTCAAAATGATTGCAGGGTGTAGTTTGTAACTCACCTGAGCAGGTGAGTCCAATGGTCTTGTCAGGCAAACAGGTGTTTCTGGTTGAGTTTGAGGCTCTACAGTCCAGGAGAGCAGACTCAGTGCCTTCACACTGGAACTCTTTGGCCCATATGGGAGTGTTCACTTCTCCATAGAGCGCCCCCTGGATGACTGAAGGAGCTCCACAACCAAGCTCCCTACAGACCACCTCTGCATCCTGCTGGTCAAAGTCACCTTCACACACTGAGGCCCACGGCTCTTTAGACTTCACCTCCACTCTGCCTGAACACAAACTAGGACCATCCACCAACCTCACAGACTCTGGAGAGAGAGAGAGAGAGAGAGAAAGGGGGGGGGGCAGTATTTAGAAGAAAGTTGTATTATATCTTGAGAGCGGAATTATTATACTTTCAATAATTGTGGGCTCACGACTAGAGCCCACAGTTATTATTATTATTATTTAAATCACACTCGTGTGAAGTGAGGGGCGCTTCACATCCTTAAACAAACAACAACAAACAAACACTCTAACAAACAGTCCATTTGGCTGCCACATATGACATCATGAGGGGTGCTGTTTTATTTTTGTGTTTACGTCATTAAACAACTCATTGCCTGCATAGAACGAGTTAGACAAGATTTTAAGTTTAGTTTTATATTGCATTCAACTTAGTCTCTGTGCTGTATGGCCAGCGGCCACTTATAGGACTCTAAACAGTCTCGCTCTGCCTGCTTTTATTAATTAATTATTCCCTAACTGCCAGCATTTTTCAGTGAAACCCTTCTTTTGAAGGTTCCACTGGAACTAACGTCTAAAGTACAAGCAGTGAAATGTTTCCTAGTATCTTTTAGGCACTACACGGTTCCCTCTACACTTGTTTCTGCATTTGTGTGATTCTTTAACTTGTTGACTACAGTTCATGCTAGCTCCGTTTGGAACCTCTATATCTACGCTGCTACGCTTTAGCTCCGAGATGAGGTTCCGTCAAAAGCTATCCCTGCGCTGGTAGAAATGGAGTCTAGCTGTGTAGAGCCCGTCGACAAGTAGATTAAACCCCTTCTGCAGTATTTATTTCAAAAGGAAAAGGTATCAGAACCAAGATACAGTTGATAAACTTAACATAGGCACCTAACATTTTAACTGAGGCATCAAACAACCAAAGCGGTTGTTTGTCAGCCAGTACGATTTGTTTCCCCGGTTTTAAATCCTGCGAAAGGGGTTTATTCCACTACTGGGCTCAACCCATTTCTACCAGCGCAGGGATAGCTTTTGTTGGAACCTCATCTCGGAGCTAAAGCGTAGCAGCGTAGATATAGAGGTTCCAAACGGAGCTAAGTTCATGCTTGCTTTGCGTATTCCGATCACACATGTAAATTGCTCTGTATGATGTAACTGTTGATGATAACACAACTTTTACATTGTTGATGCATATACTGTTTATTCCTTTTACCTGAACAGTTGAGCTTCAGTGTAAGAGTGGAATTATACGACTTTACTGGTCCACACTCCATCAGTGAAGACTCAGAGCCAACACAGGAAGATGGAATCACCCATCCTGGTTGACGTGTAGAACTAGAAGCAAATTCTGTTGAAAGAGCAGATCCACAATCCAACTGTCTACACACTACAGATGATGACATCCTGTTCCAGTCAAACCAAGCCAACACTGGTCTCCACTCTCCCTGGTGTTTCATCTCCAGTATGCCAGTACAGTTACTGGTCCCTCCCACCAACCTGACATCTTCGGACTCTGTACAGAGAGCAATAAGCAGTCAAAACGGATTACATTCATTACAATACCTTGGATAATATGATATAAAAATCAGTTTAAATTTTGTTCACCTGTTGAGTTGTGAGTTGGTTTTAGTTGGAGAGCTGAGGAGAAAAATAATGAATAAATTAGTTTCACTCTAATGTTACTCTGGAAATTAAGTCTGTCTGTCTAATGCATTCATACTGTGTTATTATTATTCTGATAAAGCATGTATTAGTGTTTTTAGAATACATAGAAGGATTAATTGTAATCAGTGTAAACAGTGATAATAAAGCATGACTACTGAGGTAATGGTTCAGTCTCTACTCACAGCAGTCAGCATGTTCGTCCTCACAGTCACATCTCCACGACAATGGAATGCACGTGTCTTTCTGACAAACAAACTGAAGGGGGAGACAGAGGTTTAGGTCCATAATAATCAGTAATGTATCAAAGACATGTAACCCATTTAGGACTGAGGACCAGATTCTACAAAATGTCTTCTAAATCATGACAGTTGTCTATAAAGTTGTTTCTATGTCAGTGATTCTCAACTATAAAACCTATGTTTCTATGTCATTGATTCTCAACTATAAAACCTATGTTTCTATGTCAGTGATTCTCAAACTATAAAACCTATGTTTCTATGTCAGTGATTCTCAAACTATAAAACCTATGTGTCTATGTCTGTTTGGTTTATTATGGGTGTGCGAGATTTGTACTCATAATGAGAAATTATATATTGGGTC
Organism: Electrona antarctica; assembly: GCF_951216825.1. Lineage (NCBI taxonomy): Eukaryota > Metazoa > Chordata > Actinopteri > Myctophiformes > Myctophidae > Electrona > Electrona antarctica. The sequence goes on along the minus strand of NC_136789.1, from coordinate 56,732,110 downwards.
AGATTGATTGGAGATTAAGAAGCTGCTCTAGGGTGAGAGAGCTCAGGTCCCCACATTCCATTCCACATTCCATTGGGGGTTTTGCGGCCCTTCTCCTGGTGTGAGACAGGCCATTATTGACTCCTCTTTCACAGGGAGAGTCAACTCAGCATAGAACATACAATAATTGAAGTAACCTATCTTTAATCCCTTTCAATTGTGTAAATGTGTTCTAAATAACCTATTATATATTGGGTTGGTAAAAAGGCTAAATGATAAATACCTGTAATAATCTAAGCAGTTTAAAGTAGTTAGACATTACAGGGACTGTAATAGGAGCTGCTGTAGCCAGAGGTGCAAGCTGGATGGTCTGTGGGATCTGATTGGCTGAAAGTGTCAGTATGGAGGTGGGATCAGTCAGAGGGCTGCATTGACTATTCTGTATGGCACAAAGTGTAAATTAGATTCACCATACCATCGAACGTGAACATGTCTAGGCAGAGACCAGCGGTAATTATATGCTATAATGTATTATGCGATTATATAATTGTACATTATTAATAATTGATGTAATATGATGTTTAGATGGTAACCAAATGTCATCTGTGTTCTTGTCTCCCCATCGTTGATCAATTATCATCTGATTAACGATAAGGTAGAATTAAAACCACATGATTAACTAAGTCTGAGAAACAACCATGACAAGCTAAACTGTACTATAATCTGGGAGATTAGAGTGTTCAAATGATAGCTAGAGTCCCTACCGACAGAGTTAGGATAGAACTACAGACCAATAGGACCTGTAATCCAGATTCCGGGGTTACTGTGTTCATCTTGAGTTGGGGGGAAGTGTGAACAGAACGTGTGAATGTATGACTGTAAGTGTTTAATTAATATGAATTAATAAAAACCCTATAAAATGCACGTTTGAGTTCATCACATATAAGCTATCATTGGGAGCATTTAGTTTATCTGTGCGTGTTAGTCACTTAAACTCTGCCTACGGCAAGGGCTGGTCGGAGCCTCGGCACAACAAGCCAAATAACCGAACAGTTTTAATTCGTCGGTGCCGTAATATAGTCTATAATCTAGACATATTACAGTTTTAATTCGTTGTGCACTAAAGTGCACAGGTTTAAATCATAGATTTAAGAGTTTTGTACCGTGCGCTGGGATCAGCGCACAGTTTTAATTCGTTGCGGGGGGTTTAAAGCGTAATATAGCCTATAATCTAGGCATATTACAGTTTTAAATCGGCTGTAACCGTAATATAGCCTATAATCTAGGCATATCACAGTTTTAATTCGCTGTGCACTAAAGTGCACGCGCTTTGGAGCGTAATATAGTCTATAATCTAGGCATATTACAGCTTTAAATCGCTGCGAGCAGCGACTGGCTTAATTAGGCCACTAAAGGGCCTAATTAATACAGATTTAAAAGTTTTGTACCGTGCGCTGGGATCAGCGCACAGTTTTACATCACGGCCGGGCGGTTGGAAGCATAATATAGCCTAAACTGAGACCGTTTGGACATATTATGGTTTCAATCGCTACCGCGTTGAAAGAACTTTAAATTAGTGGTCACTAAAGTGACCGCAATTTAAAGGCAGTTGTGCTGTGCATTGGGATCAGTGCATAGTAATTCGCCGCCGAGCGAAAGTTAATTCGCCGCCGTGCGAACTGTATAAACCATAGTTTGAACAGAAAGAAAGTGCCGCTGGGATCAGCGTGCAGTAATACACGCGCCCGGGCATATTTGAGATATAATATAGTCTGAACCGTAACCGTTTGACATATTACAGTTTAAATTGCTACCGCGTTGTAAAGGGCTTTAAATAGCAGTCCCTAAAGGGATCTGCAATTTAAAGTTGTTGTAATTCAGAATATAGTTCAACTGAGACGGTTTGACTTTATTCAGTTGCCGTGCTGTTAAATTAAACAGCGTAGATCGGTGTATAGTCACTAAAGTGACCACAATATAACAAAGATAAATTACTGTGTGCTGGGAGCAGCACACAGGGTTGAATCGTGCCACACTAATAACCACAGGATTAAATCAGACAGAATTGGGGCCGAAAGACGGCACCCCGTTTGATTGTGGTTTTTCTGGTGTGACGTTATTCAACTGAACTTCAAGCCGTGCGTTGATAGCAGCGCACGTGAATGCGAGGCCGCAGTTGTTAGTGTCCATAGGATTAGATCAAACTATAAATGCTGCCGTGACGGCATGCCGTTTTGATTTGTGCTACTGACTGAGCGGCCCCGTTGAACTGTTTCCATGTGGGTATGGGTCCATGCGGAAACAGCAGTTAAAACCGTGAGCCACGAAAGGTGACTGCGGGTTTAACTAATGGTTTGGGAGTCATTGTTCGATAGGGCACAGTTCTAATCGACGGTCAGTTTAGGGAACTGATTACTAAAGACTATTTGTAACCAAACATAAGGTTTAATTGAGACCGGATAAGACACCGGTCGTTTAAACCAAGAGAGGTGCTTTTTATAGTAACCACAATAAAAGTGTTTTCTTTCTGGGTGCTTAGACCGCACCAAGAAGAACAGCATTTAGTGCATGTGAGGAGGGGGGAAATTCCTCTTTCTGTCATGCAATGTCCAGGGGGACTGGTAATTACTGTCATGCGGTATAACCTACCAAAGTAGTAATTAATAGCGGTGATAAATGTTTAGAACAAAATAGGGTTCTAAACTCAGCATTAAAGGCGATGTAATAATCTTACCAGTCAATAATGTTTAACGCTGAAAGCGCGCTTTGAAGTGCGCATAAAGGAAGGGCGTGTCTATAATAACTGTTGCGTGACGCATCTAGCAAAACCTGTAATCCAGGTTTAACGGAAGGCTAAGAGTTTGACCGCCCACGGCCAATATAAATCTATATACTTATATTATATATAATCTATATAATATAAAAAGGTTATAGTATAAAAAGGTTTATTTGGTAGGGAAGTATGGGCTTCTCTGAGTAGAAATAATGTCAGAGTCCGCTAATTAAAGCTGGGCCAAAAAACTAACCATTTACTTGAGTGAATGAATGATTTGTGAAAGTCGACTAAACCACTAACCCAGTCCAATTAGTTCCTGTACTGTTTGTTAAAGGGAGGGACAGAGGGGGTGGAAAAATGGCTTCTTTAAAGATACAGAGCTCACAGGCTCAAGCTATGTTTGATAGCACAACCTATAGGGTGGATCTTTGTATGGACAGGGGTTCATCCAGCGAGATAACTGAAAGTTTTGCTGAGCTGGACAGGGCGATGGACGCTGTGATAGACGCGTCAGTAGATTACGAGATGATCCTTCAGGAACAAAACGAAGATAGACTCGCACACATAGAAAATGAATTACTGAATTTATATGTTAAACAGTACAACAGTGAAAGATACCGTTTAATCAGGGCTGCTATCTGTCAGGAGAATGACAGGGTAGCCAGAGGTGTCGTCACAGCAGGCCTCTGTGAGTGTCCTGCAGAGAGCAGGAACATAGGAGCCCTAGAGGAGAGGGGCATCCAGCCCGCAGACGCAGCACCAGACGTCACGAAATGTGACATCACGAACCCTTTCGCCAGCGCAGAGACGGGCGGAGCGGAGACGGTGCCAGCGGGGACCGGGACCGCCCCAGAGGGGCGAAGAGACAGGGCTACCAGTCATCCGGGCTGGGAGCAGATGGAGCCTGTCACAACGGAAGAGCCTGATGCTTCCTGCAGTAACCATGCAGGGGGCCCAGGGCCCTCTACCGTGGGCAACGAACCCACGACAGGACAAGCCCTCAGTCAGCACCGTAGCAGGCCAAGAGCAGCTACGGGCAGAGCTGAGGGAAACCAACGGGCGGCAGACGTCGCACCTGTGAACCACGCAGTTCCGCAGCCTTCGACAAAGGAGGAATGGCCGAACATCGAAGTGGGACCGACAGCAGCAGCAGAGCTGTCAACGGGAGCGGAACAGGCGAGCGGCCTTCCGGAGCTGGAGGCTGCCTACGCCTCACCGTTCATCATCAGAGCCATGCCCGCAGACGGTGTGGGCAAGGCCGACGGGTCGTCGACCCTTCTCACCACAGAAACGCCGAGCGTGATTTGTGGCATTACTGGTGCCAGTCCACGTGTTCAAGAGGCGGTGGGGGAGGTGCATGACACACACGCCAAGCACCCTGGGGTGACTTTCGTGAGGGGTCACCCGAAGATTGCCCCCGTGAAGGGTGGCAAACCAGGAATGGCAAAGTCCAGTCTGGTACAGAAAACCGCAGTGTCGACACATTTGTTGTGTCGAGTGTGTAAAGCGGCTGAAAAGAAAGCCACAATGGCTCCTATCCTTTTAGATCCTAGCAAAGGAAAAAGATGGGGGTGGGTGGGCGCTTTCATGCCAGCGAGATCAGAACTGGGTCAGAAAGAGTAGCATGTGAAATGCTTCCCTACCCATTTGTTTTTCCTACAGCAGGGAACAATTGGGGCTTCAGTGACAACAAGAAGTCACACGGCACACACACACACACACACACGCACGCGCACGCACACACACACTCACACACGAGATGTGTGTCTATCTGTGCATATTAAATGTGATGATGTATGTGGGTTCATTATATCTGTACTAGACAACGAGTAGCAGATAAGTGGATTTAATTTGTGCCAATTAAGTCCTTATGGACAAAGGTAAAAAAGAATGCTGGTAAAATGATTAAGTTTCCTTCGATTGGGAGGGGGGAACATTGTCTCTCAAAGTGCAAGTGGGTTTTGTGCGTGAACGCGTGGGCGCGCGCGCACAAACTATCACACACACAGGCACAAAGACTGCATGTGTGAAAGACACATAATGTGGTTAAAATGTTGCAAGGGTTTGCAATTTTCAATTGGGTTGCTTTTGGTAAAAGTCAAAGTAAAAAATCCAAAAGTCAAATGATACCAAGTTGTTGAGATGCAAAATCGGTTATTTTGTTAAAATCACAATTTGAGGTTCCTAACACAACCAGGGGTAATAAACTGCTGAACATGTGTTTACCAACTGGGCCCCATTCTGCAACCAAAAGAGTCGTTTCAGGTGGGGGGAGCGCAGGAAGAATGTTTCTTAAGATAAGGAACCAGTCTTGTGTGGAAATAAACTGTCTTCTTAAACAAGGGGGTTGTTTAGATAAGTCTGAAGCTTTGTCCGGGCAAACAGCCATAAAGATTAAACGGACAGAGGTGACCAAAAGTTCATGTCAGTTAGGTAACCCCTAACTGACATGACAGAAACAGCAACTCTCCTACAAAGTGGAGATGCACTGTATCACATTATTACTACAAGTATACATAAGTTTGATTAGCTGTAACTGAATTTAATACTTAAGGGTGCGTTGGGATAATTACAAAAAATGTCCACGATATCGACGCATGTAAACCTTTTATTATTTTCATTGTTTATTGATTTATGCAGTTAATGGGTTGTGTTTATTTTAATGTGTTTTTCAAAGTTGTATAATGTTATAACTTCAGTATGTGGATCCAGTATTATTTAGCAGGTTCCGAAATTACTAAAAATGGCATACGCCCAAATATCAAAAAATAATATTTCCGAAAAAAATTAATATCAAAAATAATCTTTCAGTTTATGGAAAATGAATAACCATATCGATTTTCATAACTGAAACGTGAGGGGTGTTTGGTTTATTATGGGTGTGCGAGATTTGTACTCATAATGAGAAATTATATATTGGGTCAGATTGATTGGAGATTAAGAAGCTGCTCTAGGGTGAGAGAGCTCAGGTCCCCACATTCCATTCCACATTCCATTGGGGGTTTTGCGGCCCTTCTCCTGGTGTGAGACAGGCCATTATTGACTCCTCTTTCACAGGGAGAGTCAACTCAGCATAGAACATACAATAATTGAAGTAACCTATCTTTAATCCCTTTCAATTGTGTAAATGTGTTCTAAATAACCTATTATATATTGGGTTGGTAAAAAGGCTAAATGATAAATACCTGTAATAATCTAAGCAGTTTAAAGTAGTTAGACATTACAGGGACTGTAATAGGAGCTGCTGTAGCCAGAGGTGCAAGCTGGATGGTCTGTGGGATCTGATTGGCTGAAAGTGTCAGTATGGAGGTGGGATCAGTCAGAGGGCTGCATTGACTATTCTGTATGGCACAAAGTGTAAATTAGATTCACCATACCATCGAACGTGAACATGTCTAGGCAGAGACCAGCGGTAATTATATGCTATAATGTATTATGCGATTATATAATTGTACATTATTAATAATTGATGTAATATGATGTTTAGATGGTAACCAAATGTCATCTGTGTTCTTGTCTCCCCATCGTTGATCAATTATCATCTGATTAACGATAAGGTAGAATTAAAACCACATGATTAACTAAGTCTGAGAAACAACCATGACAAGCTAAACTGTACTATAATCTGGGAGATTAGAGTGTTCAAATGATAGCTAGAGTCCCTACCGACAGAGTTAGGATAGAACTACAGACCAATAGGACCTGTAATCCAGATTCCGGGGTTACTGTGTTCATCTTGAGTTGGGGGGAAGTGTGAACAGAACGTGTGAATGTATGACTGTAAGTGTTTAATTAATATGAATTAATAAAAACCCTATAAAATGCACGTTTGAGTTCATCACATATAAGCTATCATTGGGAGCATTTAGTTTATCTGTGCGTGTTAGTCACTTAAACTCTGCCTACGGCAAGGGCTGGTCGGAGCCTCGGCACAACAAGCCAAATAACCGAACAATGTCAGTGATTCTCAAACTATTTCATGTCAAAGACCCCAACAATTATATGTAATTGACCGCCGACCCCCATCTGAAAATATGTTGTTCCAGGGACCCTCCCTGCAAAGATACGAGTTCAAAACGTTCGCCCTGAAAGAATATACATTCAAAGATTTGCGCCACATTTTCACAATATTTGACAAATAGCACGGCAATCGGTGCCGCGCTATGAGCTTGTAGATCTGCTATTTGTCAATGGCTAAAGTATAACATAATGCTTAAAACACCAAAAGGGGTTCCCGTCCTTAATGGATAAAGTCATACAGAGTAACACAAGAGAAGCTGAGGTGAATCACCTGGCTGGCAGTGCAGTTGGACATGCATTGCTTGTTGTCAGATGACAAGTAGGAGTCGGTGGGACAGGAACACTTGTAGCCTCCTCCAGGTGAGAGCAGACACAGGTGACTGCAGCCTCCATTGTTGGTCTGACATGGATGACCAGACACTGCAGGGTGGAGAAAACATGCAACACATGTAAGGAAAATGAGAACACACACCTATATGTTACAACAGTGCTTTATAAACCTGTTGTAACCAAGAGACACGCCGATGTGTGTAAGTAAAACAATAATAAGGAACACCTGTATTCATAATGAAAACAGCTGTTCTCAACACATCCCACCACGATGCATTGTGGAATTGTACATCTGCTGTTGTCACATTCTTTTTTTTCTCCATGTATTCATGTATTCATTTATATATTCTTTATGTTGTGTGTGTGTGTGGGTCATTTAGATATGTCCACATATAATGCAAGAATTAAGCTTGCCTATAATGGCATTATCACAATAGGACCAACAGGTTGTTTTCACTTTTCAAAACATATCAATTAATACAACAATACAGAAGAAATAAAAGTCATGAAACATAATGAAGAGTAATAATGAGAGTGTTACAGCAGGTGGTACAGACCCTCAGGTTGTCTAGAGGGGTGGTAGATGTGGATGTCATATGGACGGTTCAGCTTGCTGATGATTGTGGTCTTGTTGGTACCATGAGTCTTGTTGGCTCTGTACATGGAGCTGGTCGTCCAGTCTGTCCAGTAGATGTGATCCTCAAACACAGTAATAGTCCAGATGTTGTCCTGACTCACAACTACAGACACACAGAACCCCAAATAAAAAGAGTCAGACTGTTATAAAATGCAGGAATAAAGTAGTATACAAATACTGCTTTAACATACAATAGAGTATAACGTGTGTGTGTGTGTGTGTGTGTGTGTGTGTGTGTGTGTGTGTGTGTGTGTGTGTGTGTGTGTGTGTGTGTGTGTGTGTGTGTGTGTGTGTGTGTGTGTGTGTGTGTGTGTGTGTGTGTGTGTGTGTACATGTGTTGTGCACCTGTCTGTCTGTTGGTTCCATCCAGGTTGGCAAACTCAATGTATTTCCTACTGTTGGTCCAGTAGATGTGATCATCGATGTAGTCTAACGTCAGGCCGTAGGGCTTGGAGATCTTCTCCTTCACGATGACCGTCCTGTTGGTGCCGTCCATCCCCATCCTTTCTATGTTGTTCTTACTTACGTCTGCCCAGTACAAGTATCTGTCAGGGAGACACTGTGTCAGGGTCAGGGGTGTGCGTGCGTGCGTGCGTGCGTGCGTGCGTGCGTGCGTGCGTGCGTGCGTGCGTGCGTGCGTGCGTGCGTGCGTGCGTGCGTGCGTGCGTGCGTGCGTGCAATTATTTGTGTGACAATTAATCACAAGTTAAAAGTGTAAACGTGACAGCCCTATTCACAGGATGGTTGATAAATTCAGTGTGTGGTTGATGATGTCACCACAGTGTTCTTACCCGTAGCGTACATCCACAGCTATGGTCCATGGCAGGTCCAGGTCAGTGTTGAGCAGGACTGTTGGGTACGACCCGTTTAGTTTGGACACACCTATGGTGTGATGCACCCAGTCAGTCCAGTATAGGTTTCCTCCTATCCAATCAACAGCCAGACTCTGTGGTGTGATGGTCGACGTGTCATGAATGACCTGTTAATGAACCATACATGCACTCTGAATATATTCACGACTTCATTCTTATACATAATGATAGTTAGAGTGTGCGTGCGTGCGTGCGTGCGTGCGTGCGTGCGTGCGTGCGTGCGTGCGTGCGTGCGTGCGTGCACGCTAACTCAGTGGTTCTCAATATCAAGAGTAATATATTACATATTATATTACATATTAAACCCCGACCTCCTGCAAACAATCTGTTTAGCCAGCTCCTTCAAAACTGAATCAAACTGAGTAATATAAAACAAAAATAGTCGCTCATCTTTTTTCTGCTGCATATTCCACATTGTGTACAGTAGATATCTATATAAAATACAGCAGTTAAAGAAACATAAGAACTATGTAATGTGCTATGTTTTACATATTACATGTTTTTGGTTAAATAATACCTTACACTACAGTAGGCTACTCGTTACTGGGTTAAATAATAATATTACAGTAATATACAACAAGTAAATACAATAAGTTACTGCCCAACTGGCTATTATAAGTACACTGAGTACTGGTATGGATACAACAAGTATCCTTCATTCATCTTCATAGTTGTCGGTGTCACACTGACCTGGACGTCACTGCCGTTGATGACACTGATCATGGTGCGCAGGGGGTACCATTGTGTCCACTCTATCCAGTATATCTGCTGCTGCTGATAGTCAAAGTCGAGAGACACTGCAGTCTTCAAGTCCTGTCACACCACAGCAGTTGTGTAAGTCTCAGACTGGAATACATGTGTTGTACATGTGTTGTTAATTATGTCCAATGGTTTTCACCTGTTTGAGCTTTGAGCTGGAGCCGTTCAAGCTGATCCTCATCAGGTTGTCATCGTTGGCTAAGATGAGGAAGGGCTCCACCTCTGGATAAAGTGAGACATTACACTTGAGTTGGTTTACTTTTAGAAATACACAAACCCTAAATCAAGTTAGTTAGTTAGTTAGTTAGTTAGTTAGTTAGTTAGTTAGTTAGTTAGTTAGTTAGTTAGTTTAATGTATTGTCCACGTGTGGAAATGTGTCTTCGGTCTCAACAGTAAAAAACAAACAGCGACAACACTTACACAATTATTTTTCATGGCAAAAAATGCAGAACAACAGTGGCAAATACATTAAAAAACAACAAATCTAGCGATACATGGTATCATTTAGTGCCTTAATGGCATTAGGGATGAAGGAATTTAAAAAAATGCTACGGTTAGCTTTTGGTACCGTCTACCAGATGGAAGTAGTTTGAACTCCCTGCAGAGTGGATGAGAGCGGTCGTTTGCTATCTTGACAGCTTTTTTTCGAAGTACTTCCTTGTAGATACAACTTAATTTTTTCGGTCTCTTCCCAATTCTGTTTGAGGCTAGGTTCACTATTCGCTGCAGCTTGCTTCTTCCTTTTATATTAAGATTGCCATACCACATTGCCATGTTAAAAGTCAAGATTCCCTCTGTCAGGTTATTATAGACTGTGTCCATGATATGCTTGCTCACTCTAAAGGAGTTGAGCAAGTTGGTCACAAGTTTTAAAAATCTGGTCAGTATTTTCACTGAAATTGAGTTTGCTGTCAATATATGTGCCTAAGTATTTAAAATGGTCTACTACCTCCTATCTGTCAATATATGTGACTAAGTATTTAAAATGGTCTACTACCTCCACTATCTGTCAATATATGTGCCTAAGTATTTAAAATGGTCTACTGCCTCCACTATCTGTCAATATATGTGCCTAAGTATTTAAAATGGTCTACTACCTCCACTATCTGTCAATATATGTGCCTAAGTATTTAAAATGGTCTACTGCCTCCTCTATCTGTCAATATATGTGCCTAAGTATTTAAAATGGTCTACTACCTCCTATCTGTCAATATATATGCCTAAGTATTTAAAATGGTCTACTACCTCCACTATCTGTCAATATATGTGCCTAAGTATTTAAAATGGTCTACTACCTCCACTATCTGTCAATATATGTGCCTAAGTATTTAGAATGGTCTACTGCCTCCACTATCTGTCAATATATGTGCCTAAATATTTAAAATGGTCTACTACCTCCACTATCTGTCAATATATGTGCCTAAGTATTTAAAATGGTCTACTACCTCCACTATCTGTCAATATATGTGCCTAAGTATTTAAAATGGTCTACTACCTCCACTATCTGTCAATATATGTGCCTAAGTATTTAAAATGGTCTACTACCTCCTCTATCTGTCAATATATGTGCCTAAGTATTTAAAATGGTCTACTACCTCCACTATCTGTCCACTAATAGTAATGGACTGCACATGCAGGTTCCTTTTCATGAATGACAAGTTATTTTGTTTTTGTCACATTGATCCCTAAGGAGCGTTTAACGCACCAGTTCTGAAGAGATGACAAGACAGACAGACAGACAGACAGACAGACAGACAGACAGACAGACAGACAGACAGACAGACAGACAGACAGACAGACAGACGCACGCTCTTTCTCTTTCACAAGTGTAACATTTAGATCCATAAATAAGCGATGAATGAAGCAAAGATAGGAGTTAAAAACGTTCGCTCTGAAAGAATATATACATATTCAAAGATTTGCGCCACATTTTCACGATTTTTCAAAAACAAGGAACAGCAATGTCCGTGTTCACCTATGTGTTCACCTATGTGACGTTAATGAGCACCAGTATGACTATGAGTACCAGTAGGGGCGCTGTTGTGCCAGAAACAGAGAGATAGTGCTGCACTGTTGCCTGCTAATGAGAGAGAGAGAGAGGGAGAGAGAGAGAGAGAGGAGGGGGGGGGGGGGGGGGGGGGGAGTTGCACCACTCAGTTCACGGGTGTGATATGTTAAGTATAACATAATGTTTAAAACACCAAAAGGGATTCCCGTCCTGAATGGGTTAAAGTACCAAAAGTAGAAATTACTCATTGTGCAGAATGTCTCATTTCAAGTTTTCACACAATGTGTCGCATCGCATTGTGAGCTTGAAGATCAACTATTTTCAAACGGCCAAAATGTATATATAAAATGTATATTGTCGGTCTGTCGGTTTGTCGGTCGGTCGGTCGGTCTGTCGTTCGTTCGTTTGGTCAGTCGGTCGGTCGGTCGGTCGGTCGTTTGGTCAGTCGGTCGGTCGGTCGGTCGGCCGGTCGGTCGGTCGGTCGGTCGGTCGGTCGGACGGACGGTAAGACTTACCTGTTGTGTTGTCTGCTGGTTTAGTCTGGAGAGCTGAGGAGAAACATAAAACACTAAATGAACTTCAGTGTAACAGCTGGTTCAGTGTAGTCCTTTCTCCTTATTGGACATTCAGAGGATGGGAATGAGGGTTACACACCGGCATTCCAAAGCCCGAAATTCTGACTCATCGCCATCCCGATTCGCCACATTACTAACCCTGTGTCTAACCCTAATGGTGCGTTCACACGATGGTGCGTTCACACGATGGTGCGTTCACACGATGGTGCGTTCACACGATGGTGCGTTCACACGGGCAGATGAAACGATGCAAAGGCGCGCTGTGAGTTGATTTGGAGCAGCTGAGCTACATGCATGTTGCTGGATCCATTGACAATGAATGGATATGCATGGTTTAATCTGCCCTGTGTGAACGCAGCATAACCCTGACCGCCCGTGGAAGCCACGTAGTCTGAATGGCGGTGCGTCAGAATGCCACTCTGTCACCAGCGGGAATGAGGAACTATGGAATCTCACATTGCTGACAAGCAATAGTTTGTTGTAATTTAGTCTCACACACCTTCACCACCAACAAACTACTACAATTATCCTTCCAACTCAACTGGCTGTGGAACACTGCAGAGCTCCCTGTGAGAGCTAACAGTGACTACAGAGCTAACATGTATTTGATGTCATCCTAGATTGAACACTCACTGATGAAGACAATGAGAAAGAGGAAGATTCCACAAGAGAGAATCACTGGCAGACATGATGTCATCCTAATAAATGTATGACCTCTGACCCCAGTCCATAGCAGAGGTCACCCTGTCTGTCTCACCCATGATGTCATCCTAATAAATGTATAACCTCTGACCCCAGTCCATAGCAGAGGTCACCCTGTCTGTCTCACCCATGATGTCATCCTAATAAATGTCTGACCTCTGACCCCAGTCCATAGCAGAGGTCACCCTGTCTGTCTCACCCATGATGTCATCCTAATAAATGTATGACCTCTGACCCCAGTCCATAGCAGAGGTCACCCTGTCTGTCTCTCTCACCCATGATGCCATCCTAATAAATGTATGACCTCTGACCCCAGTCCATAGCAGAGGTCACCCTGTCTGTCTCACCCAGTGGTGGAAAAAGTACTCAAATGTTTTACTGAAATATAGAAATAAGTAAAAGTCCGGAAATCAAAATGTACTTGAGTAAAAGTACAAAAGTATTGGCTTCAAAATGTACTTAAAGTACCAAGAGTAAAAGTACTCATTGTGAAGAACGCCTCATTTCAACTTTTCAAAACAATCTTTTGAAAATAGCAGATGTAAAAGCTCACAATGTGTCGCATCGTGTGTGTGTGTGTGTGTGTGTGTGTGTGTGTGTGCGTGCGTGCGTGCGTGCGTGCGTGCGTGCGTGCGTGCGTGCGTGCGTGCGTGCGTGCGTGCGTGCGTGCGTGCGTGCGTGCGTGCGTACGTGAGGACACATGGTCATTTACTCACAACAATTTGCAGCTTCATCTGACTGGTCCCCACAGTCATCTACTGTGTCACATTTCCATGACAATGGAATGCACTTGTAGTTCTTACAAACAAACTGATGGGGGAGACAGAGGATTCTGTTTAGAATCAGTAAACAGTTCAAATAATGTACAACACAAAATACATTATTATAATTTATTACCAAACAATATCCAACTTTTCTTTTCAAGTGAGAGTCAACACAATTTGAGAGTTCACAGTTATTGGGCAGGACCAATATAAAATATCATTGTGTTTCTGTTAAAGAGTTACTGTACTCTGTGGAACAAAGTACGGCAGGAATGAGTTCAAACAAATGTTTAAAATGTACATATTAAATAGAATAGCTTGGGACGGGAGTTGTAGGTTTTGTTTTGGTGCATCATTCTGACTGTATTGTCTTGTTTGTATTGCTTTCAATGTGAGTCACTGAGTGTGTAAACACTGGGACAGTTTGAGATGAACAAAGAAGGACCGGATAGATACGTTACTTTTTATACACACAACTTCTTCCTACTCTTTTTTTCAAACATGGAACATCATTTGCTGAAAACTAAATGAAATGAAAATGAAGTAATGTATCAAATGCAGACATGAGACATGAATTCATACAGAGTAACACAAGAGAAGCTGAGGTGAATCACCTGGCTGGCAGTGGCAGTGCAGTTGGACATGCACTGCTTGTTGTCAGCTGACAAGTAGGAGTCGGTGGGACAGGAACACTTGTAGCCTCCTCCAGGTGAGAGCAGACACAGGTGACTGCAGCCTCCATTGTTGGTCTGACATGGATGACCAGGCACTGCAGGGTGGAGAAAACATGCAACACATGTAAGGAATATGAGAACACACACCTGGGGGTCATTTAAACATGTCCACATACAGTATAATGCAACAATAAGCTTGCCTATAATGGCATTATCACAATAGGAACACCAGGTTGTTTATACAACACTAATTTTGTTTATACAACACTTATTTATTTCAAAACATATCAATTAATACAACAATACAGAATAAATAAAAGTCATGAAACATAATGAAGAGTGATAATGAGAGTGTTACAGCAGGTGGTACAGACCCTCAGGTTGTCTAGAGGGGTGGTAGATGTGGATGCCCGATGGATTGTTCCGCCAGATGATGATTGTGGTCGTGTTGGTACCATGAGTCTTGTTGGCTCTGTAGCTGGAGCTGATCCCGTCTGTCCAGTAGATGTGATCCTCAAACACAGTAATAAGCCAGATGGTGCGCTGACTCACAACTACAGACACACAGAACTCCAAATAAAAAGAGTCAGACTGTTATAAAATGCATGAATAAAGTCCTACAAATACTGCTTTAACATACATTAGAGTATAACAAAGTGAACAATGTTTTATGTGTGTGTATGTGTGCGTGCATGCGTGCATGCGTGAGTACGTGCGTGCGTGTGTGTGCGTGAGTGAGTGAGTGAGCATGGGTCGGTATGCATGTGTTCTGTGTGTGTGTGTGTGTTTGCACGCGTGTGAGTGTGCGCGTGCGTGTGCGTGTGCGTGTGTGTGTGCATGCGTGTGTGTGCGTGCGTGCGTGCGTGCGTGCGTGCGTGCGTGCGTGCGTGCGTGCGTGCGTGCGTGCGTGCGTGCGTGCATATACATGTGGTGTGCACCTGTCTGTCTGTTGGTTCCATCCAGGTTGGCAAACTCAATGTTTTTCCTACTGTTGGTCCAGTAGATGTGATCATCGATGTAGTCTAACGTCAGGCCCCAGAGCTCAGAGATCTTCTCCTTCACGATGACTGTCCTGGTGGTGCCGTCCATCCCCATCCTCGCTATGTTCTTCATGACGTCTGACCAGTACAAGTATCTGTCAGGGAGACACTGTGTCTGTGTCAGGGTCAGGTGTGTGTGTGTGTGTGTGTGTGTGTGTGTGTGTGTGTGTGTGTGTGTGTGTGTGTGTGTGTGTGTGTGTGTGTGTGTGTGTGTGTGTGTGTGTGTGTGTGTGTGTGTGTGTTTAAATGTATCTGTATTTATTTAACATGTTTTTTTTAAGTATACTATTAAATATGTCAGTATATGTCTTTACATAATTATTGTCATAATCTGTCCTGTGCAATTTTTGATTACGAAGCCTTCAAGGCAATCTGAAATTAAAATTGATTCATTAAATTGATTTGTTTTAATGTTCAATGTCAAAAACAAAATTAAATTGTTAATAGTAATTATTTGTGTGACAATTAATCAACTTAAAAAGTGTAAACGTGACAGCCCTATTCACAGGATGGTTGATAAATTCAGTGTGTGGTTCATGATGTCACCACAGTGTTCTTACCCGTAGCGTACATCCACAGCTATGGCATATGGCAGGTCCAGGTCAGTCTTGAGCAGGACTGTTGGGTACGACCCGTTTAGTTTGGACACCCCTATGGTGTGATGTATATAGTCAGTCCAGTATAGGTTTCCTCCTATCCAATCAACAGCCAGACTATGTGGTGTGATGGTCGACGTGTCGTGAATGACCTGTTAATGAACCATACATGCACTCTGAATATACTCATGCCTTCATTCTTACATTATGATAGTTAGAGCAACTTGTGTGTGTGCGTGACTGTGTGTGTGTGTGTGTGTGTGTGTGTGTGTGTGTGTGTGTGTGTGTGTGTGTGTGTGTGTGTGTGTGTGTGTGTGTGTGTGTGTGTGTGTGTGTGTGTGTGTGTGTGCGTGTGTGTGTGTGTGCGGCTGTGTGTGTTGATTTCGTCGACTACAACTATGACAAAAAATGTTCGTCCACTACCTTTTTTCACTGAGGAACACTAAATTAAAACAAAATAAAAACTAAGCTACAATGACTAAAACTAAGACTAAATGCATAAACAATCTGTACATTTAGTCGACTAAAACTAGTGTGGCGCCGAGTGCCGCGCTACGAGCTTGTACGAGCTTGCTATTTTTTTTAAATCTTTGAATATAATTATATTATAATTAAAATCTTTGCTTCTGGAGGGGTCCCTGCAACAACATACTTTCAGATGGGGGTCCGTGGCCAAATAAAGATAATTCTGTGGGTCCTTGACTTGAAAACAGTTTGAGAACCACTGACATAGAAAAATAGGTTTTTCAGCAAACTGTCATGATTTAGAAGTAATTTGTAGAATCTGTTGTCAGGTCTCATTTAATTAATTAATGTAATGATTAATGTAAAATTCAGCTAATTTTGATTTTAGTTTAGTCATAGTCTTTTAAATTGTTATTGTGACTAAACTAAAATCAAAATGTGTGTGCGCGCGCGCGTGTGTGTCCAAGCACGCATGCGTGCGTGCGTGCGTGCGTGTGTGTGTACACTAACTCAGCGGTTCTCAAACTGTTCAGTTGGAATCATATATGAACTGGGGACCCCCAAAATGAATCATATATTTGAACTGGAGACCCCCAAAATGAATCATATTTGAACTGCAGACCCCCAAAATGAATCATATTTGAACTGGGGACCCCCAAAATGAATCATATTTGAACTGCAGACCCCCAAAATGAATCATATTTGAACTGGAGACCCCCAAAATGAATCATATTTGAACTGGGGACCCCCAAAATGAATCATATTTGAACTGGGGACCTCCCACCCTGAGAAGCACTTGGAATTGTAGGAGTTGAGTCATTAATTTAAATATTGTTTGACTCAGTTCCACATTCCACTTTAAAAATAAATTATGTTATATGACTTATTACTTGCAATCAAGAGTAATATTAAATATTATATTACATATTAACCCCCGACCTCCTGCAAAAAAAACTGTAAAACAACACAATCTGTTTAGCCATCTCCTTTAAAACTGAATCAAAGTAATTTGCATAATTCAGTCACCAAACTGAATAATATAAAACAAAAATAGTCTCTCATCTTTTTCTGCTGCATATTCCACATTGTGTACAGTATCTATATAAAATACAGCAGTTAAATATCTATTGACCTTTTAAACTAAATGTTTTCAAAAGGCAGCCAACAAAACTGTTTACTCTGAGAAATATGAAATATGTGCTAATTTTTACATATTAGGCCTACATGTTTTTGGTTAAGTAATACCTTACAGTACTCGTTACTGGGTTAAATAATAATATTACAGTAATATACAACAAGTAACTCGTTACTGCCCAACTGGCTATTATAAGTAATCTGAGTACTAGTATAAATACAACAAGTATCCTTCATTCATCCTCATAGTTGTCGTTGTCACACTGACCTGGACGTCACTGCCGTTGATGTTCATGACACTGATCATGCTGCGCCGCCGCCGGGGTTGTGTCAGCTCTACCCAGTAGATCTTCTGCTGCTGATAGTCATAGTCCAGAGACTCTGCACCCTTCAAGTCCTGTCACACCACAGCAGTTGTGTTAGTCTCAGACTGGAATACATTCCAGAATGTCAAAAGCAGTGTGTGTAGAATATTGGGTACCGAGACGACTCGCCCCTTTTCCAACTCGCCCTCGCGAAAAGTGAAGCCGGCTCACCACTGAATTTCGAAAAGTGAAGACGGCTCGCCACAGATTTTCGAAAAGTGATGACGGCTCGCCCCGAGCCGTGGAGAGCCCGCCCCCATAGTGTGGACAGCTCGCCCCACAGCGTGGATATCTCGCCCCAACGCACGGATATCTCGCCCCGTGTTTATTTCATGTTTATTTTACCTTATTTATCATATTAGAACATTGTTTGTCAAAGGAGAACATTTAGAACCAGTTAGAACCCGTTCGTTTGTTGTTGGTCAAATTAAAATTATGCATGGATAATGAATGGCTTACTCCCCTCCATTGTTCTGGCAATTCCATTCCAAGTACAGTACTTGAAATTATATGCACTCATGTTTACATAAGTACAGTACTTGAAATTATATGCACTCATGTTTACATAATGTTATCCAGTAACATTCGTTTTTGCATGTTATGGTATGGAGTTGCTTATTTCATTGTTTAGCTGGGGACCTGGAGCCTGTGAAATCTTTCACAGACTTACAGTGCCACCAACAGGTGGATTTTTGAAAATGACTCAAATCATGAAGGCAATTTACGTGGAATCTTTCACAGACTTTCATACTAGTCTACTACTACTAGCCATATGCACTCATGTTTATGTTGCATGTCATGGTAGGCCTACCTGCAATTTTGTTGTTGTACTAATATACATAATAATAATAACAACATAATAATATAGGCCTACCTGCAATTTTGCATTTATTTCAGCAGGTGGCACTAAAGTTCTTGTTGCTTCCCACTTACATAAAATTGTATTATTTATTTCAGCAGGTGGCACTAAAGTTCTTGTTGCTTCCCACTTACATAAAATTGCCTGCCTGTTATTGTATGCTGTGTGTGTGTCAAGTTCTTGTTGCTTCCCACTTACATAAAATTGCCTGCTAGACACCTTTGATGATGGGCCATTCTGTAGAACAGGTAGCCTACAGAATGCAAATGCTCCAACCTCAATACAGGTCCATATAGTCCTATAGATTACAGGAATTTAAAACCTTAGACTATGATGGCCTGCCAGACACCTTTGATGATGGGCCATTCTGTAGAACAGAATCCCAGAATTCCATGCCAGACACCTTTGATGATGGGCCATTCTGTAGAACAGAATTCCATGAATTAAGTCAATGAATCAATGATGGCCTGGAATGTAGCCTACAGAATGCAAATGCTCCAACCTCAATACAGATCCATATAGTCCTATAGATTACAGGAATTTAAAACCTTAGACTACATGACTACATAGCTACATAGTTATGGTTAATGTAGTCATGTGTATGACTAATTGTAAATTAAGTAACCGAGATGTTTATTTATAAATATCAATATAAATCAATACAAATATAAATCAATGCAGCATAAATATCAGGTTATTTCAATGTATTTCAAGGATTTACTATAGCCCATAGCATTTACAAACAACAAGTTATTACAAGTTCAATCAATTAATGTAACTATTGAGAGCGTAAGAATCTGGAGGAATCTGGAAGAATCTGGTCTCAGTCCTAAATGGGTTAAAACACTTAAGTTGACACTTTTTATTTTCTATTTCAATGTATTTTTTAGATTTACTATATCCCATAGCTGGCCCCTTTTAGACTTATAGCATAATGTACAGATAATAGCCTACAATACATTTCAATGTATTTCAATGTATTTCAATGTATTTCAATGTATTTGTAATAGCCTACTCACAGTATTAAGGTGAAACAACAAGTTGTTTACAAGTTGAAATGTATTTCAAAGCTTAGTGTCTGCCTTTGTTTTGAGTGGAGGGTGGAGGGGCTCGTTAGCACGCCCGACTCATATAGGCCTACTGTTATCATGTCTCACCTGCACCTGAACGACAGTCGTTGAGGTAAAAAAAAGGGTGGAGCTTAGATTTTCTTTAAAAGGGAAGGTCACAGAGCACAATGATACAGTACTACTGACTGAAGATGCCAAGACAAGTCAGACTCCCACAACGCTTTGCCGGAGGAGACTTCATCCTCCAAAGAGCTCCAATGAGACGAACCAGCACCGCTGAACCAGCAGTAGTTGCTCCAAAGAGACGGCGCCTGCAGCCTGCAGTTGTAGAAGCAGCTTTGATTGAAGCCATTGAACCGCTACCAGCTGACACAGCTGTGGAAGCAGCAGAACCAGCAGTAGTTGCTACCGCTCCAGTTGAACCAGCAGTAGTTGCTCCAGTTGTGATTGAAGCTGTGATTGAACCAGCACCAGCACTAGCTGACGCAGCTGTGGTCGAAGACATTGGACCTTCTCTCAAATAAATGGTTACATTCCTACAGTTGATCTGTTGTTGTTGTTCTTGTTGTAGTAACGACCCAGCACTCAAACAAAAGAGGCTGATGACCCCCCTTGGGCCCCCTCCACTCTCACCATAACTAGACACATACCCCCCCCCCCCCCCCCCCTCTCTCTCTCTGTTTAAAAGTACAGGAAAAATCTCAAAGTACATGTACAAATATAGTACAGGTAAAAATCTCTCTCTCTCTCTGTTTAAAAATAGGCTACTATTGTGAATCAGTGGACCATGACAGCTTAAACACAACTCTTCTTTACTTTCAAAACTCAGAGTCAACTAGAAAAAGTGCCCTTCTGGGCACAGGTCTCCACCAGGAGGATAGGACTGTGTGAGATGTTTGGCAAAATGTTTAGGAGTAATATAAACATGTTTTTTGCAACAATTTTCTTCATTTTGTTGAGGAAATGCAGAGCCAGATCACTCATAGCATCTCTGAGGATATAATTCTGGATGAGCAGGACATGTGCAGCATTTTGAACAAAACTAGCCCCATATGTGCCCTCTCCCTACGCTCATTCTGTAGCTCCGAGATGAGGTCACAGAAAGGGCCCCTCCCACCCCGTTCAGAGACGGCGCATGTTTCCACAATTCCCCATTTCTTACCCTTTTCTAAACAATATATCAAAAACGTGAAGTGGCTTTCAGGGTTTACACTAATTCAACGTCAACAACGCCAAAGAAAATCCAACTTTAAACGATTACACGAGCGTCTAGCGGTTGTTTAGCATGTTTTTCAAGGAAGTTGAAAAGCTTTAGCGCCTCCCCGGCGCCTCCCCTGGTCGAAAATGTCCAACTGACTTCAGTTCACTCGACATGCCCGGCGTTGCCCGCGCACACGCACCAATCCCTTGATAAACATGGAAGCGGCTGACTAAACCAACCGCTGTAACGCTCGTAACCGTTTAAAGTTGGATTTTCTTTGGCGTTGTTGACGTTGAATTAGTGTAAACCCTGAAAGCCACTTCACGTTTTTGATATATTGTTTAGAAAAGGGTAAGAAATGGGGAATTGTGGAAACATGCGCCGTCTCTGAACGGGGTGGGAGGGGCCCTTTCTGTGACCTCATCTCGGAGCTACAGAATGAGCGTAGGGAGAGGGCACATATGGGGCTAGAACAAAACGGGCCACTCCTGAAAACTTTGGAAGGCAATGTTAGCCAATCAGTGTAGAATCTGAGAAATCCAACAGACTCGTCTTGTTCACATGACTACAGAGATCATGTGTACCGATTTGCGTGACATTTTGATGAAATGTGTGCGACTAACATAAGCAATGTGTTTTGCAGAAATCGGCCTCATGGTGGCGCTATAACCGGCAGATGTGGAGGGATGCAGGGACAATGTTTTTCCATGGCCTCTAGGGAGTGCGCATACATAAGTTGCATACAGATCGATGCAGTTATAGCTAAAAACAGGAATTGGCCTGTTATAGCACCACCATGAGGCTGATTTGGAAAAAAATGTCGTCCTCGGCCTAGTGGAAATGTGCGTGTATAATTTCACGGAAATTGCACACTGTGTTTGTGATTTGTGGCATTTTGTTCGAAACGGACCAATCATGTGAGCTTTGGAAGCCAATCTTAGCCAATCAGGATGGAAGATGGGAAATGGTGCAGATCTGTGTTGATCACATGACTATGAAGATAGTGTATACCGAATTGTGTGATGTATGGATACAATGCCTACGAGTAATCTACAGAAATGTGTTTTGCCTAAATCGGCCTCATGGTGGCGCTATAACAGGCCGTTGAAGAATATTTGGGGCAGAGGTTCGTTGTTGGCCAACGGTGCCGGAGATTAGCTGATAACGGACGGACGGAAGGACGGAAGGAAGGAAGGAAGGAAGGACGGACACACACACACACACACACACACACACGGACGGAGTGCAAAACATACTCTCTCCCCATGCCTTCGGCCTGGTGGAGACAATAATAAGGCAAAGCAACATCATCACACATCATGTTGTATGTCAAGACTGAAGTAGTCGATCCCAGATAATCCCCCCAATCATCACAAACAACACAGGAATATGCAAGAGCGCAGCACAATCTCTCTCTCTCTTTGTTGGGGCGACTTCTCCGGACTTTTGGGCGAATTCTCCGGACTTTTGGGGGGGAATTCTCCGCGCGTTGGGGCGACCGCTCTTCCCGTTGGGGCGACCGCTCTTCCCGTTGAGGCGACCGATCTTCGCCGCTGTGGGCGAGTTGGAAAAGGGGCGAGCCGTCTCGTATTCGAATATTGTATAGGATTACATATAGGATGTGTTGTTGATTATGTCCAATGGTTTTCACCTGTTTGAGCTCTGTGGAGATGGAGCCGTTCAAGCTGATCCTCATCAGTTTGTCACCGAAGGTAACGATGAGGAAGGGCTCCACCTCTGGATAAAGTGAGACATTTAATACACTTGAGTTGGTTTACTTTTAGAAATACACAAACCCTAAAGTGAGACAGACGGACGGACGGACGGACGCACACGCACGCACGCACGCACGCGCGCGTACGCACACACACACACACACACACACACACACACACACACACACACACACACACAGTCTTACCTGTGGTGTCATGTGAAGGTGTAGCATGGAGAGCTGAGGAGAAACATAACAAACTAAATGAGCTTCAGTGGAACAACAGCTGGTTGGTTGTATTTGTGCTTTATCTGTTGAAATCATTAATACACGTACAAGATGTCCTTTGGTTCTCCTCTTCACTGCTATGTATTTGCTCCAGGATGGGAATTATGAGTAACTACGATTTCTATCAGACTCAGCTCACATGAAATGAAAATAGCTGGCAAGCAATAGTTTGTTGTAAATTAACAGGTTGGCTCGCATTTTAGTCTAGTCTTCTACAGCAGGGGTTCTCAACGTTTTTGGCTGGGGACCCCCGGAAAGGCTTTGGTCGTGTCTCTCCCGACAATAATAATAATAATAATTGGCATTAGCATATGTTATGTTTATTCTCATAATTATAAACCCACGTCCTCACAGACATGCAACACATGTCATTATTAAGCATAACTTATCATACAACGGCGTCAGTGATACAGATCTACAATCGTAGGGCCACGCTACACCAGGCTTTTCGCGTGCGTTTACCCCCGCGCGTGCATTTAATTTAGGTCCGTTTAGGGTAAACGCCTGGTGTAGCTCGGCCGTCACATGTTGCTGATCAACGCGCATCGAACAACACTGTTACAACTCATTGCGCTAAAAACGGCCATATACACTTTTCCAGGTGATCATAAATGTGGGGACCCCCAGGTGTCCTTGACAGGGTTCCAGGGGGTCCCCATGCTAAATAATTCACACAATGAACCCACAATATTCCGGGGTTGTCCAGTATTCCAATCACACACACAAGCACAAGCACACGCCCCCCCCCCCCCCCCCACACACACACACACACACACACACACGTGAGGCGCCCCACACACACAAAAACATCAGCAGCTTAATTGCACCACACACCAACCCTCCCCCCAGGTATCCCCCCTCCCTCTGCCCGCCGTATACCTCCCCCTCCACCCGCTCCACCACAAGCCTCACAGCCTGTGTGTGTTGACAGCCGTACAGACCACTGTGGAGAAATGGATTGATTCAATACATAAATGGATGGAGATGTTCAATAGATGAGCGATCACAGCCACACCCAGCCTATAGCCTATCCTGGCTCCACAGCTAAATGATTTACAGTTACAATCAGAACCAAGATGGGCCCTTACGGATCAGTAGCTCTGAGAGTGTACAAATGGAACCAAACCGGTCCATTTGGTTGCATGTGTACGCTCTCAGAGTTATGGGCCGTGGTCCCTGAAATAAAAACCTTTGAGAGGCAGCGCTGTAATCTCAATTCACACACCGTAGAGCAGTGGTTCGCAAAGTGGGGTCCGGGGACCCCCAGGGGGTCCTTGAGGAAGTTCCAGGAGGTCCCCAGCTAAATGATAGTTTGGAACCATATGGACCCTTATGGGTCTGTAACTCTGAGAGTGTACAAATGGGTCTGGGTCCATTTGGTTCCATTTGTACACTCTCAGAGTTAAATCAACATTGATTTTACAACAGAGATAGAAATGCCATTAAATGGGGGTCGTGCATGTCAAACTGGGGGTCCTTGAAATGAAACGGGTTGAGAATCACTGCTAGAGCAGTAAAACTCTTCTCTTATGGGGGTCCCTGGCATATATTTTCTAATGGGGGTCCGTGGGCTAATATGTGTCAATTTGGGGGTCCTTGACGTGAAAAGGTTTGGGAACCACTGCTGTAGAGACCTATAGTTCCAACCATGAGCATCACAACAAAACAAAGAAACATCTTCCATTGTGTTCATGATGATGACAATATGAACCCTACGTAGCTCTCACAGTGAGCTTAACGGCCAAGCTACACCAGGCGATTTTGCGCTCGTGCGTATGCGTTTACTGCGCGCGTTTACTGCGCGCGTACAGTGCGTTTGGATAGGACCAATATATGTCAATGATACCAGCTACACCAGACGCACGGATACCGCGGGCCATCCTACGCGTGCTCTAAAAATAGGATCGGTTCTAATTGTTTTACGTGCGTATGCCCCAATGCGCGCGTATCTATATATCTTCCCGGAAGGTCGCGCACAAATCTGCCGCGCGCCACAGATCTGGTGTAGCAGGGGCATTTCGCACGCGTACTTTGTGCGCGCCGTGCGCTTACGTAAAACGCACACATGCCCAGTGTAGCTTGGCCGTCATTCACACAATATGTCAAGGAATACACTATTGCATGTATGTACGCACACGCACACACGCACGCACACACGCACACACCTGTAAGCCGTGATAGGCAGATTGGTTCAATGTAGGCCTATAGGCTAACTATATCAACCCTAATAAATTCAATCGTGAATATATTATATAAATATACATTTTATATATGTAAATTAATTAATAGTAATATATTATAACACATTATTTGTAGCCTATAGCACCTTTTATGACATGCGATGCAACTCAAAGTGCTTCTCATAAAAAGAGCAAAACGTTTAGCATGGTGTTGATAGAGTATAGGCGTGTACCACATTAAATGTTTTCAAAAACATTTTTGAGAGCAATGTTAGCTGTAAATGACTGTGTGTGTGTGTGTGTGTGTGTGTGTGTGTGTGTGTGTGTGTGTGTGTGTGTGTGTGTGTGTGTGTGTGTGTGTGTGTGTGTGTGTGTGTACTGTGTGTGTACTGTGTTTACATGGCTGTCATGTTGGAAACAGCAGTAAAACAAGCGGGGCGCAGCAGGTGCTCCGAGGGATTGATTAGGCATCAGTCTGTTACAGAGTGGAGCGGTTATTATAACACACTGCTGAATTCAGCGATTGACCAATCAGAATCAAGCATTCAACCAAGTCATGTAATAATTAAAGCCATTATGTCCGCGACCCACAAATGGGCCCCGACCTGTTTGGGAAACAGTTGACTGTCAATACATGCAGAAAAATCCCCAAAATAGGCTATGGCACAACTGCCATTTCACTTCATGCCATGTCACACACACACACACACACGCACGCACGCACGCACGCACGCACACACACACACACACACACACACACACACACACACACACACACATTAACAAGGGCACAAACGTTTTTCAGATGCTTTTGATATCCACACACTCGAAACATCATGTGTCTCAGTGCTTGAGTCCAAACAAGCCCTAAATGTACAGAATATGGCAACACATGAACTTATTCACAGCCAACATTGGTCACTTCAGTCTGTCATATTTCCAACACCGAAAGAAAATCATGGGTACAAAAAGCTGTAAAAGTCCAAGTGTAAATGCTTTGCTTTACACTTGGACAACCCCATAATCCTCAAGCCTCTGACCACTAGCCTGTGGACATGGCCCAGGCTGCCAAATATAAAAACAATGAGCTGACACGTCGTATAGCCCAGCCCACACAAAGAAAACATATATGTGATGTATGTTTATTTCTGTTTTGTTTTCTTGTTTTAACCAAATATTTTGTGCATTGTGGGAACTGGGAAGTGGACATAACGTAGACATAAAAAACTAAAATATTACCCCATTCCAGATTTTAGTTGATGAGGTTCTACACAGAATTAAGAATTGTAAACGAGAGTGCGTGTCGGTACTGCATACTGAATTCTCGTTGTTCGGCCCATAAGACCTCCAGGCCTCGCCAACACAAGCCCAATTAAGACAGGGCCTTGTTTCGGGGTGAGGTCCACCGACCACCAGGAGACCCACGGTAGCCTCTGGGGGACTCGTCCGGTTCCAGGGAGGGAGGAACGCATAAATGAATGAATGAAAACGCCCATGACACGGACTATTGGGTGTCCACTGTCCAGAAGAGAGACCTCTCCTTCGGGCACGAGCGACACCACACCTCGGCCCCTCGGCGCCTGGAAGTCGGCCTCTGAACGAGAATTCAGTACTCAGTATTCAGGCTATCGCTTTTTTCTCTCTTTCTTAAATCTTAATTCTGTCTAGAATAGAACCGTTACCACACCAATGGTAATCTGGTCTATTTCTTAGAAAATCTATTTCTACGTTTTATTTTAACAATTATAATTCAAATAAATAATACACGGACCCACATACAGTCAGTCAGTGCATGTAAAGAAACCAGCAGTACTAATGTGTTTAAGCGTTGCGGTTCTCTTATAGCCGTACTAATAGGTCTTGGTGTCATTTCACATCCACATCAATCAACAAGTGTCATTCTAACAGAGTGATTACCTGAGCTCCAAAGCAGGAGGAACACTATCACTGTCTCATCCATGTCTGGATTCTCTCACACTGGATTCTCAACTGGAACTTCACCGATCTGCACCGACTGGTTCTGGCTGGGATTCTGGTCAACACTCTCTGTCGTCTGTGTGTTTTATTAGTGACATTATATCAGCTCGTCATATCTCTTCATCATCATGACGTACGACTTTGACTTTCAAGAATGGAAAATTACATTTCCTTCATTGACAACAACATCTGGTGAATTAGCAGAGAGATGTGCAAAGATTCCAGGATGTTCAGTACAGATTTTAAGCATGGAAGTTTTGACACTGTCCACATAAGAGATACAACATTATTTGTTTAGCTGCTTTTTTTTGGCATGTTGGAAGCGTGTGTGTACATGTACATGTCAGGCTGCCATAAACACAATTAGACTAGCTCCGTGATGGTCTTTTAGGACAGCTGGGCTTTAAAGACTTTGGTCATAAAGGCTTCTTCTGCAGGCCACTTCACAACCACCTTGTGGTTAGAGTGTCTGCCCTGAAACTGGGAGGTCAGGGTTCGATCCCTGGCCGGGGTCATACCAAAAACTGTAAAAATGGGACCCGCAATGCCTCCCTGCTTGGCACTCAGCATCAATGGGTTGGATTGGGGGGTCAAATCTAGCCTGGCTAATAAGCTAGACGCGAACCTGCCTTGGTAAATTTCACTGCGGTAACGTGTGTGACAAATCGTACGACTTTGACTTTCAAGAATGGAAAATTACATTTCCTTCATTGACAACAACATCTGGTGAATTAGCAGAGAGATGTGCAAAGATTTCAGGATGTTCAGTACAGAGTTTAAGCATGGAAGTTTTGACACAGGAATGTCAGTGAAAAAAAAAGGTAGTCGACTAACATTTTTCGTCATAGTTTTAGTACAGTGGCTGGATGGTAACCGCAAGGCTGCCAGCTCGAACCCGGGCTCCCCCAGAGTTAGTGTCGAAGTGTCCTTGAGTAAGACTCGGCTGAACCCTCCTGATGTGCTGGTTGGTGCCTTGCATGGTTTCCGCCGCCATCGGTGTATGAATGTGCGTGTGAATGGGTGAATGTAATGCACAATCTATGTAATGCGCCTTGGATAAAGGCGCTATATAAATGCACCATTTACTATATAAATGCACCATTTACTATATAAATGCACCATTTACTGGAAAGGAGTGTCCGGCTGTCGAACCTCAGCTTCAAGAGGAGCAATGTGGATTCTGTCCTGGCCGTGGAACAACTGACCAGATCTATACTCTTGCAGGGATCCTGGACAGGTACATATCTGGTCTACATGTGTTTTGTGTTGAGTACTAAGCACTAAAGTAGTGTTTAGCAATGGTATCGCTGTATCAGATTAAGCCCAAATTATACCCAACCCTATACTGCTTCATCATCATGTCCTCCTTTTTCAACATCATTTGTTCCCGTGCAATTTGATTAGGCCACGTTTGCCAAGTGTGTGGGGAGCAAAGCTTCCACTTGGGTTCATTTGATTCCAATTGTACACTCTCAGAGTTACCAGAGCAGCCTTAAATGCACAGAAACGGGTGAATGCATTTCATTTCAGCTTCTCATACTCACGGGGGAAATTAGCTTCAAGTTCTTGCCGGAACTATACCCAAAACTTATTATTTCATTTAATCGGAAAATTACATTTTAAACTTGACATTTTAAAATGTAAAATGTTTGTTAATGTATTTGACTATCTACCATTTGACAATCTACCATGAATCTGCCACTTTTACCTGGCTTTTTCCATTGACTGGAAGCTTGTATGAAAAATTGGTATGGATTATTATTAGAAGTTAAGACATTGGGGAAATTAATGTAAATCAGTTGTTTTTTCTTTAATGAGAAAATGAATAGAAATACATGTCTTAAAATTGTCAGCGGCACCAAATCTGACTCCAAGTTTATTTTCATTTTTTGCAGCCTTCACAGACAAACCACATATCTCCTCCTAAGCGTGTCACCAAGACCACTGTTTACCGACAGTAAGCAGTTTCACAGAGAGGAGGAAATCTATAATCAGAATAGATGGTAATCTCTGTGAAGGAAACTGGAAAGTATAACCATACCGGTAAGTGCATTTATTACGCAAGTGCTGTACCTGAGAAAAAGGTTTTTATTTTTTAACTTTTTTTTCCCAGACTCCACTGCACCTCACGAAGCAAAGCAAAGATATCGCAAAGATATCGTACGTTCCACACCACTACAATTATTTGAAAACTGAAATAACTTAGTCTGCGGATTTCAATGCAAACCATACAATTTCACCGTTATTTTGACTTTGGCAATTTGACCCATGGCACAAGTGGATGTGATACGGATGCGTTATTGTAAGACTGTAACCTTATTCCGTTTATTGTAAGATCTACTATTACATTACTCACTTTACTGAGGCCCACAGCAATGCAGCATCAGTACAGTGGATGTGAGCCCAATCAGCCACACATGTCTTGTGCACAACAGCTAATCCAAATCACCCAAATCACTGAATGCTCCTTTAACAATAATGTACCTCTTGATATTTAGAGATCTATCAGGGTCCATTTGGTTACCAACTCTTGGTCATTTAGCTGGGGACCACCTTGAAACCCCCTCAAGGACCACTGGTTGAAAACCACTGCCCTGCTACTTCATCATTAGTAAAAGTAGCAGTATAACCGATCTACAAGCTCACAATGGGTCACGATGTGATGCATTGTGAGCTCATAGATCTGCTATTTTAGCCATGTCTTCTTTTTTCAAGTGAAGGTTAAGAGTGTGGGTTATTGATCAGATGAAGAGTGCTTGTGGCTATATAGTAACTCAACCCGATCTCACAGAAATACATAAATACATGCCTAGAAACCCCGAAATCCGTAAACGACTGTTTTGACCACGACGGAGGCATGGCTTTCACTAGTACGGAAGTGCTATTTCACTGAGGCTGGGTGATTTCGGGTTTGACCTTATTTACTATTCTGTCCATATCGGGTTACAACTCGGACGGGGCTGAGTACCGAACTTCGAAACGTTCATATTCATGTGTCCCTCTCCACATTATGCATGTGTCTATCTCGTCATAAGCATGTGCTCATCTCTCTCCCTGCAGAGTTTTGCCCTGAACACAACGTGGAAGCTGCTGTGGAGAAACCAGAGAGCAATGTTGTACTGTCCAGGTGGGACACTAAGACCGTGTGTAATTGAAGTATGGGAATGCTTTGGGGTTATGTTGTTGGGCAGGCATGTGCAGTGTTTCTGTAAAGGGCAGGCTGTGTTCTTCCCCATGTCTGTCTTGTTGTTGCTGTGTTTCTAAGCTGACGTTAATAAAGTGAAGTTGTTCCTATAAGATGGTTGTCGTGTCTACTGGAGAAGTGCACCCAATACCGGCCAGCATTTCATCGGTATACCCAATGCTCTGCACCGATGATGCCCTCGACCACATCACTGGCCGCCGCCATCGGTGTGTGAATGTGTGTGTGAATGGGTGCACAATGCACAATCTATGTAAAGTGCCTTGGATAAAGGCGCTATATAAATGCACCATTTTGAAACAGCATTTCTGGGCCACGTGATGAGCGGGGAGAGGGTTGAAACGGGCCACAGTACCTACAGTACATACATAGCGTGTCCGACGTACTCAAAGTCCGACAGGCCTTAGTCCGACACATGCGTGGCTGGTTAAGACTCACCCGTGGCTCCCGGCATGCGTTGCCAGTTAAAACTCTGTCATGAGGGCTCCCTGTGAGGTTTAGGGTTAGGTTAGGGTTTTGGGTAGGGTGTCGGACTAATGCCTCAGTCAAATCTAGCCTGAATCAGATCTGTGCCACATCAAGACTGAAATCCGTTTTGTTTAAATTAGTCTAAATGCAGACAGGTCACATAATTCTACAAGTCACGTGGAATCAGATTTTTTCCAATGTGACTTGAGCCACATTCAGAGGTGGTTTCAAATCTGATTCAAATCTGATTTGAGGCGATCTGTCTCAGTCTGAATGCAACGACCCGATCTAAATCAGATTCCATGTGACTTGCATGTGACCCGTCTGCATTTAGCCTTATTTAAACAAATCAGACAGATTCCAATCTGGATGTGGCACAGAACTGATTTGGCTGTTTTGGCTGCCAGTCTGAACACGCAGATCAGATCTGGTCACTTGCAAACGGCAGTGTGAATGGTCGGGCCAAAAGATCAGATTTGAGAAATGAATCAGATTTGAATCAGATTTGACTGAATCGACTGCAGGCCATAGTGCGTCGGACGAAACACATGCACCTGCTGAAAAAGCATTTCTGGATCTACA
The DNA here is from genome assembly GCF_951216825.1 of Electrona antarctica. Classification (NCBI taxonomy): domain Eukaryota; kingdom Metazoa; phylum Chordata; class Actinopteri; order Myctophiformes; family Myctophidae; genus Electrona; species Electrona antarctica. Next base: position 56,700,872 of record NC_136789.1, on the reverse strand, counting down.
ACGCATTGTAAGCTATTAAAATAATGATTAAATATGTCAGAAATGTATTTGTATATTTATCATTTAAGTTACAGCATTTGTCACATGTGCCCATGTGCAATTCTTGATTATGAAGCCTATACAAGGCAATCTGAAATGTAAATTGTATTCATTATGTTCCAATGTGCAACGCCAAAACACAATTAAATCGTTAATTGCAATTATTTGTAGGACAATTCATCGTCAACTTAATCGTCTCCCCATTGGCTTGTAGGATAGCCTAATTGTCAATGGTCAAAAAGTGTTGAAGTATAAAGAAGTGTTGAAGTCTGAGCTGCCTTGTCAGTCAGTCAGCAAATAAGCCTATCTCACAGAATTTCCCCGCCCCCCTAAATACGCCCCCTTTCGGGGTTAGTGGTGATTGCGTGACGTCACTCCATAGACACTACATGTTAACCGAGGTAATTTAAGAAGTCTCAAGGTAAGGTTTGTTCTATCTGTTCGACCTGATTCACCATCTTGTTTGCTTCATAATAATATTGGTCTGTCACATTTTTACATTAGAAAATGTACTTAGATTCTCCAGAGAAAAAAACGTGTAAATGCTCATGTTAAAGACACCACTATTTACCGGAAGTGGGCGTGGAAAGTGGGCTGTGAGATAGGCCTATTGAACCTGCTAGCAATGATATCCCCTGGAGAGAAGAATATAACATCCCTAGATTCCCTACTGATGTCTGTTGATACAATGCCTCATGACGATGTTAGCACATTTACACATTTGCTAAACTGTTTTTGTATTTAAAAAAACGGCATTACTTTGTTACATTTAAGACCTATATTTCCTCGTTCTTTGCATGTTGTTCAGAAAGGAAAGGGAAAATCCATCCGGCACATTTGCGCTGTTTTCTCTCAACTGTCAACAAGCCTGCAAAGTTTGTATGAGTCGTTCTGAAGAACAGATCTGTACCAGAAAGGCCTCTTCAGAAATAAGGCCTATAGAATTGTATACTCAAAGGGTTAAAAGGCCGCTATACTACCCCTTGGTGACATCATGTCAGTGAGAGGAGGACGTTGGTATTGCGAAAGAGGCTGACTCGAGTCTCGAAGCTGAGAGTGAGAAACAGGAAACCACAGGGAACCGTTGTCAAGCAGTTGCTAAGGGCAGAGAGACGTGTCCATGGAAACCACAGGGAACCGTTGTCAAGCAGTTGCTAAGGGCAGAGAGACGTGTCCATGGAAACCACAGGGAACCGTTGTCAAGCAGTTGCTAAGGGCAGAGAGACGTGTCCATGGTTGCTAAGGGCAGAGAGACGTGTACATGGTTGCTAAGGGCAGAGAGACGTGTCCATGGGTGGAAAGCCATGACAGCAAACGCATTGCCTCAAAACACGTCGCACCGCCACGCGTTTTGAGCTTGTAGATTTTTTGCTATGACAGGAATATGCAATGTGGCCCTCTGGAGTGAGTGAGTGTGGAACTATATGGCCCTCTGGAGTGAGTGAGTGTGGAACTATATGGCCCTCTGCAGTGAGTGAGTGTGGAACTATATGGCCCTCTGCAGTGAGTGAGTGTGGAACTATATGGCCCTCTGGAGTGAGTGTGGAACTAGTGGCCCTCTGGAGTGAGTGAGTGTGGAACTATATGGCCCTCTGGAGTGAGTGAGTGTGGAACTATATGGCCCTCTGGAGTGAGGGTGGAACTAGTGGCCCTCTGGAGTGAGTGTGGAACTATAGTGGCCCTCTGGAGTGAGTGTGGAACTATAGTGGCCCTCTGGAGTGAGTGTGGAACTATAATGGCCCTCTGGAGTGAGAGTGGAACTTGTGGAACTATATATAGTGGCCCTCTGCAGTGAGTGTGGAACTATAGTGTTCCTCAACCTGTTTTCGGATACGTTTTTCCAATATCCAGGTCCCTTGTCGTCCCGTTTTTGACTGTGTATAATGTATATTGTATTGCTTATATGAATTCCCAAAGCATCTTATTGATGTCCAAATATCAGATTTGACATCAAACTGGACTGCTGCGTACCGGTATGTGAGTATTGTGCAATTATGCACTTCCCAGTAGTCGCACCAATCAGAAACCAAGAATGATCCTCTCACTCCCAATGTGTGCATTAGGCTCTCTGTTGGCCTTGAGCGGAGGGGTCGATGATATAACCATAGCAAATAAACAGCTAGCTGCCTGGCTGAAGGAATTCAAGGCACAGGTTAACTAAGGTAAGGTACAGTACAGTACAGTAGCCACGGTAGTTCTGCTTTTCTGGGGAGCTCAAGTTAGGTTAGGAGCCTAATTCCCCGATTGCCTGCATCATGGTCTGCATCTACAGTATATTCACAGTACACTTTTGAGGATGAGAAGTTGTACGCTACCCTGGTGGCCTCCCGTAACCCCCACCCCCCACGTTTCCCCTTCTCTGTACACAGATCAATATCAGGGTTGTTGTTATGTAAAGTAGTGTATTCTATGCATTTTGATGAATTGAGTACAATGCCTGTATACTGCTGTAGGCTACTGTTCTCAAACTTAACAAAGTATATTCAGTCAATCAAACAGTTTTCTCTGACGACCAGACCAGGCCGCTCAGAGAAACAACTCCAAAACCACCTTTGAACGTCCAATGTTGCCCAATCCTGGCAGGTGAAAGATTTCAAGTGCAAACAGTTGTAGGATTTGTTCCGTGTTTCTGATATTTTAGACCCATGTATTTTGGTTGGCCCGCGTACATCATGATTTAAAAAACTGCCTTCCATCATCACGTGCCAACTATAACTGCGTTTGCACCGTGCACGTTTTACACCAGAGCGTGTGCGTTTCTGTGCTTTTGTGTGTGAGTGAGAGAAAGAGAGAGGTAGCTATATGATGCAGATATTGTGCGCGCGTGTGAGAAAGAGAGGGAGAGAGAGAGAGATATGTAATATGTATTTCTCATGCGTAGGAGAGATACAGTCAGTGCATGAGCAGTGAGCGTAGCCTCTGTCCCAGTATTATACTATCATCTGCGAAGAGAAAAGAGTGAGAGTGAGTGAGTGAGTGAGTGAGTGAGTGAGTGAGTGAGTGAGTGAGTGGGAGTGGGTGAGTGGGAGTGGGTGAGTGAGTGAGTGAGTGAGTGAGTGAGTGAGTGAGTGAGTGAGTGAGTGAGTGAGAGTGGGTGAGTGGGAGTGAGTGAGTGGGAGTGAGTGGGTGAGTGGGAGTGGGTGAGTGGGAGTGGGTGAGTGGGAGGCAGCTGTGTAACAACTGGAAGAGCTGCCGTTTTTCAAGGGCGATTTTAAGACATTTTAAACTCATGTCATCATGTCAACGTCGCCACACAAATAATACAAACTATGCAAAACCACAACATCAAATAATCAAATGAAATAGTGTTGGTTTATAAAGAACGTTTTTGTTTCCTACAATTGCACGACCGTACGCCCACTAAATCAATGAGTCGGCTGGCGACCAGAAGTGCAGCGTCAGCCCAAGCTGAACCAAGGACTAAAGAGGATCTAAAGAGGACGGGAGGCGAAGGCCGTATGGTGGACTCCCTGCTCCCTGGAAGGAAAGAAACATGCGCAGTTGAGACCAGGAAGTTGTCAGGGAGCAACATGGAGTCCACCATACGGTCTTCGCTTCCGGTCCTCTTGAGAAGCGTCTGGCTGCAGTCGCGACACTATTGGTCCTCTTTAGATAGTCCTTGAGCTGAACGCGGAAGTGTTGGATGCATATAGAGCACTGAACTATCGCCCAAACAGTGTTTGTGGAACAAAACGTCAGTGTCCACGCCACGTGCAGTGTCTTCATAAATACGGCTGGCTTGATCAGTCAACTCTTCAAAGACCATTCGGACGTGAGACTCCTAGACTCATTTAATAGTCAAAGTTTTTCTTCCTGTCTGCCTATATCCCCTCCTTTGTGAAGAGGCCTGATCTGGGGGGTCAGCCATGTTTGGTGTGTGGAGCAGCGTGTTTGTTTTGGCGGTGGGTTTGTAGTCTTGATAAGACGGTTCAGGAATATAAAAGAAGACATACCAGGTATCGTTTCTGTCTCTGAGGTATCGCAAGATTTGGTTGCCAGACAGGAAACGGTGGGCAGTCTTGCGATACTTGGCACGTTCAGAAACTAGTTTGTGCTCTTTAGATACCTCTATAAAGTTACACATCTAAAAGCAACACAATTAACAGACAATAATGTGGTATATATGTCTTATTGTCTTCTTTTATATTCATGAACGGATTATAAGGTCTCAATGTTTCATAAATAGTGTTTGTTCATGAGCTGGTCCAGCCGGCTCCATCCACTGACATGTATTTCATCGAACTTCCAGTGCACGACTTTCCACCGAGAGCGTCATGGCGTCATCTGTAAGCTTCCTTGGCCCACTATAAAAGCCACAACTAACATGGGGCCTTTTTTTCCCTCCTTCAATCCTGGTTGCGAGTGACAGGTTGCCGCTTGGCTCTTGCTGTGCAATGCCCCGCGTATAGGTGACTACTGTAGATGACATAGATGCAAGTGCAGCTGAAACATGACCTTTTGTTTCTCACACCCTGCTCCTGACTCTGCTCCCCGCGTTGAGCCTTCCACATGGATTGTTATTTGTTGAACTTGTCAGGGACGTGCACACATAGACATCAAAGGGGGCTTCAGCCCCTGCCCTAGCTTTTACCCTGCATCTGTAAAACAACTAACCTTTCCAGACCACGAATGCAGCATTTACTATGGTGAAAGAAATGCAGGCAGCATTCAGAAGAAGTGTTTTTTTTCCCCCTCCGAAGTCTCCTGAACTTGAACACAATGTGCCTTGGGGGTGAACTTGAAATTGTCACTGTGATATGGGAGGTTTTGAGTCAGGATACCTGGACGGAAGTTCTCCCCATTCTACCCAACACGTTTGTTTCTAAATCCATGTCGTGCACCTCATCTCCACTAGCTAAAGGGGCTGTGCCCCGAGACGCGTTGTGAGCTTGTAGATCTGCTATTTTCGCTAAATAAAAAAAAGTGCCCTCTTATGGGATTTCAGCCCCTGCCTCTCTAACACTCTCTGCACATCCCTGACGTCAGGCCCTGCTCCTGCTCCCCGCGTTGATCCTTCAGGCCCTGCTCCTGCTCCCCGCGTTGAGCCTTCAGGCCCTGCTCCTGCTCCCCGCGTTGAGCCTTCAGGCCCTGCTCCTGCTCCCCGCGTTGAGCCTTCAGGCCCTGCTCCTGCTCCCCGCGTTGAGCCTTCAGGCCCTGCTCCTGCTCCCCGCGTTGAGCCTTCAGGCCCTGCTCCTGCTCCCCGCGTTGAGCCTTCAGGCCCTGCTCCTGCTCCCCGCGTTGAGCCTTCAGGCCCTGCTCCTGCTCCCCGCGTTGAGCCTTCAGGCCCTGCTCCTGCTCCCCGCGTTGAGCCTTCAGGCCCTGCTCCTGCTCCCCGCGTTGAGCCTTCAGGCCCTGCTCCTGCTCCCCGCGTTGAGCCTTCAGGCCCTGCTCCTGCTCCCCGCGTTGAGCCTTCCACATGGGTTGTTGTGTTCCATAGTCAGAGGTACATGTCATGTTTCTTTTTATATAATGCATCTGTTTTGTACCTTGTGTGTTGTGTATGATGTGATTCTTTTGTAGACACTGACTGCCACTGCTGTTTTGTTATGTTTGGTTTATTTCAGTTATGTAATTGTTTATAGTTTAACTTCAGTAGGCTATTTGGTGGCCTTGATTTATAGTGTACCTTGTTTTCCACATTGTTGCTGGTGCTGCTGTTGCTGCTGCCTAGTGTTGTGAATCTAACCTTTCTCTTTCTGTGCTTCTGAGTGCTGCAGTATGGGTGGAGCACATGCCCTTCTAGAGGGGTTTAGGCCCCTGTGATTTATTATCACTATGGAGTTTTAGTTGGTTGCGCCTTTCTTTGTCCTTTACTGCAGGAGCTGCATGTGGTCTCAAAAACAGGCAGATCGAAAGTCTCGCTCATTATCAAAAATAAAGGAAAACTTAAGAGCGAGACTTAAGAAAATAACAAAACTTAAAGGTATATTCAGTGATTTGACTTAATTGAAATATCACTTATTTTTTATTTTTTTCTGTATAATTCTCCCTACTATAGAGTGTGCTGACCATATATGGAGTTCCTCCCTGTCCCCAGTGAGCCCCTGGGGTCAAAAAACCCTAGTTTCAGTTTGGGCTTTGGGTGGCAAAGCCTTCATCCAATCAGGATGAGAGGGGCCTTCCTCCAATCATGATCGAGTGGGGGCGGGCCTTGGTGCCCATGCTGTTGGCCTGTTGCACTTCCCCCCACTGTAGAGCGTGCATGTGCACATTTTGTTACCGGGCGGACTGGGTGGTTTCCCAAATCACCCAAATCACTGAATGCTCCTTTAATAAAGGAAAACTTAAGAGCGAGACTTAAGAAAATAACATTTATTTTATTTGTGTATGCTCATTATAAAAATGCTCTGTGGCCAAAGTGAGATTAAAGTGGCAAACGTTTCGGTCGTGGGACCTTCGTCAGTGCAGCTCTACATGAGTTCAGCTCAGGTGCTGGGAGTTACTAATCGATGACATCATCATGGCAATGGTTGCATTACAGAGAGATGAATATTCAAGTTTACACTGTTGTATCATTGCTGTCAGGAGGAAACCACCTAACTCCATTTGTGAGGGTTTTTTTTTCTTTCTTTCTTTTTAGCGATATTTAACACACTTTAAGTCTGTGTTTCTAAAATATTGAACCAATGCAGTAAAAAGCGCTTCGGACAAAACCTTTTAAACTCCATCGGAGTTCGGCTCAAACTGTCAAGCAACTAACTCCACCACCTCTCTCCCCCTCTCATGGAAGTCATTGACAATACATGAAGTAACAAAACCAATTAACTTTGATGAGGCAATATTGCTTTGTTTTCAAAATATAAGGGTTTGTAATGGGTCGGCCTAACGGGAGGTCGGAACAACGTTGTTGTCACTCTCTTGGCCATTTTACTATAACAGGGTCGGGAACAGCATGATCCTTTTCAATTAGGACTTAGGCCAATTTTCCCGAGGTGGCCAGTGTCATGAAGGCCATTTCATGAAGGCCATTTAGGCCATTATTTTAAGAAGGTGACGATATGGAACATCTATGCATTATTAGACTACTTAGCTTGTGTGTGTGTTTACAGTTCACACTTGTAAAAGAGACTTTGGTCTCAACGTGTTTTTTTACTGGTTAAATAATAAAAGCTTAATTTTGTTTAATTAAGGAGGCACTGCTTCCTACTGCCAATATCACTCTAGTGCAGCAGCAACACACGCAAACACATTTGCATGCTCAGTGGGAGTACAGTACAGTATAGGCTACAGTAGCTACATCATTTATTTAATATTCCTCACTTTCATTTCATGTTGATTCCATATAGCCTAATCCTATACACTTAGGATGTTCTGTTACAATTGAATTGCATTCATACTTACACATTAAACCTATGTTTAATGTGTATGTCATCCTATAGCCTTCTTTTCTTTTCTTTTCTTTTCTTCAGCAGAGATTCATTTAAACCCACATTTTACAGTGGTAAAGGAAGTGCACCCAGCTTTACATTTACAATTGAATGAGATACAGTACTTTAGGGTCAGCCAAAGCATATCATGCTGACACTGGTGAGGGACACATTGTTAAAAAAAACACTGCCCCCTATTGGTACTCTAAATATAGGGACATACATACATATATAGGGACGGACATAGGGACATAGCCGGGACATTGCTGTTCCTTGGAGTGGTTGCACCACTCAAAAAGCCAAATGTAATAACGCTGACGGGAGACTAAAGAACTGGTTCTCAATGTCAGGTAGGGGGACCGCCAGCGGTCCACATGGACCCCTATTAATCTGTCACTCTGAGTTAATCACTGAGTATCATAGATATTAAAAAAGATAATGTTCAAATGTGGATCCGTGGTCTAATGCAGATCAAACTGGGGGTCCTTTCCTTGAAATAAAAAAGGTTGAGAGTCACATGACTAAAGGAGCTTTTCATCTACAGTGCAAAGAGGACGTGCAGGTCTTCAACAAGCAGTCAGTAGGACGTCTGCAACAGTCAGAATAACATAAAGTGATTTAGCACTGCACTACGCACACCAGGCCTTAGGTATAGCGTTCACACTATATGACCCTTTAAAAACAAGAGACCTGCTGTAACCATGACAACAACCTGATTTGTTTGCGTTCATGGTAACCAATGATAACTTCTTGCACTACACACACACACACACACACACACACACACACACACACACACACACACACACAACACGTGTAGGAGATGGAAACACTTCATTGTACTCAATAGTTGAATCTTTATTGATCTCACAAGATATATTTTAATAATCAAACATAACATAACATAATTGAATGCACGGTAAGTGTTTAACGCTGCTGTCAAATGTCAATGTCAATCAACAGTGAACGTTACAGCTGTTAAGAAGCATTCAGGTCAAATGGTTGAATGGCTGGATGGAACCTATAGCTTCATTCATATATATATAATAATAATAATAATAATAATGGTTTGATGGATAGCGGGGATGTGCACACATAGACACCAAAGGGGGCTTCAGCCCCTGCCTACTGACCCGTCTGTAAAACAACTGCCCTCTCCAGACCATAAATGCAGCATTTACTATGGTGAAATAAATGCAAATGCCCTCCTCTCCTTTCCATGCCATGCCAGAAGGCAGCATTCAGGAGAATTGCTTTTTTCCGAAGTCTCCTGAACTTGAACGCAGTATTTTGCGTTGAACAAATAATATGTTTAGAAATCCATGTCGTTACACCGCATCTCCACTAGCTAAAGAGTGCTGGGTTGCGCCCTGAAAATAGCTGATCTACAAGCTCTCAACGCGTCGCAGCGCGACGCGTTGAGAGCTTGTAGATCTGCTATTTTCGTCCAAAAGTGCCCTCTTACGGGATTTCAGCCCCTGCCTCTCTAACACTCTCTGCACGTCCCTGATGGATGGGCTCATCCATTATGGACCAATACCAACGTTCAATTCAACATCAGAACACAAGAGAGATAAGGAATGACATGGAAATAAGAAAAAGGTTATATGCGCTAAGAGATCATAAACCATGAAAAATAAACAAACACGAATCTATGTTGCTAGTATATACACTCAGGGTTACTGCTCATAACAAGCTTGTTTAAAATAATATGAACAAAAACAGAAAATATCGCACCATTTTAATAAAATGTCAGGCAAAATTATGATTGTAATTAATGATAAAATGATAATGCAACCTTATTATTAACAGATCCTTAGGCACGGTGCTCAAAAGAAAATACCATAAAGCATAATTATACAAAAATCTATATTCATCAAATTTTAAGACGACTCCAAATGCTACTGTACCAAGAGAAACAATCGTTACAACCCAACCAGGTCCACACAGAGATCAATAGACTAATGATTCACTGTGACAATCTATGACCTGACCTCAATGACTAGAATATGACACATGTGTTGCATATAGGCCTGTATTGTTTACAGTAGGATCCATAACATCCATTTATTGATGATTAATTACTGATAGCTATAATACATTGATGAACATAATGAGGGTGGACACACTATAATCAATATCTCTCTTTAATGCAGTGATTCCCAACCTCTGGGCCGTGAGGATATAACAAGTGGGCCCCCAAATGCTTGGCAAAACACTGAGATTGTAATTGATAAATATAGCCTTAAAGCGACCGTAAATCACACCTAAGGTCACGTCTCACCTAGACACAGGATCTGACACGAACTTTGACCTGACGGTCAACATTGAATTTATACCCTGAGCAAGCAGGTGGCTATTAGCTCAATGCTACGTGCTACGAATGTAACGTCTAAACGACAAAGAATGTGTTGTGGATAACCTCCGCCGGCAGTGTAGAAAGAAAGAAAGAAAGAAAGAAAGAAAGAAAGAAAGGTTGCACTTCATAAAATGTCCCGTTCTCTGATTGGTTGGGAGGACGCACGAGACTATACCACCCACGTCCTTGTTCACGTTCTGTGGCAACGCAGACAGTATGGATGCTTTCAAAATTCAAACTGAGCATGAATTAGCCTTTAGAGATCCACCTCGTACACAGGAGGTCTCCTGCCTCTTCCTGCCCCTTCAGCACCTCCTCGTACACCCACATCATCATACAGGTGTTGTGTCTCCTCACTGGGTGCAGCTTCAGCACCTCCTCGTACACCCACATCATCATACTGGTGGTATTCTGTCTCTTCAGCACCTCCTCGTACACCCACATCATCATACTGGTGGTAATCTGTCTCTTCAGCACCTCCTCGTACACCCACATCATCATACTGGTGGTAATCTGTCTCTTCAGCACCTCCTCGTACACCCACATCATCATACAGGTGTTGTGTCTCCTCACTGGGTGCAGCTTCAGCACCTCCTCGTACACCCACATCATCATACTGGTGGTATTCTGTCTCTTCAGCACCTCCTCGTACACCCACATCATCATACTGGTGGTATTCTGTCTATTCAGCACCTCCTCGTACACCCACATCATCATACTGGTGGTATTCTGTCTCTTCAGCACCTCCTCGTACACCCACATCATCATACTGGTGGTATTCTGTCTCTTCAGCACCTCCTCGTACACCCACATCATCATACTGATGGTAATCTGTCTCTTCAGCACCTCCTCGTACACCCACATCATCATACTGATGGTAATCTGTCTCCTCACTGGGTGCAGCTTCAGCACCTCCTCGTACACCCACATCATCATACAGGTGTTGTGTCTCTTCAGCACCTCCTCGTACACCCACATCATCATACTGGTGGTGTTGTGTCTCCTCACAGGGTGCAGCTTCAGCATCTCCTCGTACACCCACATCATCATACTGGTGGTAATCTGTCTCCTCACTGGGTGCAGCTTCAGCACCTCCTCGTACACCCACATCATCATACTGGTGGTAATCCGTCTCCTCACAGGGTGAAGCTTCAGCACCTCCTTGTTGATCTGGCTCTTCACTCAGTCCGGCTTCAACATCGGAACGAGCAAATTCGTTATAATAAACTATCTCAACGCTCTCCCGTCTTACATTATAATAAACAACGCCAATGTCCTGCGCTCCCGCACAACGCCTTCTGATGACCTGGAGAAACACAGCAGTGCCCGGCTTTAATTAATCGGCTCCCTTAAATGAAAAATGTCTGACTAAACTGCTGCATCTACATTGCAGTCTTATGTTGAATAAAGAAGTAAAATTACCTTCCAGAGACGATAGAGGACAGCAATTATCAGGATCAAGACCAGCAGCAACATGACTGTACATTTGAGAATGTTAGATGTCAGATGAGAAGCTGTGAAGGAAATATGTTAAATATGTTAGAACATCCAACATCATGCAAAAGAACAGCTTAAATATTGCTTGATTGAGTTTCAAATTGTGACTTGAAAAGACCACATTTCGTGTTACCTGTGACAGTGATAGACAGGACCTCGCTCTTAGAGGAGAAGTTGTGAGAGAAAATGTGGATGTGATAAACACAGATGTAACTTCCCTGGTGGGTGTGGTTTGCTGCAGGAAACAGGAATGTGGCAGAGTGATTGACAGCTGTCTGGGTATGGTTTTGAGTTTTGCTGCATCCAGAGATGTTGTGTGTTGCATTCAGTGGTGTTGTGTGTTGTGTTGCATCCAGAGATGTTGTTTGTTGTGTTGAATACAGTGATGTGTGTTGTGTTGTATTCAAAGATGTTGTTTGATGTGTTGTATCCAGTGATGTGTGTTGTGTTGTATCCAAAGATGTTGTTTGTTGTGTTGAATACAGTGGCGTTGTGTGTTGTGTTGTATCCAGTGGTGTTGTGTGTTGCGTTGTATCCAGAGATGTTGTGTGTTGTGTTGTATCCAGTGGCGTTGTGTATTGTGTTGTATCCAGAGATGTTGTGTGTTGTGTTGTATCCAGTGATGTTGTGTTGGATGCAGTGACGTTGTGTGTTGTGTTGGATACAGAATGGTTGTCAGCTGGCTGGGTGTAGTTGTGTGTGGTGTTGGATCCAGTGAAGGTGAGGTGGAAGAAGCCTCCTGGGTACTGTGGCAGGATGGAGCATCTGATGCTGAAGCTGGAACCCTCCATCACCTGCAGCCCCTGCTGCTGGCTTTCAGAGATGGAGTGTACTAAGGTACGCACTGATGTTGTGTGTTGTGTTGTATCCAGTGATGTGTGTTGTGTTGTATCCAGTGATGTGTGTTCTGTTGTATCCAGTGATGTGTGTTCTGTTGTATCCAGTGATGTGTGTTCTGTTGTATCCAGTGATGTGTGTTCTGTTGTATCCAGTGATGTGTGTTCTGTTGTATCCAGAGATGTGTGTTGTGTTGTATCCAGTGGTGATTTGTGTTCTGTTGTATCCAGTGATGTGTGTTCTGTTGTATCCAGAGATGTATGTTGTGTTGTATCCAGTGGTGTTGTGTGTTGTGTTGTATCCAGTGGTGATGTGTGTTGTGTTGTATCCAGAGATGTATGTTGTGTTGTATCCAGTGGTGTTGTGTGTTGTGTTGTATCCAGTGGTGATGTGTGTTGTGTTGTATCCAGAGATGTGTGTTGTGTAGTATCCAGTGATGTGTGTTCTGTTGTATCCAGAGATGTATGTTGTGTTGTATCCATTGATGTTGTGTGTTGTGTTGTATCCAGTGGTGATGTGTGTTGTGTTGTATCTAGTGGTGTTGTGTTGGATGCAGTGATGTGTGTTGTGTTGGATGCAGTGTGATTGACAGCTGGCTGGATGGAGCAGCTGGTGTTGAAGCTGGAAGCCTCCATCAGCTGCAGCTCCTGCTGCTGGCTTTCAGAAAGGGAGCGTACAAAGGTGATGATTGGCTTAAACAGCAGATCTGGAACAAGACAGAGGTGATTGGCTGAAATTGGTAATACAGTAGATTTGACTGTATGACCAGTTTAATTATAATATAGACAGACAGATAGATGACAGATAGATGACATAATGTAAAAGTGTCATTGTTGAAGTCATTGTTTTACCTGAACAGATAATCTCCAGTATGGCAGTGGAATTGCCAGACCTCTTTGTTCCACACTCCCTCAGTGAAGACTCAGACCCAACACATGAAGCTGAAATCCACCATACAGGTTCATGTGTAGAAGCAGAAGTCCTTTCTCTTGATACAGCAGAGCCACACTCCAGCTGTCGACACACTACAGATGATGACTTCAGGTTCCAGTCAGACCGACCATCCACTGGTCTCCACTCTCCCTGGTGTTTCATCTCCAGTATTCCAATACACTTACTGGTTCCCCTCACCAACCTGACATCGTCAGACTCTGTACAGAGACCAGAGAATAAACAGTAAAGATTCATATTTATTTATTCATGAAATAATAATCCAAAGTTCCAAACCAAAAGTTTAGCTTGTCTTTTACCTGAGCAGGTGAGTCCAACAGACTTGTAAGGTGAGCTTGTGTTTCTAGTTGAGTCTGAAGTTCCACAGTCCAGGAGAACAGACTCGTGGCCTTTACACTGGAACTCTTTGGTCCACATTGAAACATTGGCTTCTCCATAGAGCGCCCCCTGAAGGACTGAAGGAGCCTCACACCCAAGCTCCCTACAGACCACCTCTGCATCCTGCTGGTCAAAGTCACCTTCACACACTGAGACCCAAGACTCATCAGACTTCACCTCCACTCTGCCTGAACACAAAGTAGTCCCATTCACCAACCTCACAGAGTCTGGAGAGAGAGAGAGAGAGAGAGAAAGAGAGAGAGAGAGATTTCAAGTCACTGACGATAAAGGCATAATAAAACAAGATAGATGAAAGTAATAACAAGTAATGTAATGGCTCCGAATGGTTTAATTGATCAGGGCCAGTGTTTCCTGTGGCTTTGTCAGACATTACTGTCGTTGAAGTAGTAGTTTGTTACCTGAACAGTTCACCTCCAGTACGTACAAGGAGGTGGAAGACATCTTATTTCCACAGTCACTCAGAGAAGACTCAGACCCAACACAGTGAGGTGCAATCCTCCAGGCAGGTTGATGTGTAACACCAGAACTCCTCTCTGTTGAAACGGCAGAGCCACAGCCAAGGTGTCGACACACTACAGATGAGGACTGCAGGTTCCAGTCAGACCAACCGTCCACTGGTCTCCACTCTCTCTGATGTTTCATCTCCAGTATACCAGCACAGTTACTGGTTCCTTCCACCAACCTGACATCATCAGACTCTGTAGAGACAAGAGAGTAAACGCAAGAAAGAAAGAAAGAAAGAAAGAAAGAAAGAAAGAAAGAAAGAAAGAAAGAAAGAAAGAAAGAAATACACACATAAATAAATACATAAATAAATAAATACACACATAAATAAATACATCAATAAATACATAAATACAAATCACACCCATGTGAAGTGAGAGGCACTCTTATCATCATACATCATCTCATTCTGGCCAGTCACAATTTACACCTTAACTTTTCTGTTAAGTCCTTTTTATGTCAAGACCTCAACTCCTCAAGGCTAATCCTCAAGGCTAATCACTTGTAGCGTCCTCACTTCACACGAAAGGGCGCTCTAGGGTTACAACATTTTGTTTGTGCCAACTGCTGTGGACATTTTAAATAAGTTCACCTAATTCCCACTGTTCATGATCACTGTTGCTGCGTTTATGTGAATGCATTTTATATAGTATTTTAATGCATTTAAATTTGTATGTACATTTATTGGACAATAAAATGTTCTTTATCTTTTTTATCTTTTATCTTATCATCATGCATCATCACAAATCACATTCTGTGCTCAGCCAATCAAATCATCACAAATGTCATTCTGGCCAATCACTTTTGGCATCTTCACTTTTCTGCCCTCACTTTTATCCAATCATCAGCCAATGTTTGTGTTCACACAGACCCACAAAGCTGGGCATAGAAGCAGTTGATGAGTTGATCTGCTGCACCCACTATCAAGTACATGACATCATAGTAATTACTTTACATTACAAGTTACAAGTATTGTGGTCGTGCTGGTACGAATGCACGTGTATGCTTGGTAGGTATTGATAGTAAGTAGCCTTGCCGAGCCATGAGGCCCATAGGGCATGAGCCTATCTCCTGTTTCTGTAGCGTGAGGCAGCTTGATGTACAAGTACACCCCCTGGACATGACGCTAGTATGTCGCAGGGACTTACCCCCAATCCAACCCTTGATGCTGAGTGTCAAGCAGGGAGGCACTGGGTCCCATGTTTAGAGTATTTGGTATGACCCGGCCGGGGATTGAACCCCAACCTCCCAGTCTCAGGGCGGACACTCTAACCACAAGGCCACTGAGCTGGTAGGTATTGATGGTGACGTAATTTAGATATGTATCAATGCCGGGTTATAACTGGCTTTAATGGTGACGTAATAAAGATAGGTTTCAGATTACATACATGTATACATACAGACATTACCTTTAATTCACCCGACACTGAAACATATCCTAATAACGTCACCATCGACAGCCAGTTATAACCCGACATTGAAACATATCTTAATTATGTCAGTATATATACCTACCAAGCATACGCACATAAAAAAGCCAGCCGACCACAGTATAGTACTTTTAACTTACAATGTACATACATGTATACATACATACATTGTACCTGTTACCCAACCAATATTGAAACATATCGTAATTACGTCACCATTGACAGCCAGTTATAACCCGACTTTAGAATTTAATTTCAATGTTTTACAGAGAGGCTGAGATTTGAAAGTTCGTAGCGGTCGACAAACTTGCACACTCGACAGAGTGCAGTTCTAGTTTATTTTGCATTGACTTGAATGGGAATTAGGGGGGAATTAACATGCACACAAAGTCACTTGTTGAAGCGGTCAGCACCGATCAAGGAAAAAAAAGAAACATGTTATTACTCTCATTATAAAATGATTTTCCTTTTACCTGAGCAGGTTAGTTCAACAGACTTGTCCGATGAGGAGGTGTTTCTGGATGACTTTGAGGCTCTACAGTCCAGGAGAGCAGACTCAGTGCCTTCACACTGGAACTCTTTGGCCCACATTGGAGCCTTGACTTCTCCATAGAGTGCCCCCTTGAGGGCCGAAGAAGCTCCGCATCCAAGCTCCCTACAGACCACCTCTGCATCCTGCTGGTCAAAGTCACCTTCACACACTGAGGCCCATGACTCATTAGACTTCACCTCCACTCTGCCTGAACACAAACTAGGACCATTCACCAACCTCACAGACTCTGGAGAGAGAGAGAGAGAGAGAGAGAGAGAGAGAGAGAGAGAGAGAGAGAGAGAGAGAGATTTTACAATGATGTTAGTGATCTACAAGAGAATGTATGAATGCATTATGGATGCAAATTGAATCTAATCACATCAGAGAAGTCAACGTTGTTTTACTGAAACCCTAAACAGATAACAGTGTTTTACCCATTCTAAAATAAAGTAATTAATATGGAAATATCAATAAATCAAAACACAAATAACTAATCATCATCATCATCATGAGACTAAAGGCGTTTTCTAGTCACTACACACATAGGCATGCACACACGCATAAACACACATGCACACACAAGACACTTACGCACGCATGCACGCATACATACACGCACGCACACAGATGAAATGAGAGACTGTAAGGACTGCTGTCATTGTGTTACCTGAACAGTTCACAGTGGGTTTGCCTGTAATCAAACCTTTCCATGTGACATGATTCTCCAATATGACACAGTCGCTCAGTGAAGACTCAGACCCAACACAGTAAGGTGTAATCCTCCATACAGGTTGTTGTGTGAAACCAGAAGTCATTTCTGTTGAAACGGCAGAGCCGCAGTCCAATTGTCTGCACACTACAGAGGAGGACTTCAGGTTCCAGTGAAACCCACCGTCCACTGATCTCCACTCTCCCTGGTGTTTTATTTCCAGTATACCAGAACAGGTACTGGTTCCTCCCACCAACCTGACATCTTCAACCACTGTAAAGAGACAAGTGAGTAAACATTTAAACAGTATTACTTTATAAGAAACATGAAAGATCACACTTGTGTGAAGTGAGGGGTGCTCTTATCATCACATTCCGGCCAATCACAATTTCACTTATCTGTCCTCACTTTTAGCCTAAATTCCGTGGCACACACAGACACAGAAAGCTGGCTATAGGAGGGGCTACTAGCCCCTCCTATAGCTAGCGGCCCTCAAAACCTCCCAATGTATGAATGAATGAACCATTGTAAAGCGCTTTGAGCACTTGGAAAAGCGCTATAAAAATGCAATTCATTATTATTATTATTAAAATGATTGCAGGGTGTAGTTTGTAACTCACCTGAGCAGGTGAGTCCAATGGTCTTGTCAGGCAAACAGGTGTTTCTGGTTGAGTTTGAGGCTCTACAGTCCAGGAGAGCAGACTCAGTGCCTTCACACTGGAACTCTTTGGCCCATATGGGAGTGTTCACTTCTCCATAGATCCCCTGGATGACTGAAGGAGCTCCACAGCCAAGCTCCCTACAGACCACCTCTGCATCCTGCTGGTCAAAGTCACCTTCACACACTGAGGCCCACGACTCATTAGACTTCACCTCCACTCTGCCTGAACACAAACTAGGACCATCCACCAACCTCACAGACTCTGGAGAGAGAGAGAGAGAGAGAGAGAGAGGGGGGGGGGGGTCAGTATTTAGAAGAAAGTTGTATTATATCTTGAGAGCGGAATTATTATACTTTCAATAATTGTGGGCTCACGACTAGAGCCCACAGTTATTATTATTATTATTTAAATCACACTTGTGTGAAGTGAGGGGCGCTTCACATCCTTAAACAAACAACAACAAACAAACACTCTAACAAACAGTCCATTTGGCTGCCACATATGACATCATGAGGGGTGCTGTTTTATTTTTGTGTTTACGTCATTAAACAACTCATTGCCTGCATAGAACGAGTTAGACAAGATTTTAAGTTTAGTTTTATATTGCATTCAACTTAGTCTCTGTGCTGTACGGCCAGCGGCCACTTATAGGACTCTAAACAGTCTCGCTCTGCCTGCTTTTATTAATTAATTATTCCCTAACTGCCAGCATTTTTCAGTGAAACCCTTCTTTTGAAGGTTCCACTGGAACTAACGTATACATAAATATATATAAATATATAAAGTACAAGCAGTGAAATGTTTCCTAGTATCTTTTAGGCACTACACGGTTCCCTCTACACTTGTTTCTGCATTTGTGTGATTCTTTAACTTGTTGACTACAGTTCATGCTAGCTCCGTTTGGAACCTCTATATCTACGCTGCTACGCTTTAGCTCCGAGATGAGGTTCCGTCAAAAGCTATCCCTGCGCTGGTAGAAATGGAGTCTAGCTGTGTAGAGCCCGTCGACAAGTAGATTAAACCCCTTCTGCAGTATTTATTTCAAAAAGTAAAGGTATCAGAACCAAGATACAGTTGATAAACTTAACATAGGCACCTAACATTTTAACTGAGGCAACAACCAACCAAAGCGGTTGTTTGTCAGCCAGTACGATTTGTTTCCCCGGTTTTCCCAATGCAATCTTACGGAAGCAGTAGGCTACTGCGCATGCCGACAGGGGTTGACTGGACTACATTTTTATTTAAGCCTGATTTAAGCGGTTTTTTGATGCCTCAGTTAAAATGTTAGGTGCCTATGTTAAGTTTATCAACTGTAAATTGGTTCTGATACCTTTACATTTTGAAATATATCCTGCGAAAGGGGTTTATTCCACTACTTGTCGACGAGCTCAACCCATTTCTACCAGCGCAGGGATAGCTTTTGTTGGAACCTCATCTCGGAGCTAAAGCGTAGCAGCGTAGATATAGAGGTTCCAAACGGAGCTAAGTTCATGCTTGCTTTGCGTATTCCGATCACACATGTAAATTGCTCTGTATGATGTAACTGTTGATGATAACACAACTTTTACATTGTTGATGCATATACTGTTTATTCCTTTTACCTGAACAGTTGAGCTTCAGTGTAAGAGTGGAATTATACGACTTTACTGGTCCACACTCCATCAGTGAAGACTCAGAGCCAACACAGGAAGATGGAATCACCCATCCTGGTTGACGTGTAGAACTAGAAGCAAATTCTGTTGAAAGAGCAGATCCACAATCCAACTGTCTACACACTACAGATGATGACATCCTGTTCCAGTCAAACCAAGCCAACACTGGTCTCCACTCTCCCTGGTGTTTCATCTCCAGTATGCCAGTACAGTTACTGGTCCCTCCCACCAACCTGACATCTTCGGACTCTGTACAGAGAGCAATAAGCAGTCAAAACGGATTACATTCATTACAATACCTTGGATAATATGATATAAAAATCAGTTTAAATTTTGTTCACCTGTTGAGTTGTGAGTTGGTTTTAGTTGGAGAGCTGAGGAGAAAAATAATGAATAAATTAGTTTCACTCTAATGTTACTCTGGAAATGAAGTCTGTCTGTCTAATGCATTCATACTGTGTTATTATTATTCTGATAAAGCATTTATCAGTGTTTTTAGAATACATAGAAGGATTAATTGTAATCAGTGTAAACAGTGATAATAAAGCATGACTACTGAGGTAATGGTTCAGTCTCTACTCACAGCAGTCAGCATGTTCGTCCTCACAGTCACATCTCCACGACAATGGAATGCACGTGTCTTTCTGACAAACAAACTGAAGGGGGAGACAGAGGTTTAGGTCCATAATAATCAGTAATGTATCAAAGACATGTAACCCATTTAGGACTGAGGACCAGATTCTACAGAATGTCTTCTAAATCATGACAGTTGTCTATAAAACCTATGTTTCTATGTCAGTGATTCTCAACTATAAAACCTATGTTTCTATGTCAGTGATTCTCAACTATAAAACCTATGTTTCTATGTCAGTGATTCTCAAACTATAAAACCTATGTTTCTATGTCAGTGATTCTCAAACTATAAAACCTATGTTTCTATGTCAGTGATTCTCAAACTATTTCATGTCAAAGACCCCAACAATTATATGTAATTGGCCGCCGACCCCCATCTGAAAATATGTTGTTCCAGGGACCCTCCCTGCAAAGAGTTCAAAATGTTCGCCCTGAAAGAATATACATTCAAAGATTTGCGCCACATTTTCACAATATTTGACAAATAGCACGGCAATCGGTGCCGCGCTATGAGCTTGTAGATCTGCTATTTGTCAATGGCTAAAGTATAACATAATGCTTAAAACACCAAAAGGGGTTCCCGTCCTTAATGGATAAAGTCATACAGAGTAACACAAGAGAAGCTGAGGTGAATCACCTGGCTGGCAGTGCAGTTGGACATGCATTGCTTGTTGTCAGCTGACAAGTAGGAGTCGGTGGGACAGGAACACTTGTAGCCTCCTCCAGGTGAGAGCAGACACAGGTGACTGCAGCCTCCATTGTTGGTCTGACATGGATGACCAGACACTGCAGGGTGGAGAAAACATGCAACACATGTAAGGAAAATGAGAACACACACCTATATGTTACAACAGTGCTTTATAAACCTGTTGTAACCAAGAGACACGCCGATGTGTGTAAGTAAAACAATAATAAGGAACACCTGTATTCATAATGAAAACAGCTGTTCTACAAGTTCTCAACACATCCCACCACGATGCATTGTGGAATTGTACATCTGCTGTTGTCACATTCTTTTTTTTTTCATGTATTTATGTATTAATTTATATATTCTTTATGTTGTGTGTGTCTGTGTGTGTGTGTGTGTGTGTGTGTGTGTGTGTGGGGGGGGGGGGTCATTTAGATATGTCCACATATAATGCAAGAATTAAGCTTGCCTATAATGGCATTATCACAATAGGACCAACAGGTTGTTTTCACTTTTCAAAACATATCAATTAATACAACAATACAGAAGAAATAAAAGTCATGAAACATAATGAAGAGTAATAATGAGAGTGTTACAGCAGGTGGTACAGACCCTCAGGTTGTCTAGAGGGGTGGTAGATGTGGATGTCATATGGACGGTTCAGCTTGCTGATGATTGTGGTCTTGTTGGTACCATGAGTCTTGTTGGCTCTGTACATGGAGCTGGTCGTCCAGTCTGTCCAGAAGATGTGATCCTCAAACACAGTAATAGTCCAGATGTTGTCCTGACTCACAACTACAGACACACAGAACCCCAAATAAAAAGAGTCAGACTGTTATAAAATGCAGGAATAAAGTAGTATACAAATACTGCTTTAACATACAATAGAGTATAACGTGTGTGTGTGTGTGTGTGTGTGTGTGTGTGTGTGTGTGTGTGTGTGTGTGTGTGTGTGTGTGTGTGTGTGTGTGTGTGTGTGTGTGTGTGTGTGTGTGTGTGTGTGTGTGTGTGTGTGTGTGTGTGTGTGTGTGTGTGTTTGTGTGTACATGTGTTGTGCACCTGTCTGTCTGTTGGTTCCATCCAGGTTGGCAAACTCAATGTATTTCCTACTGTTGGTCCAGTAGATGTGATCATCGATGTAGTCTAACGTCAGGCCGTAGGGCTTGGAGATCTTCTCCTTCACGATGACCGTCCTGTTGGTGCCGTCCATCCCCATCCTTTCTATGTTGTTCTTACTTACGTCTGCCCAGTACAAGTATCTGTCAGGGAGACACTGTGTCAGGGTCAGGGGTGTGCGTGCGTGCGTGCGTGCGTGCGTGCGTGCGTGCGTGCGTGCGTGCGTGCGTGCGTGCGTGCGTGCGTGCGTGCGTGCGTGCGTGCGTGCGTGCGCAATTATTTGTGTGACAATTAATCAAGTTAAAAGTGTAAACGTGACAGCCCTATTCACAGGATGGTTGATAAATTCAGTGTGTGGTTGATGATGTCACCACAGTGTTCTTACCCGTAGCGTACATCCACAGCTATAGTCCATGGCAGGTCCAGGTCAGTGTTGAGCAGGACTGTTGGGTACGACCCGTTTACTTTGGACACACCTATGGTGTGATGCACCCAGTCAGTCCAGTATAGGTTTCCTCCTATCCAATCAACAGCCAGACTCTGTGGTGTGATGGTCGACGTGTCATGAATGACCTGTTAATGAACCATGCATGCACTCTGAATATATTCACGACTTCATTCTTATACATAATGATAGTTAGAGCGTGCGTGCGTGCGTGCGTGCGTGCGTGCGTGTACCCTAACTCAGTGGTTCTCAATATCAAGAGTAATATATTACATATTATATTACATATTAAACCCCGACCTCCTGCAAACAATCTGTTTAGCCAGCTCCTTTAAAACTGAATCAAACTGAGTAATATAAAACAAAAATAGTCGCTCATCTTTTTCTGCTGCATATTCCACATTGTGTACAGTAGATATCTATATAAAATACAGCAGTTAAAGAAACATAAGAACTATGTAATGTGCTATGTTTTACATATTACATGTTTTTGGTTAAATAATACCTTACACTACAGTAGGCTACTCGTTACTGGGTTAAATAATAATATTACAGTAATATACAACAAGTAAATACAATAAGTTACTGCCCAACTGGCTATTATAAGTACACTGAGTACTGGTATGGATACAACAAGTATCCTAAGTATCCTTCATTCATCTTCATAGTTGTCGGTGTCACACTGACCTGGACGTCACTGCCGTTGATGACACTGATCATGGTGCGCAGGGGGTACCATTGTGTCCACTCTATCCAGTATATCTGCTGCTGCTGATAGTCAAAGTCGAGAGACACTGCAGTCTTCAAGTCCTGTCACACCACAGCAGTTGTGTAAGTCTCAGACTGGAATACATGTGTTGTACATGTGTTGTTAATTATGTCCAATGGTTTTCACCTGTTTGAGCTTTGAGCTGGAGCCGTTCAAGCTGATCCTCATCAGGTTGTCATCGTTGGCTAAGATGAGGAAGGGCTCCACCTCTGGATAAAGTGAGACATTACACTTGAGTTGGTTTACTTTTAGAAATACACAAACCCTAAAGCAAGTTAGTTAGTTAGTTAGTTAGTTAGTTAGTTAGTTAGTTAGTTAGTTAGTTTGTTAGTTTGTTAGTTTAATTTATTGTCCACGTGTGGAGATTTGTCTTCGGTCTCAACAGTAAAAAACAAACAGCGACAACAACAGCAACAACACTTACACAATTCTTTTTCATAGCAAAAAATGCAGAACAACAGTGGCAAATACATTAAAAACAACAAATCTAGCGATACATGGTATCATTTAGTGCTTTAATGGCATTAGGGGTGAAGGAATTTAAAAAAAAAATGCTACGGTTAGCTTTTGGTACCGTCTACCAGATGGAAGTAGTTTGAACTCCCTGCAGAGTGGATGAGAGCGGTCGTTTGCTATCTTGACAGCTTTTTTTCGAAGTACTTCCTTGTAGATACAACTTAATTTTTTCGGTCTCTTCCCAATTCTGTTTGAGGCTAGGTTCACTATTCGCTGCAGCTTGCTTCTTCCTTTTATATTAAGATTGCCATACCACATTGCCATGTTAAAAGTCAAGATTCCCTCTGTCAGGTTCTTATAGACTGTGTCCATGATATGCTTGCTCACTCTAAAGGAGTTGAGCAAGTTGGTCACAAGTTTTACAAATCTGGTCAGTATTTTCACTGAAATTGAGTTTGCTGTCAATATATGTGCCTAAGTATTTAAAATGGTCTACTACCTCCTATCTGTCTAAATATGTGCCTAAGTATTTAAAATGGTCTACTACCTCCACTATCTGTCAATATATGTGCCTAAGTATTTAAAATGGTCTACTACCTCCACTATCTGTCAATATATGTGCCTAAGTATTTAGAATGGTCTACTGCCTCCACTATCTGTCAATATATGTGCCTAAATATTTAAAATGGTCTACTACCTCCACTATCTGTCAATATATGTGCCTAAGTATTTAAAATGGTCTACTACCTCCACTATCTGTCAATATATGTGCCTAAGTATTTAAAATGGTCTACTACCTCCACTATCTGTCCACTAATAGTAATGGACTGCACATGCAGGTTCCTTTTCATGAATGACAAGTTATTTTGTTTTTGATCCCTAAGGAGCGTTTAACGCACCAGTTCTGAAGAGATGACAAGACAGACAGACAGACAGACAGACAGACAGACAGACAGACAGATAGACAGACAGACAGACAGACGCACGCTCTTTCTCTTTCACAAGTGTAACATTTAGATCCATAAATAAGCGATGAATGAAGCAAAGATAGGAGTTAAAAACGTTCGCTCTGAAAGAATATATACATATTCAAAGATTTGCGCCACATTTTCACGATTTTTCAAAAACAAGGAACAGCAATGTCCGTGTTCACCTATGTGTTCACCTATGTGTTCACCTATGTGACGTTAATGAGCACCAGTATGACTATGAGTACCAGTAGGGGCGCTGTTGTGCCAGAAACAGAGAGATAGTGCTGCACTGTTGCCTGCTAATGAGAGAGAGAGAGAGAGAGAGAGAGAGGAGGGGGGGGGGGGGGGGGGGAGTTGCACCACTCAGTTCACGGGTGTGATATGTTAAGTATAACATAATGTTTAAAACACCAAAAGGGATTCCCGTCCTGAATGGGTTAAAGTACCAAAAGTAGAAATTACTCATTGTGCAGAATGTCTCATTTCAAGTTTTCACACAATGTGTCGCATCGCTACGCATTGTGAGCTTGAAGATCAACTATTTTCAAACGGCCAAAATGTATATATAAAATGTATATTGTCGGTCTGTCGGTCTGTCGGTCGGTCGGTCGGTCGGTCTGTCGTTCGTTCGTTTGGTCAGTCGGTCGGTCGGTCGGTCGGTCGGTCGGTCGGTCGGTCGGTCGGTCGGTCTGTCGTTCGTTCGTTTGGTCAGTCGGTCGGTCGGTCGGACGGTCGGTCGGTCGGTCAGTCGGTCGGTCGGCCGGCCGGTCGGTCGGTCGGTCGGACGGACGGTAAGACTTACCTGTTGTGTTGTCTGCTGGTTTAGTCTGGAGAGCTGAGGAGAAACATAAAACACTAAATGAACTTCAGTGTAACAGCTGGTTCAGTGTAGTCCTTTCTCCCTATTGGACATTCAGAGGATGGGAATGAGGGTTACACACCGGCATTCCAAAGCCCGAAATTCTGACTCATCGCCATCCCGATTCGCCACATTACTAACCCTGTGTCTAACCCTAATGGTGCGTTCACACGATGGTGCGTTCACACGATGGTGCTTTCACACGATGGTGCGTTCACACGGGCAGATGAAACGAAAAGACGCGTTGTGAGTTGATTTGGAGCAGCTGAGCTACATGCATGTTGCTGGATCCATTGACAATGAATGGATATGCATGGTTTAATCTGCCCTGTGTGAACGCAGCATAACCCTGACCGCCCACGGAAGCCACATAGTCTGAATGGCGGTGCGTCAGAATGCCACTCTGTCACCGGCGGGAATGAGGAACTATGGAATCTCACATTGCTGACAAGCAATAGTTTGTTGTAATTTAGTCACACACACCTTCACCACTAACAAACTACTACAATTATCCTTCCAACTCAACTGGCTGTGGAACACTGCAGAGCTCCCTGTGCGAGCTAACAGTGACTACAGAGCTAACATGTATTTGATGTCATCCTAGATTGAACACTCACTGATGAAGACAATGAGAAAGAGGAAGATTCCACAAGAGAGAATCACTGGCAGACATGATGTCATCCTAATAAATGTATGACCTCTGACCCCAGTCCATAGCAGAGGTCACCCTGTCTGTCTCACCCATGATGTCATCCTAATAAATGTATGACCTCTGACCCCAGTCCATAGCAGAGGTCACCCTGTCTGTCTCACCCATGATGTCATCCTAATAAATGTATAACCTCTGACCCCAGTCCATAGCAGAGGTCACCCTGTCTGTCTCACCCATGATGTCATCCTAATAAATGTATGACCTCTGACCCCAGTCCATAGCAGAGGTCACCCTGTCTGTCTCTCTCACCCATGATGTCATCCTAATAAATGTATGACCTCTGACCCCAGTCCATAGCAGAGGTCACCCTGTCTGTCTCACCCAGTGGTGGAAAAAGTACTCAAATGTTTTACTGAAATATAGAAATAAGTAAAAGTCTGGAAATCAAAATGTACTTGAGTAAAAGTACAAAAGTATTGGCTTCAAAATGTACTTAAAGTACCAAGAGTAAAAGTACTCATTGTGAAGAACGTCTCATTTCAACAATCTTTTGAAAATAGCAGATGTAAAAGCTCACAATGTGTCGCATCGTGTGTGTATGTGTGTGTGTGTGTGTGTGTGTGTGTGTGTGTGTGTGTGTGTGTGTGTGTGTGTGTGTGTGCGTGCGTGCGTGCGTGCGTGCGTGCGTGCGTGCGTGCGTGCGTGCGTGCGTGCGTGCGTGCGTGCGTGCGTGCGTGCGTGCGTGCGTGCGTGCGTGCGTGCGTGCGTGCGTGCGTGCGTACGTGAGGACACATGGTCATTTACTCACAACAATTTGCAGCTTCGTCTGACTGGTCCCCACAGTCATCTACTGTGTCACATTTCCATGACAATGGAATGCACGTGTAGTTCTTACAAACAAACTGATGGGGGAGACAGAGGATTCTGTTTAGAATCAGTAAACAGTTAAAATAATGTACAACACAAAATACATTATTATAATTTATTACCAAACAATATCCAACTTTTCTTTTCAAGTGAGAGTCAACACAATTTGAGAGTTCACAGTTATTGGGCAGGACCAATATAAAATATCATTGTGTTTCTGTTAAAGAGTTACTGTACTCCAGGGTTCCCCAATTAATTTTCCTCAAGGGCCATATTTTGACTAGGGTACCAGGCTGGGGGCCGAGTCCGCACGCGTGAGGTCGAGGTCTTGCCCTGAAAATTCATTTTCAGGGCAAGACCCCATTTGAAAAGGATGCCCAGTTTGACATGCATAGGCTACTGACCCCCATTTAATGCCATTTATATCTGGGACCCCCTCCCAAAAATATATATTTTTTTTTTTTTGAAATTCTTCCGCGGGCCGCAAGGGGTCGCTCTGCGGGCCGCAAATGGCCCGCGGGCCGCCTATTGGGGAACCCTGCTGTACTCTGTGGAACAAAGTACGGCAGGAATGAGTTCAAACAAATGTTTAAAATGTACATATTAAATAGAATAGCTTGGGACGGGAGTTGTAGGTTTTGTTTTGGTGCATCATTCTGACTGTATTGTCTTGTTTGTATTGCTTTCAATGTGAGTCACTGAGTGTGTAAACACTGGGACAGTTTGAGATGAACAAAGAAGGACCGGATAGATACGTTACTTTTTATACACACAACTTCTTCCTACTCTTTTTTTCAAACATGGAACATCATTTGCTGAAAACTAAATGAAATGAAAATGAAGTAATGTATCAAATGCAGACATGAGACATGAATTCATACAGAGTAACACAAGTGAAGCTGAGGTGAATCACCTGGCTGGCAGTGGCAGTGCAGTTGGACATGCACTGCTTGTTGTCAGCTGACAAGTAGGAGTCGGTGGGACAGGAACACTTGTAGCCTCCTCCAGGTGAGAGCAGACACAGGTGACTGCAGCCTCCATTGTTGGTCTGACATGGATGACCAGACACTGCAGGGTGGAGAAAACATGCAACACATGTAAGGAATATGAGAACACACACCTGGGGGTCATTTAAACATGTCCACATACAGTATAATGCAACAATAAGCTTGCCTATAATGGCATTATCACAATAGGAACACCAGGTTGTTTATACAACACTAATTTTGTTTATACAACACTTATTTATTTCAAAACATATCAATTAATACAACAATACAGAATAAATAAAAGTCATGAAACATAATGAAGAGTGATAATGAGAGTGTTACAGCAGGTGGTACAGACCCTCAGGTTGTCTAGAGGGGTGGTAGATGTGGATGTCCCATGGACCGTTCAGCTTGCTGATGATTGTGGTCGTGTTGGTACCATGAGTCTTGTTGGCTCTGTAGATGTAGCTGGTCCCGTCTGTCCAGTAGATGTGATCCTCAAACACAGTAATAGTAAAGATCTTGTCCTGACTCACAACTACAGACACACAGAACCCCAAATAAAAAGAGTCAGACTGTTATAAAACGCATGAATAAAGTACTACAAATACTGCTTTAACATACATTAGAGTATAACAAAGTGAACAATGTTTTATGTGTGTGTATGTGTGCGTGCATGCGTGCGTGCATGCGTGCATGCGTGAGTACGTGCGTGCGTGTGTGTGCGTGAGTGAGTGAGTGAGCATGGGTCGGTATGCATGTGTTCTGTGTGTGTGTGTGTGTTCGCACGCGTGTGAGTGTGCGTGTGCGTGTGTGTGCATGTGTGTGCGTGCGTGCGTGCGTGCGTGCGTGCGTGCGTGCGTGCGTGCGTGCGTGCGTGCGTGCGTGCGTGCGTGCGTGCGTGCGTGCGTGCGTGCGTGCGTGCGTGCGTGCGTGCGTGCGTGCGTGCATATACATGTGTTGTGCACCTGTCTGTCTGTTGGTTCCATCCAGGTTGGCAAACTCAATGTATTTCCTACTGTTGGTCCAGTAGATGTGATCATCGATGTAGTCTAACGTCAGGCCCCAGGGCTCAGAGATCTTATCCACGATGACTGTCCTGGTGGTGCCGTCCATCCCCATCCTCTCTATGTTGTTCTTACCATAGTCTGACCAGTACAAGTATCTGTCAGGGAGACACTGTGTCAGGGTCAGGTGTGTGTGTGTGTGTGTGTGTGTGTGTGTGTGTGTGTGTGTGTGTGTGTGTGTGTGTGTGTGTGTGTGTGTGTGTGTGTGTGTGTGTGTGTGTGTGTGTGTTTAAATGTATCTGTATTTATTTAACATGTTTTTGTATACTATTAAATATGTATACTATTAAATATGTCAGTATATGTCTTTACATAATTATTGTCATAATCTGTCCTGTGCAATTTTTGATTACGAAGCCTTCAAGGCAATCTGAAATTAAAATTGATTCATTAAATTGATTTGTTTTAATGTTCAATGTCAAAAACTAAATTAAATTGTTAATAGTAATTATTTGTGTGACAATTAAAAAGTGTAAACGTGACAGCCCTATTCACAGGATGGTTGATAAATTCAGTGTGTGGTTCATGATGTCACCACAGTGTTCTTACCCGTAGCGTACATCCACAGCTATGGCATATGGCAGGTCCAGGTCAGTGTTGAGCAGGACTGTTGGGTACGACCCGTTTAGTTTGGACACCCCTATGGTGTCATGTATATGGTCAGTCCAGTATAGGTTTCCTCCTATCCAATCAACAGCCAGACAATGTGGTGTGATGGTCGACGTGTCATGAATGACCTGTTAATGAACCATACATGCACTCTGAAAATACTGTGCCTTCATTCTTACATTATGATAGTTAGAGCAACTTGTTGTGTGTGTGTGTGTGTGTGTGCGTGACTGTGTGTGTGTGTGTGTGTGTGTGTGTGTGTGTGTGTGTGTGTGTGTGTGTGTGTGTGTGTGTGTGTGTGTGCGTGTGTGTGTGTGTGTGTGTGTGTGTGTGTGTGTGTGTGTGTGTGTGTGTGTGTGTGCGGCTGTGTGTGTTGATTTCGTCGACAAAAAATGTTCGTCCACTACCTTTTTTCACTGAGGAACACTAAATTAAAACAAAATAAAAACTAAGCTACAATGACTAAAACTAAGACTAAATGCATAAACAATCTGTACATTTAGTCGACTAAAACTAGCGTGGCGCCGAGTGCCGCGCTACGAGCTTGTACAAGCTTGCTATTTTTTTTAAATCTTTGAATATGATTATATTATAATTGAAATCTTTGCTTCTGGAGGGGTCCCTGCAACAACATACTTGGGGGGGGTCCGCAACCAAATACAGATAATTCTGTGGGTCCTTGACTTGAAAACAGTTTGAGAACCACTGACATAGAAAAATAGGTTTTTCAGCAAACTGTCATGATTTAGAAGTCATTTGTAGAATCTGTTGTCAGGTCTCATTTAATTAATTAATGTAATGATTAATGTAAAATTCAGCTAATTTTGATTTTAGTTTAGTCATAGTCTTTTAAATTGTTATTGTGACTAAACTAAAATCAAAATGTGTGTGCGCGCGCGCGTGTGTGTCCAAGCACGCGTGCGTGCGTGCGTGCGTGCGTGCGTGCGTGCGTGCGTGTGTACACTAACTCAGCGGTTCTCAAACTGTTCAGTTGGAATCATATATTTGAACTGGAGACCCCCAAAATGAATCATATTTGAACTGCAGACCCCCAAAATGAATCATATTTGAACTGGGGACCCCCAAAATGAATCATATTTGAACTGCAGACCCCCATAATGAATCATATTTGAACTGGAGACCCCCAAAATGAATCATTTTTTAACTGGGGACCCCCAAAATGAATCATATTTGAACTGGGGACCTCCCACCCTGAGAAGCACTTGGAATTGTAGGAGTTGAGTCATTAATTTAAATATTGTTTGACTCAGTTCCACATTCCACTTTAAAAATAAATTATGTTATATGACTTATTACTTGCAATCAAGAGTAATATATTAAATATTATATTACATATTAACCCCCGACCTCCTGCAAAAACAACTGTAAAACAACACAATCAGTTTAGCCATCTCCTTTAAAACTGAATCAAATTAATTTGCATAATTCAGTCACCAAACTGAATAATATAAAACAAAAATAGTCTCTCATCTTTTTCTGCTGCATATTCCACATTGTGTACAGTAGATATCTATATAAAATACAGCAGTTAAATATCTCTTGACCTTTTAAACTAAATGTTTTCAAAAGGCAGCCAACAAAACTGTTTACTCTGAGAAATGTGAAATATGTGCTATTTTTTACATATTAGGCCTACATGTTTTTGGTTAAGTAATACCTTACAGTACTCGTTACTGGGTTAAATAATAATATTACAGTAATATACAACAAGTAACTCGTTACTGCCCAACTGGCTATTATAAGTAATCTGAGTACTAGTATAAATACAACAAGTATCCTTCATTCATCCTCATAGTTGTCGTTGTCACACTGACCTGGACGTCACTGCCGTTGATGTTCATGACACTGATCATGCTGCGCAGGCGTTGTGTCCGCTCTACCCAGTAGATCTTCTGCTGCTGATAGTCATAGTCCAGAGACTCTGCTTCCTTCCTTCCTTTCACCTGTATGAGCTCTGTGGAGCTGGAGCCGTTCAAGCTGATCCTCATCAGGTTGTCACCGTTGGCAACGATGAGGAAGGGCTCCACCTCTGGATAAAGTGAGACATTTAATACACTTGAGTTGGTTTACTTTTAGAAATACACAAACCCTAAAGTGAGACAGACGGACGGACGGACGGACGGACGGACGGACGGACGGACGCGCGCGCGCACGCACACACACACACACACACACACACACACACACACACACACACACACACACACACACACACACACACACACACACACACACACACACACACACACACACACACACACAGTCTTACCTGTGGTGTCATGTGAAGGTGTAGCATGGAGAGCTGAGGAGAAACCGTCAATGAAAACGGCCATGACACGGACTATTGGGTGTCCACTGTCCAGAAGAGAGACCTCTCCTTCGGGCACGAGCGACACCACACCTCGGCCCCTCGGCGCCTGGAAGTCGGCCTCTGAACGAGAATTCAGTACTCAGTATTCAGGCTATCGCTTTTTTCTCTCTTTCTTAAATCTTAATTCTGTCTAGAATAGAACCGTTACCACACCAATGGTAATCTGGTCTATTTCTTAGAAAATCTATTTCTACGTTTTATTTTAACAATTATAATTCAAATAGCCGAAAAATACACAGACCCACATACAGTCAGTCAGTGCATGTAAAGAAACCAGCAGTACTAATGTGTTTAAGCGTCGCGGTTCTCTTATAGCCGTACTAATAGGTCTTGGTGTCATTTCACATCCACATCAATCAACAAGTGTCATTCTAACAGAGTGATTACCTGAGCTCCAAAGCAGGAGGAACACTATCACTGTCTCATCCATGTCTGGATTCTCTCACACTGGATTCTCAACTGGAACTTCACCGATCTGCACCGACTGGTTCTGGCTGGGATTCTGGTCAACACTCTCTGTCGTCTGTGTGTTTTATTAGTGACATTATATCAGCTCGTCATATCTCTTCATCATCATGACGTACGACTTTGACTTTCAAGAATGGAAAATTACATTTCCTTCATTGACAACAACATCTGGTGAATTAGCAGAGAGATGTGCAAAGATTCCAGGATGTTCAATACAGATTTTAAGCATGGAAGTTTTGACACTGTCCACATAAGAGATACAACATTATTTGTTTAGCTGCTTTTTTTTGGCATGTTGGAAGCGTGTGTGTACATGTACATGTCAGGCTGCCATAAACACAATTAGACTAGCTCTGTGATGGTCTTTTAGGACAGCTGGGCTTTAAAGACTTTGGTCATAAAGGCTTCTTCTAAGCTAGAATCCAAGGTGCAGGCCACTTCACAACCACCTTGTGGTTAGAGTGGGATCCGGGACCCGGGATCCCCCAGAGTTAGTGTCGAAGTGTCCTTGAGTAAGACTCGGCTGAACCCTCCTGATGTGCTGGTTGGTGCCTTGCATGGTTTCCGCCGCCATCGGTGTATGAATGTGCGTGTGAATGGGTGAATGTAATGCACAATCTATGTAATGCGCCTTGGATAAAGGCGCTATATAAATGCACCATTTACTATATAAATGCACCATTTACTATATAAATGCACCATTTACTGGAAAGGAGTGTCCGGCTGTCGAACCTCAGCTTCAAGAGGAGCAATGTGGATTCTGTCCTGGCCGTGGAACAACTGACCAGATCTATACTCTTGCAGGGATCCTGGACAGGTACATATCTGGTCTACATGTGTTTTGTGGAGTACTAAGCACTAAAGTAGTGTTTAGCAATGGTATCGCGGTATCAGATTAAAGGAGCATTCAGTGATTTGGGTGATTTGGAAAAATACCAGGTCCACCCGGTAACAAGATGTGCACATGCACACGCTCTACAGTGGGGGAAGTACAACAGACCAACAGCATGTGCACCAAGGCCCGCCCCACTCGATCATGATTGGAGGAAGGCCCCTCTCATCCTGATTGGATGAAGGCTTTGCCACCCAAAGCCCAAACCGAAACTAGGGTTTTTTGACCCCAGGGGCTCACTGGGGACAGGGAGGAACTCCTTATATGGTCAGCACACTTTATAGTAGGGAGGATTATACAAAAAATAAGAAGAAATAAGTGATATTTGAATTAAGTGAAATCACTGAATATACCTTTAAGCCCAAATTATACCCAACCCTATACTGCTTCATCATCATGTCCTCCTTTTTCAACATCATTTGTTCCCGTGCAATTTGATTAGGCCACGTTTGCCAAGTGTGTGGGGAGCAAAGCTTCCACTTGGGTTCATTTGATTCCAATTGTACACTCTCAGAGTTACCAGAGCAGCCTTAAATGCACAGAAACGGATGAATGCATTTCATTTCAGCTTCTCATAGTCACGGGGGAAATTAGCTTCAAGTTCTTGCCGGAACTATACCCAAAACGTATTATTTAATTTAATCGGAAAATTACATTTTAAACTTGACATTTTAAAATTTAAAATGTTTGTTAATGTATTTGACTATCTACCATTTGACAATCTACCATGAATCTGCCACTTTTACCTGGCTTTTTCCATTGACTGGAAGCTTGTATGAAAAGTTGGTATGGATTATTATTAGAAGTTAAGACATTGGGGAAATTAATGTAAATCAGTTGTTTTTTCTTTAATGAGAAAATGAATAGAAATACATGTCTTAAAATTGTCAGCGGCACCAAATCTGACTCCAAGTTTATTTTCATTTTTTGCAGCCTTCACAGACAAACCACACATCTCCTCCTAAGCGTGTCACCAAGACCACTGTTTACCGACAGTAAGCAGTTTCACAGAGAGGAGGAAATCTATAATCAGAATAGATGGTAATCTCTGTGGTGGAAACTGGAAAGTACAGTATAACCATACCGGTAAGTGCATTTATTACGCAAGTGCTGTACCTGAGAAAAAGGTTTTTATTTTTTAACTTTTTTTTCCCAGACTCCACTGCACCTCACGAAGCAAAGATATCGTACGTTCCACACCACTACAATTATTTGAAAACTGAAATAACTTAGTCTGCGGATTTCAATGCAAACCATACAATTTCACCGTTATTTTGACTTTGGCAATTTGACCCATGGCACAAGTGGATGTGATACGGATGCGTTATTGTAAGACTGTAACCTTATTCCGTTTATTGTAAGATCTACTATTACATTACTCACTTTACTGAGGCCCACAGCAATGCAGCATCAGTACAGTGGATGTGAGCCCAATCAGCCACACATGTCTTGTGCACAACAGCTAATCCAAATCACCCAAATCACTGAATGCTCCTTTAACAATAATGTACCTCTTGATATTTAGAGATCTATCAGGGTCCATTTGGTTACCAACTCTTGGTCATTTAGCTGGGGGCCACCTTGAAACCCCCTCAAGGACCACTGGTTGAAAACCACTGCCCTGCTACTTCATCATTAGTAAAAGTAGCAGTATAACCGATCTACAAGCTCACAATGGGTCACAATGTGATGCATTGTGAGCTCATAGATCTGCTATTTTAGCCATGTCTTCTTTTTTCAAGTGAAGGTTAAGAGTGTGGGTTATTGATCAGATGAAGAGTGCTTGTGGCTATATAGTAACTCAACCCGATCTCACAGAAATACATAAATACATGCCTAGAAACCCCGAAATCCGTAAACGACTGTTTTGACCGCGACGGAGGCATGGCTTTCACTAGTACGGAAGTGCTATTTCACTGAGGCTGGGTGATTTCGGGTTTGACCTTATTTACCATTCTGTCCATATCGGGTTACAACTCGGACGGGGCTGAGTACCGAACTTCGAAACGCTCATATTCATGTCTCCCTCTCCACATTATGCATGTGTCTATCTCGTCATAAGCATGTGCTCATCTCTCTCCCTGCAGAGTTTTGCCCTGAACACAACGTGGAAGCTGCTGTGGAGAAACCAGAGAGCAATGTTGTACTGTCCAGGTGGGACAATAAGACTGTGTGTAATTGAAGTATGGGAATGCTTTGGGGTTATGTTGTTGGGCAGGCATGTGCAGTGTTTCTGTAAAGGGCAGGCTGTGTTCTTCCCCATGTCTGTCTTGTTGTTGCTGTGTTGCTAAGCTGACGTTAATAAAGTGAAGTTGTTCCTATAAAATGGTTGTCGTGTCTACTGGAGAAGTGCACCCAATACCGGCCAGCATTTAATCGGTATACCCAATGCTCTGCACCGATGATGCCCTCGACCACATCACTGGCCGCCGCCATCGGTGTGTGAATGTGTGTGTGAGGGTGCACAATGCACAATCTATGTAAAGTGCCTTGGATGAAGGCGCTATATAAATGCACCATTTTGAAACAGCATTTCTGGGCCACGTGATGAGCGGGGAGAGGGTTGAAACGGGCCACAGTACCTACAGTACATACATAATAATAATAATAATAATAATAAACTTTATTTGTATAGCACCTTTCATACATAAATGCAACTCAAAGTGCTTCACAGGGCAGTACATAAAAATAGCAATAAAACACAGGCAAGCAGTTAGACGTATAAAACAATGGTAAAGAGCAAACAACAAAAAAAGCATAAAAACATAGATGGACGAGAAACAAAGCACACCGCAAAAGGTCAGAATAGAGAACTCAACTAAAACTAAAACTAAAACTCAATTAAAAGCAAGAGTAAAAAGGTGAGTCTTGAGTTGAGCTTTAAAAATGTCTACAGAGGGTGCGTGTCTAAGTTGAAATGGAAGTCGATTCCAGGCTGTAGGCCCATAGAAGCAGAAGGCTGCCTCACCATACTTTTTTGTAGACATTCTTTCAGGCACTTCAAGCAGGCCAGCAGTGGAGGACCTGAGGGGGCGGTTAGGAACGTATCTGGGTAGGCATTCGCGGAGGTATGAGGGTGCAAGACCGTTTAGGGATTTATAAACAAGTAAAAGAATTTTAAAATCAATCCTAAAAACCACCGGGAGCCAATGTAGTGAGTGTAAAACTGGAGTAATATGATCTCTCATCTTAGTTTTGGTTAAAACCCTAGCAGCCGCATTTTGAACAAGTTGGATTCTGTCTGTTGACTTCTTTGGCAGGCCCGAGAGGAGGGAATTACAGTAATCGAGACGCGAAAAAACAAAAGCATGGACCAATGTTTTAGCATCATCTAAAGATAAATATGCTCTTATACGTGCGATGTTTCGAAGATGAAAGAAAGCTGTCTTGGTAGCTTGATTAATGTGTGCATTAAAATTCAGATCTGAATCGAAAATAACCCACATAGCGTGTCCGACGTACTCACAGTCCGACAGGCCTTAGTCCGACACATGCGTGGCTGGTTAAGACTCACCCGTGGCTCCCGGCATGCGTTGCCAGTTAAAACTCTGTCATGGGGGCTTCCCTGTGAGGTTTAGGGTTAGGTTAGGGTTTTGGGTAGGGTGTCGGACTAATGCCTCAGTCAAATCTAGCCTGAATCAGATCTGTGTCACATCAAGACTGAAATCCGTTTTGTTTAAATTAGTCTAAATGCAGACAGGTCATATAATTCTACAAGTCACGTGGAATCAGATTTTTTCCAATGTGACTTGAGCCACATTCAGAGGTGGTTTCAAATCTGATTCAAATCTGATTTGAGGCGATCTGTCTCAGTCTGAATGCAACGACCCGATCTAAATCAGATTCCATGTGACTTGCATGTGACCCGTCTGCATTTAGCCTTATTTAAACAAATCAGACAGATTCCAATCTGGATGTGGCACAGAACTGATTTGGCTGTTTTGGCTGCCAGTCTGAACACGCAGATCAGATCTGGTCACTTGCAAACGGCAGTGTGAATGGTCGGGCCAAAAGACCAGATTTGAGAAATGAATCAGATTTGAATCAGATTTGACTGAATCGACTGCAGGCCATAGTGCGTCGGACGAAACACATGCACCTGCTGAAAAAGCATTTCTGGATCTACAACGCATTGTAAGCTATTAAAATAATGATTAAATATGTCAGAAATGTATTTGTATATTTATCATTTAAGTTACAGCATTTGTCACATGTGCCCATGTGCAATTCTTGATTATGAAGCCTATACAAGGCAATCTGAAATGTAAATTGTATTCATTATGTTCCAATGTGCAACGCCAAAACACAATTAAATCGTTAATTGCAATTATTTGTAGGACAATTCATCGTCAACTTAATCGTCTCCCCATTGGCTTGTAGGATAGCCTAATTGTCAATGGTCAAAAAGTGTTGAAGTATAAAGAAGTGTTGAAGTCTGAGCTGCCTTGTCAGTCAGTCAGCAAATAAGCCTATCTCACAGAATTTCCCCGCCCCCCTAAATACGCCCCCTTTCGGGGTTAGTGGTGATTGCGTGACGTCACTCCATAGACACTACATGTTAACCGAGGTAATTTAAGAAGTCTCAAGGTAAGGTTTGTTCTATCTGTTCGACCTGATTCACCATCTTGTTTGCTTCATAATAATATTGGTCTGTCACATTTTTACATTAGAAAATGTACTTAGATTCTCCAGAGAAAAAAACGTGTAAATGCTCATGTTAAAGACACCACTATTTACCGGAAGTGGGCGTGGAAAGTGGGCTGTGAGATAGGCCTATTGAACCTGCTAGCAATGATATCCCCTGGAGAGAAGAATATAACATCCCTAGATTCCCTACTGATGTCTGTTGATACAATGCCTCATGACGATGTTAGCACATTTACACATTTGCTAAACTGTTTTTGTATTTAAAAAAACGGCATTACTTTGTTACATTTAAGACCTATATTTCCTCGTTCTTTGCATGTTGTTCAGAAAGGAAAGGGAAAATCCATCCGGCACATTTGCGCTGTTTTCTCTCAACTGTCAACAAGCCTGCAAAGTTTGTATGAGTCGTTCTGAAGAACAGATCTGTACCAGAAAGGCCTCTTCAGAAATAAGGCCTATAGAATTGTATACTCAAAGGGTTAAAAGGCCGCTATACTACCCCTTGGTGACATCATGTCAGTGAGAGGAGGACGTTGGTATTGCGAAAGAGGCTGACTCGAGTCTCGAAGCTGAGAGTGAGAAACAGGAAACCACAGGGAACCGTTGTCAAGCAGTTGCTAAGGGCAGAGAGACGTGTCCATGGAAACCACAGGGAACCGTTGTCAAGCAGTTGCTAAGGGCAGAGAGACGTGTCCATGGAAACCACAGGGAACCGTTGTCAAGCAGTTGCTAAGGGCAGAGAGACGTGTCCATGGGTGGAAAGACATGACAGCAAACGCATTGCCTCAAAACACGTCGCACCGCCACGCGTTTTGAGCTTGTAGATCAGGTATTTTTGCTATGACAGGAATATGCAATGTGGCCCTCTGGAGTGAGTGAGTGTGGAACTATATGGCCCTCTGGAGTGAGTGAGTGTGGAACTATAGTGGCCCTCTGCAGTGAGTGAGTGTGGAACTATATGGCCCTCTGGAGTGAGTGTGGAACTAGTGGCCCTCTGGAGTGAGTGAGTGTGGAACTATATGGCCCTCTGGAGTGAGTGAGTGTGGAACTATATGGCCCTCTGGAGTGAGGGTGGAACTAGTGGCCCTCTGGAGTGAGTGTGGAACTATAGTGGCCCTCTGGAGTGAGTGTGGAACTATAGTGGCCCTCTGGAGTGAGTGTGGAACTATAATGGCCCTCTGGAGTGAGAGTGGAACTTGTGGAACTATATATAGTGGCCCTCTGCAGTGAGTGTGGAACTATAGTGTTCCTCAACCTGTTTTCGGATACGTTTTTCCAATATCCAGGTCCCTTGTCGTCCCGTTTTTGACTGTGTATAATGTATATTGTATTGCTTATATGAATTCCCAAAGCATCTTATTGATGTCCAAATATCAGATTTGACATCAAACTGGACTGCTGCGTACCGGTATGTGAGTATTGTGCAATTATGCACTTCCCAGTAGTCGCACCAATCAGAAACCAAGAATGATCCTCTCACTCCCAATGTGTGCATTAGGCTCTCTGTTGGCCTTGAGCGGAGGGGTCGATGATATAACCATAGCAAATAAACAGCTAGCTGCCTGGCTGAAGGAATTCAAGGCACAGGTTAACTAAGGTAAGGTACAGTACAGTACAGTAGCCACGGTAGTTCTGCTTTTCTGGGGAGCTCAAGTTAGGTTAGGAGCCTAATTCCCCGATTGCCTGCATCATGGTCTGCATCTACAGTATATTCACAGTACACTTTTGAGGATGAGAAGTTGTACGCTACCCTGGTGGCCTCCCGTAACCCCCACCCACCACGTTTCCCCCTCTCTGTACACAGATCAACATCAGGGTTGTTGTTATGTAAAGTAGTGTATTCTATGCATTTTGATGAATTGAGTACAATGCCTGTATACTGCTGTAGGCTACTGTTCTCAAACTTAACAAAGTATATTCAGTCAATCGAACAGTTTTCTCTGACGACCAGACCAGGCCGCTCAGAGAAACAACTCCAAAACCACCTTTGAACGTCCAATGTTGCCCAATCCTGGCAGGTGAAAGATTTCAAGTGCAAACAGTTGTAGGATTTGTTCCGTGTTTCTGATATTTTAGACCCATGTATTTTGGTTGGCCCGCGTACATCATGATTTAAAAAACTGCCTTCCGTCATCACGTGCCAACTATAACTGCGTTTGCACCGTGCACGTTTTACACCAGAGCGTGTGCGTTTCTGTGCTTTTGTGTGTGTGAGTGAGAGAAAGAGAGAGGTAGCTATATGATGCAGATATTGTGCGCGCGTGTGAGAAAGAGAGAGGGAGAGAGAGAGAGAGTGTGCACAATATGTATTTCTCATGCGTAGGAGAGATACAGTCAGTGCATGAGCAGTGAGCGTAGCCTCTGTCCCAGTATTATACTATCATCTGCGAAGAGAAAAGAGTGAGAGTGAGTGAGTGAGTGAGTGAGTGAGTGAGTGAGTGAGTGAGTGAGTGAGTGAGAGTGGGTGGGTGAGTGAGTGAGTGAGTGAGTGAGTGAGTGAGTGAGTGAGTGAGTGAGTGAGTGAGTGAGTGAGTGAGTGAGTGAGTGAGTGAGTGAGAGTGGGTGAGTGAGTGAGTGAGTGAGTGAGTGGGTGAGTGAGTGAGTGAGTGAGTGAGTGAGTGGGTGAGTGAGTGAGTGAGTGAGTGAGTGAGTGGGTGGGTGAGTGAGTGAGTGAGTGAGTGAGTGAGTGAGTGAGTGAGTGAGAGTGGGTGAGTGAGTGAGTGAGTGAGTGGGTGAGTGAGTGAGTGAGTGAGTGAGTGAGTGAGTGAGTGAGTGAGTGAGTGAGTGGGTGAGTGAGTGAGTGAGTTAGTGAGTGAGTGGGTGGGTGGGTGAGTGAGTGAGTGAGTGAGTGAGTGAGTGAGTGAGTGAGTGAGTGAGTGAGTGAGTGAGTGAGTGAGTGAGTGGGTGGGTGGGTGGGTGGGTGGGTGAGTGAGTGAGTGAGTGAGTGAGTGAGTGAGTGAGTGAGTGAGTGAGTGAGTGAGTGAGTGAGTGAGTGAGTGAGTGAGAGTGAGTGAGTGAGTGAGTGAGTGAGTGAGTGAGAGTGAGTGAGTGAGTGAGTGAGTGAGTGAGTGAGTGAGTGAGAGTGGGTGAGTGAGTGAGAGTGGGTGAGTGGGAGTGGGTGAGTGAGTGAGTGAGTGAGTGAGAGTGGGTGAGTGGGAGTGGGTGAGTGGGAGGCAGCTGTGTAACAACTGGAAGAGCTGCCGTTTTTCAAGGGCGATTTTAAGACATTTTAAACTCATGTCATCATGTCAACGTCGCCACACAAATAATACAAACTATGCAAAACCACAACATCAAATAATCAAATGAAATAGTGTTGGTTTATAAAGAACGTTTTTGTTTCCTACAATTGCACGACCGTACGCCCACTAAATCAATGAGTCGGCTGGCGACCGGAAGTGCAGCGTCAGCCCAAGCTGAACCAAGGACTAAAGAGGATCTAAAGAGGACGGGAGGCGAAGACCGTATGGTGGACTCCATGTTGCTCCCTGGAAGGAAAGAAACATGCGCAGTTGAGACCAGGAAGTTGTCAGGGAGCAACATGGAGTCCACCATACGGTCTTCGCTTCCGGTCCTCTTGAGAAGCGTCTGGCTGCAGTCGCGACACCATTGGTCCTCTTTAGATAGTCCTTGAGCTGAACGCGGAAGTGTTGGATGCATATAGAGCACTGAACTATCGCCCAAACAGTGTTTGTGGAACAAAACATCAGTGTCCACGCCACGTGCTTCAAAAATACGGCTGGCTTGATCAGTCAACTCTTCAAAGACCATTCGGACGTGAGACTCCTAGACTCATTTAATAGTCAAAGTTTTTCATCCTCTCTGCCTATCCCCTCCTTTGTGAAGAGGCCTGATCTGGGGGGTCAGCCATGTTTGGTGTGTGGAGCAGCGTGTTTGTTTTGGCGGTGGGTTTTTTAGTCTTGATAAGACGGTTCAGGAATATAAAAGAAGACATACCAGGTATCGTTTCTGTCTCTGAGGTATCGCAAGATTTGGTTGCCAGACAGGAAACGGTGGGCAGTCTTGCGATACTTGGCACGTTCAGAAACTAGTTTGTGCTCTTTAGATACCTCTATAAAGTTACACATCTAAAAGCAACACAATTAACAGACAATAATGTGGTATATATGTCTTATTGTCTTCTTTTATATTCATGAACGGATTATAAGGTCTCAATGTTTCATAAATAGTGTTTGTTCATGAGCTGGTCCAGCCGGCTCCATCCACTGACATGTATTTCATCGAACTTCCAGTGCACGACTTTCCACCGAGAGCGTCATGGCGTCATCTGTAAGCTTCCTTGGCCCACTATAAAAGCCACAACTAACATGGGGCCTTTTTTTCCCTCCTTCAATCCTGGTTGCGAGTGACAGGTTGCCGCTTGGCTCTTGCTGTGCAATGCCCCGCGTATAGGTGACTACTGTAGATGACATAAATGCAAGTGCAGCTGAAACATGACCTTTTGTTTCTCACACCCTGCTCCTGACTCTGCTCCCCGCGTTGAGCCTTCCACATGGATTGTTATTTGTTGAACTTGTCAGGGACGTGCACACATAGACATCAAAGGGGGCTTCAGCCCCTGCCCTAGCTTTTACCCTGCATCTGTAAAACAACTGCCCTTTCCAGACCACGAATGCAGCATTTACTATGGTGAAAGAAATGCAGGCACCATTCAGAAGAAGTGTTTTTTTTCCCCCTCCGAAGTCTCCTGAACTTGAACACAATGTGCCTTGGGGGTGAACTTGAAATTGTCACTGTGATATGGGAGGTTTTGAGTCAGGATACCTGGACGGGAAGTTCTCCCCATTCTACCCAACACGTTTGTTTCTAAATCCATGTCGTGCACCTCATCTCCACTAGCTAAAGGGGCTGTGCCCCGAGACGCGTTGTGAGCTTGTAGATCTGCTATTTTCGCTAAATAAAAAAAAGTGCCCTCTTACGGGATTTCAGCCCCTGCCTCTCTAACACTCTCTGCACGTCCCTGACGTCAGGCCCTGCTCCTGCTCCCTGCGTTGAGCCTTCAGGCCCTGCTCCTGCTCCCCGCGTTGAGCCTTCAGGCCCTGCTCCTGCTCCCCGCGTTGAGCCTTCAGGCCCTGCTCCTGCTCCCCGCGTTGAGCCTTCAGGCCCTGCTCCTGCTCCCCGCGTTGAGCCTTCAGGCCCTGCTCCTGCTCCCCGCGTTGAGCCTTCAGGCCCTGCTCCTGCTCCCCGCGTTGAGCCTTCAGGCCCTGCTCCTGCTCCCCGCGTTGAGCCTTCAGGCCCTGCTCCTGCTCCCCGCGTTGAGCCTTCAGGCCCTGCTCCTGCTCCCTGCGTTGAGCCTTCAGGCCCTGCTCCTGCTCCCCGCGTTGAGCCTTCCACATGGGTTGTTGTGTTCCATAGTCAGAGGTACATGTCATGTTTCTTTTTATATAATGCATCTGTTTTGTACCTTGTGTGTTGTGTATGATGTGATTATTTTGTAGACACTGACTGCCACTGCTGTTTTGTTATGTTTGGTTTATTTCAGTTATGTAATTGTTTATAGTTTAACTTCAGTAGGCTATTTGGTGGCCTTGATTTATAGTGTACCTTGTTTTCCACATTGTTGCTGGTGCTGCTGTTGCTACTGTCTAGTGTTGTGAATCTAACCTTTCTCTTTCTGTGCTTCTGAGTGCTGCAGTATGGGTGGAGCACATGCCCTTCTAGAGGGGTTTAGGCCCCTGTGATTTATTATCACTATGGAGTTTTAGTTGGTTGCGCCTTTCTTTGTCCTTTACTGCAGGAGCTGTGGTCTCAAAAACAGGCAGATCGAAAGTCTCGCTCATTATCAAAAATAAAGGAAAACTTAAGAGCGAGACTTAAGAAAATAACAAAACTTAAAGGTATATTCAGTGATTTGACTTAATTGAAATATCACTTATTTTTTATTTTTTTCTGTATAATTCTCCCTACTATAGAGTGTGCTGACCATATATGGAGTTCCTCACTGTCCCCAGTGAGCCCCTGGGGTCAAAAAACCCTAGTTTCAGTTTGGGCTTTGGGTGGCAAAGCCTTCATCCAATCAGGATGAGAGGGGCCTTCCTCCAATCATGATCGAGTGGGGGCGGGCCTTGGTGCACATGCTGTTGGCCTGTTGCACTTCCCCCCACTGTAGAGCGTGCATGTGCACATTTTGTTACCGGGCGGACTGGGTGGTTTCCCAAATCACCCAAATCACTGAATGCTCCTTTAATAAAGGAAAACTTAAGAGCGAGACTTAAGAAAATAACATTTATTTTATTTGTGTATGCTCATTATAAAAATGCTCTGTGGCCAAAGTGAGATTAAAGTGGCAAACGTTTCGGTCGTGGGACCTTCGTCAGTGCAGCTCCACATGAGTTCAGCTCAGGTGCTGGGAGTTACTAATCGATGACATCATCATGGCAATGGTTGCATTACAGAGAGATGAATATTCAAGTTTACACTGTTATATCATTGCTGTCAGGAGGAAACCACCTAACTCCATTTGTGAGGGGTTTTTTTTCTTTCTTTCTTTTTAGCGATATTTAACACACTTTAAGTCTGTGTTTCTAAAATATTGAACCAATGCAGTAAAAAGCGCTTCGGACAAAACCTTTTAAACTCCATCGGAGTTCGGCTCAAACTGTCAAGCAACTAACTCCACCACCTCTCTCCCCCTCTCATGGAAGTCATTGACAATACATGAAGTAACAAAACCAATTAACTTTGATGAGGCAATATTGCTTTGTTTTCAAAATATAAGGGTTTGTAATGGGTCGGCCTAACGGGAGGTCGGAACAACGTTGTTGTCACTCTCTTGGCCATTTTACTATAACAGGGTCGGGAACAGCATGATCCTTTTCAATTAGGACTTAGGCCAATTTTCCCGAGGTGGCCAGTGTCATGAAGGCCATTTCATGAAGGCCATTTAGGCCATTATTTTAAGAAGGTGACGATATGGAACATCTATGCATTATTAGACTACTTAGCTTGTGGGTGTGTTTACAGTTCACACTTGTAAAAGAGACATTGGTCTCAACGTGTTTTTTTACTGGTTAAATAATAAAAGCTTAATTTTGTTTAATTAAGGAGGCACTGCTTCCTACTGCCAATATCACTCTAGTGCAGCAGCAACACACGCAAACACATTTGCATGCTCAGTGGGAGTACAGTACAGTATAGGCTACAGTAGCTACATCATTTATTTAATATTCCTCACTTTCATTTCATGTTGATTCCATATAGCCTAATCCTATACACTTAGGATGTTCTGTTACAAATGGTTGAATGGCTGGATGGAACCTAT
Source organism: Electrona antarctica (assembly GCF_951216825.1). Taxonomy (NCBI): domain Eukaryota; kingdom Metazoa; phylum Chordata; class Actinopteri; order Myctophiformes; family Myctophidae; genus Electrona; species Electrona antarctica. The sequence goes on along the minus strand of NC_136789.1, from coordinate 56,656,132 downwards.
AGCTTCATTCATATATATATAATAATAATAATAATAATAATGGTTTGATGGATAGCGGGGATGTGCACACATAGACACCAAAGGGGGCTTCAGCCCCTGCCTTTTTACCCGTCTGTAAAACAACTGCCCTCTCCAGACCATAAATGCAGCATTTACTATGGTGAAATAAATGCAAATGCCCTCCTCTCCTTTCCATGCCATGCCAGAAGGCAGCATTCAGGAGAATTGCTTTTTTCCGAAGTCTCCTGAACTTGAACGCAGTATTTTGCGTTGAACAAATAATATGTTTAGAAATCCATGTCGTTACACCGCATCTCCACTAGCTAAAGAGTGCTGGGTTGCGCCCTGAAAATAGCTGATCTACAAGCTCTCAACGGGCCGCAGCGCGACGCGTTGAGAGCTTGTAGATCTGCTATTTTCGTCCAAAAGTGCCCTCTTACGGGATTTCAGCCCCTGCCTCTCTAACACTCTCTGCACGTCCCTGATGGATGGGCTCATCCATTATGGACCAATACCAACGTTCAATTCAACATCAGAACACAAGAGAGATAAGGAATGACATGGAAATAAGAAAAAGGTTATATGCGCTAAGAGATCATAAACCATGAAAAATAAACAAACACGAATCTATGTTGCTAGTATATACACTCAGGGTTACTGCTCATAACAAGCTTGTTTAAAATAATATGAACAAAAACAGAAAATATCGCACCATTTTAATAAAATGTCAGGCAAAATTATGATTGTAATTAATGATAAAATGATAATGCAACCTTATTATTAACAGATCCTCAGGCACGGTGCTCAAAAGAAAATACCATAAAGCATAATTATACAAAAATCTATATTCATCAAATTTTAAGACAACTCCAAATGCTACTGTACCAAGAGAAACAATCGTTACAACCCAACCAGGTCCACACAGAGATCAATAGACTAATGATTCACTGTGACAATCTATGACCTGACCTCAATGACTAGAATATGACACATGTGCTGCATATAGGCCTGTATTGTTTACAGTAGGATCCATAACATCCATTTATTGATGATTAATTACTGATAGCTATAATACATTGATGAACATAATGAGGGTGGACACACTATAATCAATATCTCTCTTTAATGCAGTGATTCCCAACCTCTGGGCCGTGAGGATATAACAAGTGGGCCCCCAAATGCTTGGCAAAACACTGAGATTGTAATTGATAAATATAGCCTTAAAGCGACCGTAAATCACACCTAAGGTCACGTCTCACCTAGACACAGGATCTGACACGAACTTTGACCTGACGGTCAACATTGAATTTATACCCTGAGCAAGCAGGTGGCTATTAGCTCAATGCTACGTGCTACGAATGTAACGTCTAAACGACAAAGAATGTGTTGTGGATAACCTCCGCCGGCAGTGTAGAAAGAAAGAAAGAAAGAAAGAAAGAAAGAAAGAAAGAAAGAAAGGTTGCACTTCATAAAATGTCCCGTTCTCTGATTGGTTGGGAGGACGCACGAGACTATACCATCCACGTCCTTGTTCATGTTCTGTGGCAACGCAGACAGTATGGATGCTTTCAAAATTCAAACTGAGCATGAATTAGCCTTTAGAGATCCACCTCGTACACAGGAGGTCTCCTGCCTCTTCCTGCCCCTTCAGCACCTCCTCGTACACCAACATCATCATACAGGTGTTGTGTCTCCTCACTGGGTGCAGCTTCAGCACCTCCTCGTACACCCACATCATCATACTGGTGGTAATCTGTCTCTTCAGCACCTCCTCGTACACCCACATCATCATACTGGTGGTATTCTGTCTCTTCAGCACCTCCTCGTACACCCACATCATCATACTGGTGGTATTCTGTCTATTCAGCACCTCCTCGTACACCCACATCATCATACTGGTGGTATTCTGTCTCTTCAGCACCTCCTCGTACACCCACATCATCATACTGATGGTAATCTGTCTCCTCACTGGGTGCAGCTTCAGCACCTCCTCGTACACCCACATCATCATACAGGTGTTGTGTCTCTTCAGCACCTCCTCGTACACCCACATCATCATACTGGTGGTGTTGTGTCTCCTCACAGGGTGCAGCTTCAGCATCTCCTCGTACACCCACATCATCATACTGGTGGTAATCTGTCTCCTCACTGGGTGCAGCTTCAGCACCTCCTCGTACACCCACATCATCATACTGGTGGTAATCCGTCTCCTCACAGGGTGAAGCTTCAGCACCTCCTTGTTGATCTGGCTCTTCACTCAGTCCGGCTTCAACATCGGAACGAGCAAATTCGTTATAATAAACTATCTCAACGCTCTCCCGTCTTACATTATAATAAACAACGCCAATGTCCTGCGCTCCCGCACAACGCCTTCTGATGACCTGGAGAAACACAGCAGTGCCCGGCTTTAATTAATCGGCTCCCTTAAATGAAAAATGTCTGACTAAACTGCTGCATCTACATTGCAGTCTTATGTTGAATAAAGAAGTAAAATTACCTTCCAGAGACGATAGAGGACAGCAATTATCAGGATCAAGACCAGCAGCAACATGACTGTACATTTGAGAATGTTAGATGTCAGATGAGAAGCTGTGAAGGAAATATGTTAAATATGTTAGAACATCCAACATCATGCAAAATAATAGCTTAAATATTGCTTGATTGAGTTTCAAATTGTGACTTGAAAAGACCACATTTCGTGTTACCTGTGACAGTGATAGACAGGACCTCGCTCTTAGAGGAGAAGTTGTGAGAGAAAACGTGGATGTGATAAACACAGATGTAACTTCCCTGGTGGGTGTGGTTTGCTGCAGGAAACAGGAATGTGGCAGAGTGATTGACAGCTGTCTGGGTATGGTTTTGAGTTTTGCTGCATCCAGAGATGTTGTGTGTTGCATTCAGTGGTGTTGTGTGTTGTGTTGCATCCAGAGATGTTGTTTGTTGTGTTGAATACAGTGATGTGTGTTGTGTTGTATTCAAAGATGTTGTTTGATGTGTTGTATCCAGTGATGTGTGTTGTGTTGTATCCAAAGATGTTGTTTGTTGTGTTGAATACAGTGGCGTTGTGTGTTGTGTTGTATCCAGTGGTGTTGTGTGTTGCGTTGTATCCAGAGATGTTGTGTGTTGTGTTGTATCCAGTGGCGTTGTGTATTGTGTTGTATCCAGAGATGTTGTGTGTTGTATCCAGTGATGTTGTGTTGGATGCAGTGACGTTGTGTGTTGTGTTGGATACAGAATGGTTGTCAGCTGGCTGGGTGTAGTTGTGTGTGGTGTTGGATCCAGTGAAGGTGAGGTGGAAGAAGCCTCCTGGGTACTGTGGCAGGATGGAGCATCTGATGCTGAAGCTGGAACCCTCCATCACCTGCAGCCCCTGCTGCTGGCTTTCAGAAATGGAGTGTACTAAGGTACGCACTGATTGGCGTATAACTGGCGTTGTGTATTGTGTTGTATCCAGAGATGTTGTGTGTTGTGTTGGATCCAGTGATGTGTGTTGTGTTGTATCCAGTGATGTGTGTTGTGTTGTATCCAGTGATGTGTGTTCTGTTGTATCCAGTGATGTGTGTTCTGTTGTATCCAGTGATGTTTGTTCTGTTGTATCCAGATATGTATGTTGTGTTGTATCCATTGATGTTGTGTGTTGTGTTGTATCCAGTGGTGTTGTTTGTTGTGTTGTATCTAGTGGTGTTGTGTTGGATGCAGTGATGTGTGTTCTGTTGTATCCAGAGATGTGTGTTGTGTTGTATCCAGTGGTGATGTGTGTTGTGTTGTATCCAGTGGTGTTGTGTTGGATGCAGTGATGTGTGTTGTGTTGGATGCAGTGTGATTGACAGCTGGCTGGATGGAGCAGCTGGTGTTGAAGCTGGAAGCCTCCATCAGCTGCAGCTCCTGCTGCTGGCTTTCAGAAAGGGAGCGTACAAAGGTGATGATTGGCTTAAACAGCAGATCTGGAACAAGACAGAGGTGATTGGCTGAAATTGGTAATACAGTAGATTTGACTGTATGACCAGTTTAATTATAATATAGACAGACAGATAGATGACAAATAGATGACATAATGTAAAAGTGTCATTGTTGAAGTCATTGTTTTACCTGAACAGATAATCTCCAGTCTGGCAGTGGAATTGCCAGACCTCTTTGTTCCACACTCCCTCAGTGAAGACTCAGACCCAACACAGGAAGCTGAAATCCACCATACAGGTTCATGTGTAGAAGCAGAAGTCCTTTCTCTTGATACAGCAGAGCCACACTCCAGCTGTCGACACACTACAGATGATGACTTCAGGTTCCAGTCAGACCGACCATCCACTGGTCTCCACTCTCCTTGGTGTTTCATCTCCAGTATTCCAATACACTTACTGGTTCCCCTCACCAACCTGACATCGTCAGACTCTGTACAGAGACCAGAGAATAAACAGTAAAGATTCATATTTATTTATTCATGAAATAATAATCCAACGTTCCAAACCAAAAGTTTAGCTTGTCTTTTACCTGAGCAGGTGAGTCCAACAGACTTGTAAGGTGAGCTTGTGTTTCTAGTTGAGTCTGAAGTTCCACAGTCCAGGAGAACAGACTCGTGGCCTTTACACTGGAACTCTTTGGTCCACATTGAAACATTGGCTTCTCCATAGAGCGCCCCCTGGAGGACTGAAGGAGCCTCACACCCAAGCTCCCTACAGACCACCTCTGCATCCTGCTGGTCAAAGTCACCTTCACACACTGAGACCCAAGACTCATCAGACTTCACCTCCACTCTGCCTGAACACAAAGTAGTCCCATTCACCAACCTCACAGAGTCTGGAGAGAGAGAGAGAGAGAAAGAGAGAGAGAGAGAGAGAGAGAGAGAGAGAGAGAGAGAGAGAGAGAGAGAGAGAGAGAGAGAGAGAGAGAGAGAGAGAGAGAGAGAGAGAGAGAGAGAGAGAGAGAGAGAGAGAGAGAGAGAGAGAGAGAGAGATCTCAAGTCACTGACGATAAAGGCATAATAAAACAAGATAGATGAAAGTAATAACAAGTAATGTAATGGCTCCGAATGGTTTAATTGATCAGGGCCAGTGTTTCCTGTGGCTTTGTCAGACATTACTGTCGTTGAAGTAGTAGTTTGTTACCTGAACAGTTCACCTCCAGTACGTACAAGGAGGTGGAAGACATCTTATTTCCACAGTCACTCAGAGAAGACTCAGACCCAACACAGTGAGGTGCAATCCTCCAGGCAGGTTGATGTGTAACACCAGAACTCCTCTCTGTTGAAACGGCAGAGCCACAGCCAAGGTGTCGACACACTACAGATGAGGACTGCAGGTTCCAGTCAGACCAACCGTCCACTGGTCTCCACTCTCTCTGATGTTTCATCTCCAGTATACCAGCACAGTTACTGGTTCCTTCCACCAACCTGACATCATCAGACACTGTAGAGACAAGAGAGTAAACGCAAGAAAGAAAGAAAGAAAGAAAGAAAGAAAGAAAGAAAGAAAGAAAGAAATCAACACATAAATAAATAAATACACACATAAATAAATACATCAATAAATACATAAATACAAATCACACCCATGTGAAGTGAGAGGCACTCTTATCATCATACATCATCTCATTCTGGCTAGTCACAATTTACACCTTAACTTTTCTGTTAAGTCCTTTTTATGTCAAGTCCTCAACTCCTCAAGGCTAATCCTCAAGGCTAATCACTTGTAGCGTCCTCACTTCACACGAAAGGGCGCTCTAGGGTTACAAAACTTTGTTTGTGCCAACTGCTGTGGACATTTTAAATAAGTTCACCTAATTCCCACTGTTCATGATCACTGTTGCTGCGTTTATGTGAATGCATTTTATATAGTATTTTAATGCATTTAAATGTTTATGTACATTTATTGGACAATAAAATGTTCTTTATCTTTTTTATCTTTTATCTTATCATCATGCATCATCACAAATCACATTCTGTGCTCAGCCAATCAAATCATCACAAATGTCATTCTGGCCAATCACTTTTGGCATCTTCACTTTTCTGCCCTCACTTTTATCCAATCATCAGCCAATGTTTGTGTTCACACAGACCCACAAAGCTGGGCATAGAAGCAGTTGATGAGTTGATCTGCTGCACCCACTATCAAGTACATGACATCATAGTAATTTCTTTACATTACAAGTTACAAGTATTGTGGTCGTGCTGGTACGAATGCACGTGTATGCTTGGTAGGTATTGATAGTAAGTAGCCTTGCCGAGCCATGAGGCCCATAGGGCAGGAGCCTATCTCCTGTTTCTGTAGGCAGCTTGATGTACAAGTACACCCCCTGGACATGACTCTAGTATGTCGCAGGGACTTACCCCCAATCCAACCCTTGATGCTGAGTGTCAAGCAGGGAGGCACTGGGTCCCATTTTTAGAGTATTTGGTATGACCCGGCCGGGGATTGAACCCCAACCTCCCAGTCTCAGGGCGGACACTCTAACCACAAGGCCACTGAGCTGGTAGGTATTGATGTTGACGTAATTTAGATATGTATCAATGCCGGGTTATAACTGGCTTTAATGGTGACGTAATAAAGATAGGTTTCAGATTACATACATGTATACATACAGACATTACCTTCAATTCCCCCGACACTGAAACATATCCTAATAACGTCACCATCGACAGCCAGTTATAACCCGACATTGAAACATATCTTAATTATGTCAGTATATATACCTACCAAGCATACGCACATAAAAAAGCCAGCCGACCACAGTATAGTACTTTTAACTTACAATGTACATACATGTATACATACATACATTGTACCTGTTACCCAACCAATATTGAAACATATCGTAATTACGTCACCATTGACAGCCAGTTATAACCCGACTTTAGAATTTAATTTCAATGTTTTACAGAGAGGCTGAGATTTGAAAGTTCGTAGCGGTCGACAAACTTGCGCGCTCTGCTTGCGGACTAGTAGGCCATTTATGGCCTACTTGTGTGCAACGCGCAAGTAGGCACTCGACAGAGTGCAGTTCTAGTTTATTTTGCATTGACTTGAATGGGAATTAGGGGGGAATTAACATGCACACAAAGTCACTTGTTGAAGCGGTCAGCACCGCTCAAGGAAAAAAAGGAAACATGTTATTACTCTCATTATAAAATGATTATCCTTTTACCTGAGCAGGTTAGTTCAACAGACTTGTCCGATGAGGAGGTGTTTCTGGATGAGTTTGAGGCTCTACAGTCCAGGAGAGCAGACTCAGTGCCTTCACACTGGAACTCTTTGGCCCACATTGGAGCCTTGACTTCTCCATAGAGCGCCCCCTTGATGACTGAAGGAGCTCCACAGCCAAGCTCCCTACAGACCACCTCTGCATCCTGCTGGTCAAAGTCACCTTCACACACTGAGGCCCACGACTCATTAGACTTCACCTCCACTCTGCCTGAACACAAACTAGGACCATTCACCAACCTCACAGACTCTGGAGAGAGAGAGAGAGAGAGAGAGAGAGAGAGAGAGAGAGAGAGAGAGATTTTACAATTATGTTAGTGATCTACAAGAGAATGTATGAATGCATTATGGATGCAAATTGAATCTAATCACATCAGAGAAGTCAACGTTGTTTTACTGAAACCCTAAACAGATAACAGTGTTGTACCTATTCTAAAATAAAGTAATTAATATGGAAATATCAATAAATCAAAACACAAATAACTAATCATCATCATCATGAGACTAAAGGCGTTTTCTAGTCACTACACACATAGGCATGCACACACGCATAAACACACATGCACACACAAGACACTTACGCACGCATGCACGCATACATACACGCACGCACACAGATGAAATGAGAGACTGTAAGGACTGCTGTCATTGTGTTACCTGAACAGTTCACAGTGGGTTTGCCTGTAATCAAACCTTTCCGTGTGACATGATTCTCCAATATGACACAGTCGCTCAGTGAAGACTCAGACCCAACACAGTAAGGTGTAATCCTCCATACAGGTTGTTGTGTGAAACCAGAAGTCCTTTCTGTTGAAACGGCAGAGCCGCAGTCCAATTGTCTGCACACTACAGAGGAGGACTTCAAGTTCCAGTGAAACCCACCGTCCACTGATCTCCACTCTCCCTGGTGTTTTATTTCCAGTATACCAGAACAGGTACTGGTTCCTCCCACCAACCTGACATCTTCAACCACTGTAAAGAGACAAGTGAGTAAACATTTAAACAGTATTACTTTATAAGAAACATGAAAGATCACACTTGTGTGAAGTGAGGGGTGCTCTTATCATCACATTCCGGCCAATCACAATTTCACTTATCTGTCCTCACTTTTAGCCTAAATTCCGTGGCACACACAGACACAGAAAGCTGGCTATAGGAGGGGCTACTAGCCCCTCCTATAGCTAGCGGCCCTCAAAATGATTGCAGGGTGTAGTTTGTAACTCACCTGAGCAGGTGAGTCCAATGGTCTTGTCAGGCAAACAGGTGTTTCTGGTTGAGTTTGAGGCTCTACAGTCCAGGAGAGCAGACTCAGTGCCTTCACACTGGAACTCTTTGGCCCATATGGGAGTGTTCACTTCTCCATAGAGCGCCCCCTGGATGACTGAAGGAGCTCCACAACCAAGCTCCCTACAGACCACCTCTGCATCCTGCTGGTCAAAGTCACCTTCACACACTGAGGCCCACGGCTCTTTAGACTTCACCTCCACTCTGCCTGAACACAAACTAGGACCATCCACCAACCTCACAGACTCTGGAGAGAGAGAAAGAGAGAGAGAGAGAGAGAGAGAGAGAGAGAGAGAGAGAGAGAAAGAGAGAGAAAGGGGGGGTCAGTATTTAGAAGAAAGTTGTATTATATCTTGAGAGCGGAATTATTATACTTTCAATAATTGTGGGCTCACGACTAGAGCCCACAGTTATTATTATTATTATTTAAATCACACTCGTGTGAAGTGAGGGGCGCTTCACATCCTTAAACAAACAACAACAAACAAACACTCTAACAAACAGTCCATTTGGCTGCCACATATGACATCATGAGGGGTGCTGTTTTATTTTTGTGTTTACGTCATTAAACAACTCATTGCCTGCATAGAACGAGTTAGACAAGATTTTAAGTTTAGTTTTATATTGCATTCAACTTAGTCTCTGTGCTGTACGGCCAACGGCCACTTATAGGACTCTAAACAGTCTCGCTCTGCCTGCTTTTATTAATTAATTATTCCCTAACTGCCAGCATTTTTCAGTGAAACCCTTCTTTTGAAGGTTCCACTGGAACTAACGTCTAAAGTACAAGCAGTGAAATGTTTCCTTGTATCTTTTAGGCACTACACGGTTCCCTCTACACTTGTTTCTGCATTTGTGTGATTCTTTAACTTGTTGACTACAGTTCATGCTAGCTCCGTTTGGAACCTCTATATCTACGCTGCTACGCTTTAGCTCCGAGATGAGGTTCCGTCAAAAGCTATCCCTGCGCTGGTAGAAATGGAGTCTAGCTGTGTAGAGCCCGTCGACAAGTAGATTAAACCCCTTCTGCAGTATTTATTTCAAAAGGAAAAGGTATCAGAACCAAGATACAGTTGATAAACTTAACATAGGCACCTAACATTTTAACTGAGGCATCAAACAACCAAAGCGGTTGTTTGTCAGCCAGTACGATTTGTTTCCCCGGTTTTAAATCCTGCGAAAGGGGTTTATTCCACTACTGGGCTCAACCCATTTCTACCAGCGCAGGGATAGCTTTTGTTGGAACCTCATCTCGGAGCTAAAGCGTAGCAGCGTAGATATAGAGGTTCCAAACGGAGCTAAGTTCATGCTTGCTTTGCGTATTCCGATCACACATGTAAATTGCTCTGTATGATGTAACTGTTGATGATAACACAACTTTTACATTGTTGATGCATATACTGTTTATTCCTTTTACCTGAACAGTAGAGCTTCAGTGTAAGAGTGGAATTATACGACTTTACTGGTCCACACTCCATCAGTGAAGACTCAGAGCCAACACAGGAAGATGGAATCACCCATCCTGGTTGACGTGTAGAACTAGAAGCAAATTCTGTTGAAAGAGCAGATCCACAATCCAACTGTCTACACACTACAGATGATGACATCCTGTTCCAGTCAAACCAAGCCAACACTGGTCTCCACTCTCCCTGGTGTTTCATCTCCAGTATGCCAGTACAGTTACTGGTCCCTCCCACCAACCTGACATCTTCGGACTCTGTACAGAGAGCAATAAGCAGTCAAAACGGATTACATTCATTACAATACCTTGGATAATATGATATAAAAATCTGTTTAAATTTTGTTCACCTGTTGAGTTGTGAGTTGGTTTTAGTTGGAGAGCTGAGGAGAAAAATAATGAATAAATTAGTTTCACTCTAATGTTACTCTGGAAATGAAGTCTGTCTGTCTAATGCATTCATACTGTGTTATTATTATTCTGATAAAGCATTTATCAGTGTTTTTAGAATACATAGAAGGATTAATTTATTGTAATCAGTGTAAACAGTGATAATAAAGCATGACTACTGAGGTAATGGTTCAGTCTCTACTCACAGCAGTCAGCATGTTCGTCCTCACAGTCACATTTCCACGACAATGGAATGCACGTGTCTTTCTGACAAACAAACTGAAGGGGGAGACAGAGGTTTAGGTCCATAATAATCAGTAATGTATCAAAGACATGTAACCCATTTAGGACTGAGGACCAGATTCTACAAAATGTCTTCTAAATCATGACAGTTGTCTATAAAACCTATGTTTCTATGTCAGTGATTCTCAACTATAAAACCTATGTTTCTATGTCAGTGATTCTCAAACTATAAAACCTATGTTTCTATGTCAGTGATTCTCAAACTATTTCATGTCAAAGACCCCAACAATTATATGTAATTGGCCGCCGACCCCCATCTGAAAATATGTTGTTCCAGGGACCCTCCCTGCAAAGATACAAGTTCAAAACGTTCGCCCTGAAAGAATATACATTCAAAGATTTTCGCCACATTTGACAAATAGCACGGCAAATAGCATTTGACAAATAGCACGGCAATCGGTGCCGCGCTATGAGCTTGTAGATCTGCTATTTGTCAATGGCTAAAGTAAAACATAATGCTTAAAACACCAAAAGGGGTTCCCGTCCTTAATGGATAAAGTCATACAGAGTAACACAAGAGAAGCTGAGGTGAATCACCTGGCTGGCAGTGCAGTTGGACATGCATTGCTTGTTGTCAGATGACAAGTAGGAGTCGGTGGGACAGGAACACTTGTAGCCTCCTCCAGGTGAGAGCAGACACAGGTGACTGCAGCCTCCATTGTTGGTCTGACATGGATGACCGGACACTGCAGGGTGGAGAAAACATGCAACACATGTAAGGAATATGAGAACACACACCTATATGTTACAACAGTGCTTTATAAACCTGTTGTAACCAAGAGACACGCCGATGTGTGTAAGTAAAACAATATATAAGGAACACCTGTATTCATAATGAAAACAGCTGTTCTACAAGTTCTCAACACATCCCACCACGATGCATTGTGGAATTGTACATCTGCTGTTGTCACATTCTTTTTTTTTTTCATGTATTTATGTATTAATTTATATATTCTTTATGTTGTGTGTGTGTGTGTGTGTGTGTGTGTGTGTGTGTGTGTGTGTGGGGGGGGGGGGGGGGTCATTTAGATATGTCCACATATAATGCAAGAATTAAGCTTGCCTATAATGGCATTATCACAATAGGACCAACAGGTTGTTTTCACTTTTCAAAACATATCAATGAATACAACAATACAGAATAAATAAAAGTCATGAAACATAATGAAGAGTAATAATGAGAGTGTTACAGCAGGTGGTACAGACCCTCAGGTTGTCTAGAGGGGTGGTAGATGTGGATGCCCGATAGATTGTTCCGCCTGCTGATGATTGTGGTCGTGTTGGTACCATGAGTCTTGTTGGCTCTGTAGATGGAGCTGGTCCCGTCTGTCCAGAAGATGTGATCCTCAAACACAGTAATAGTCCAGATGTTGCGCTGACTCACAACTACAGACACACAGAACTCCAAATAAAAAGAGTCAGACTGTTATAAAATGCATGAATAAAGTCCTACAAATACTGCTTTAACATACATTAGAGTATAACAAAGTGAACAATGTTTTATGTGTGTGTATGTGTGCGTGCATGCGTGCATGCGTGAGTACGTGCGTGTGTGTGTGTGCGTGAGTGAGTGAGTGAGCATGGGTCGGTATGCATGTGTTCTGTGTGTGCGTGTGCATGCGTGTGTGTGCGTGCGTGCATGCGTGCGTGCGTGCGTGCGTGCGTGCGTGCGTGCGTGCGTGCGTGCGTGCGTGCGTGCATATACATGTGTTGTGCACCTGTCTGTCTGTTGGTTCCATCCAGGTTGGCAAACTCAATGTATTTCCTACTGTTGGTCCAGTAGATGTGATCATCGATGTAGTCTAACGTCAGGCCCCAGGGCTCAGAGATCTTATCCACGATGACTGTCCTGGTGGTGCCGTCCATCCCCATCCTCTCTATGTTGTTCTTCATGAGGTCTGACCAGTACAAGTATCTGTCAGGGAGACACATGTGTCAGGGTCAGGTGTGTGTGTGTGTGTGTGTGTGTGTGTGTGTGTGTGTGTGTGTGTGTGTGTGTGTGTGTGTGTGTGTGTGTGTGTGTGTGTGTGTGTGTGTGTGTGTGTGTGTGTGTGTGTGTGTGTGTGTGTTTAAATGTATCTGTATTTATTTAACATGTTTTTTTTAAGTATACTATTAAATATGTCAGTATATGTCTTTACATAATTATTGTCATAATCTGTCCTGTGCAATTTTTGATTACGAAGCCTTCAAGACAATCTGAAATTAAAATTGATTCATTACATTGATTTGTTTTAATGTTCAATGTCAAAAACAAAATTAAATTGTTAATAGTAATTATTTGTGTGACAATTAATCAACTTAAAAAGTGTAAACGTGACAGCCCTATTCACAGGATGGTTGATAAATTCAGTGTGTGGTTCATGATGTCACCACAGTGTTCTTACCCGTAGCGTACATCCACAGCTATGGTCCATGGCAGGTCCAGGTCAGTGTTGAGCAGGACTGTTGGGTACGACCCGTTTAGTTTGGACACACCTATGGTGTGATGCACCCAGTCAGTCCAGTATAGGTTTCCTCCTATCCAATCAACAGCCAGACTATGTGGTGTGATGGTCGACGTGTCGTGAATGACCTGTTAATGAACCATACATGCACTCTGAATATACTCATGCCTTCATTCTTACATTATGATAGTTAGAGCAACTTGTTGTGTGTGTGTGTGTGTGTGCGTGACTGTGTGTGTGTGTGTGTGTGTGTGTGTGTGTGTGTGTGTGTGTGTGTGTGTGTGTGTGTGTGTGAGTGTGTGTGTGTGTGTGTGTGTGTGTGTGTGTGTGTGTGTGTGTGTGTGTGTGTGTGTGTGTGTGTGTGTGTGTGTGTGTGTGTGTGTGTGTGTGTGTCTGTGTGTGTGTGTGTGTGTGTGTGTGTGTGCGGCTGTGTGTGTTGAGGAACACTAAATTAAAACAAAATAAAAACTACGCTACAATGACTACAACTAAGACTAAATGCATAAACAATCTGTACATTTAGTCGACTAAAACTAGCGTGGCGCCGAGTGCCGCGCTACGAGCTTGTACGAGCTTGCTATTTTTTTTAAATCTTTGAATATAATATTATAATTAAAATCTTTGCTTCTGGAGGGGTCCCTGCAACAACATACTTTCAGATGGGGGTCCGCGGCCAAATACAGATAATTCTGTGGGTCCTTGACTTGAAAACAGTTTGAGAACCACTGACATAGAAAAATAGGTTTTTCAGCAAACTGTCATGATTTAGAAGTCATTTGTAGAATCTGTTGTCAGGTCTCATTTAATTAATTAATGTAATGATTAATGTAAAATTCAGCTCATTTTGATTTTAGTTTAGTCATAGTCTTTTAAATTGTTATCGTGACTAAACTAAAATAAAAATGTGTGTGCGCGCGCGCGCGTGTGTGTCCAAGCACGCGTGCGTGCGTGCGTGCGTGCGTGCGTGCGTGCGTGCGTGCGTGCGTGCGTGCGTGCGTGTGTGTACACTAACTCAGCGGTTCTCAAACTGTTCAGTTGGAATCATATATGAACTGGGGACCCCCAAAATGAATCATATATTTGAACTGGAGACCCCCAAAATGAATCATATTTGAACTGCAGACTCCCAAAATGAATCATATTTGAACTGGGGACCCCCAAAATGAATCATATTTGAACTACAGACCCCCAAAATGAATCATATTTGAAGTGGAGACCCCCAAAATGAATCATTTTTTAACTGGGGACCCCCAAAATGAATCATATTTGAACTGGGGACCTCCCACCCTGAGAAGCACTTGGAATTGTAGGAGTTGAGTCATTAATTTAAATATTGTTTGACTCAGTTCCACATTCCACTTTAAAAATAAATTATGTTATATGACTTATTACTTGCAATCAAGAGTAATATATTAAATATTATATTACATATTAACCCCCGACCTCCTGCAAAAAAACTGTAAAACAACACAATCTGTTTAGCCATCTCCTTTAAAACTGAATCAAATTAATTTGCATAATTCAGTCACCAAACTGAATAATATAAAACAAAAATAGTCTCTCATCTTTTTCTGCTACATATTCCACATTGTGTACAGTAGATATCTATATAAAATACAGCAGTTAAATATCTCTTGACCTTTTAAACTAAATGTTTTCAAAAGGCAGCCAACAAAACTGTTTACTCTGAGAAATATGAAATATGTGCTATTTTTTACATATTAGGCCTACATGTTTTTGGTTAAGTAATACCTTACAGTACTCGTTACTGGGTTAAATAATAATATTACAGTAATATACAACAAGTAACTCGTTACTGCCCAACTGGCTATTATAAGTAATCTGAGTACTAGTATAAATACAACAAGTATCCTTCATTCATCCTCATAGTTGTGACGTTGTCATTGTCACACTGACCTGGACGTCACTGCCGTTGATGTTCATGACACTGATCATGCTGCGCCGGCGTTGTGTCCGCTCTACCCAGTTAGTACAGCGGATTACCAAAAAATTGTGCACTTTTTCAAAAAAGCATGAAACTTTTACCATAGTTAGATGATACCATGAGGTGTATTTTCAGATGTGGAGTCAAGTCAGATTTGACCCCTGAGGCCCGGTAGAGCATAATATGTGACCAATACCCATAACATCCTATATAAGGCAAAAAAGTCCAAATTTCATCATTCTTTAAGTAGAATGTGACATATGAAACTAGGGTGATTTCATGATGCTGAATCCATTCCAAGCATTAGTTTTGCAAAAAAACACTCATTGGGCTAAAAACGGCCAATGCCGTCATCACAAATTGATGATGCCAGCACATTTGGGCAAGTGGGCATGGCCGTTTTAAGCCCAATGAGTGTTTTTTTGCAAAACTAATGCTTGGAATGGATTCAGAATCATGCAAACACCCTAGTTTCATATGTCACATGCTACTTAAAGAATGATGAAATTTGGACTTTTTTGCCTTATATAGGATGTTATGGGTATTGGTCACATATTATGCTCTACCGGGCCTCAGGGGTCAAATCTGACTTGACTCCACATCTGAAAATACACCTCATGATATCATCTAACTATGGTAGAAGTTTCATGCTTTTTTGAAAAAGTGCACAATACCTCTTGTATTGGGGTATAAGCCGCTGTACTAAGTAGATCTTCTGCTGCTGATAGTCATAGTCCAGCGACTCTGCTTCCTTCAAGTCCTGTCACACCACAGCAGTTGTGTTAGTCTCAGACTGGAATACATTACAGAATGTCAAAAGCAGTGTGTGTAGAATATTGTATAGGATTACATATAGGATGTGTTGTTGATTATGTCCAATGGTTTTCACCTGTTTGAGCTTTGAGCTGGAGCCGTTCAAGCTGATCCTCATCAGGTTGTCACCGTTGGCAACGATGAGGAAGGGCTCCACCTCTGGATAAAGTGAGACATTTAATACACTTGAGTTGGTTTACTTTTAGAAATACACAAACCCTAAAGTGAGACAGACGGACGGACGGACGCACACGCACGCACGCACGCATGCGCGCGCGCGCACGCACACACACACACACACACACACACACACACACACACACACACACACACACACACACACACACACACACACACACACAGTCTTACCTGTGGTGTCATGTGAAGGTGTAGCATGGAGAGCTGAGGAGAAACATAACAAACTAAATGAGCTTCAGTGGAACAACAGCTGGTTGGTTGTATTTGTGCTTTATCTGTTGAAATCATTAATACACGTGCAAGATGTCCTTTGGTTCTCCTCTTCACTGCTATGTATTTGCTCCAGGATGGGAATTATGAGTAACTACGATTTCTATCAGACTCAGCTCACATGTGGCATGTGGCAGCGGTGGCCGAGCGGATAGCGGCGCGGTCTAGATACCGGAAGATTCCCAGTTCGAATCGGCCGTCCGACACGTTAAAATTACCACCGCTGAAATGCCCTTGAACAAGGCATCAACCACTACGATGAAATGTGTTCTATGAGCAGGGCCTGGCTGGAAACAAGTTCTTGAGCTTAGCCCAGATACCCTGGGTAAATATAGATTTCATTTCATTTCATTTCATTTCATTTCATTTCATTTCATTACATGAAATGAAAATAGCTGGCAAGCAATAGTTTGTTGTAAATTAACAGGTTGGCTCGCATTTTAGTCTAGTACTCCTCTACAGCAGGGGTTCTCAACGTTTTTGGCTGGGGACCCCCGGAAAGGCTTTGGTCGTGTCTCTCGCGACAATAATAATAATAATAATTGGCATTAGCATATGCTATGTTTATTCTCATAATTATAAACCCACGTCCTCACAGACATGCAACACATGTCATTATTAAGCATAACTTATCATACAACGGCGTCAGTGATACAGATCTAGAATCGTCGTAGGGTCTAATTTAGGTCCGTTTAGGGTAAACGCGCAATAAAAGCCTGGTGTAGCTTGGCCGTCACATGTTGCTGATCAACGTGCATCGAACAACACTGTTACAACTCATTGCGCTAAAAACGGCCATATACACTTTTCCAGGTGATCATAAATGTGGGGACCCCCAGGTGTCCTTGACAGGGTTCCAGGGGGTCCCCATGCTAAATAATTCACACAATGAACCCACAATATTCCGGGGTGAGTTGTCCAGTATTCCAATCACACACACAAGCACAAGCACACGCACCCCCCCCCCCCCCCCCCACACACACACACACACACACACACACACACACACACACACGTGAGGCGCCCCACACACAAAAACATCAGCAGCTTAATTGCACCACACACCAACCCTCCCCCCAGGTATCCCCCCTCCCTCTGCCCGCCGTATACCTCCCCCTCCACCCGCTCCACCACAAGCCTCACAGCCTGTGTGTGTTGACAGCCGTACAGACCACTGTGGAGAAATGGATTGATTCAATACATAAATGGATGGAGATGTTCAATAGATGAGCGATCACAGCCACACCCAGCCTATAGCCTATCCTGGCTCCACAGCTAAATGATTGACAGTTACAATCAGAACCAAAATGAGCCCTTACGGATCAGTAGCTCTGAGAGTGTACAAATGGAACCAAACCGGTCCATTTGGTTGCATGTGTACGCTCTCAGAGTTATGGGCCGTGGTCCCTGAAATAAAAACCTTTGAGAGGCAGCGCTGTAATCTCAATTCACACACTGTAGAGCAGTGGTTCCCAAAGTGGGGTCCGGGGACCCCCAGGGGGTCCTTGAGGAAGTTCCAGGAGGTCCCCAGCTAAATGATAGTTTGGAACCATATGGACCCTTATGGGTCTGTAACTCTGAGAGTGTACAAATGGGTCTGGGTCCATTTGGTTCCATTTGTACACTCTCAGAGTTAAATCAACATGGATTTTACAACAGAGATAGAAATGCCATTAAATGGGGGTCGTGCATGTCAAACTGGGGGTCCTTGAAATGAAACGGGTTGAGAATCACTGCTAGAGCAGTAAAACTCTTCTCTTATGGGGGTCCCTGGCATATATTTTCTAATGGGGGTCCGTGGGCTAATATGTGTCAATTTGGGGGTCCTTGACGTGAAAAGGTTTGGGAACCACTGCTGTAGAGACCTATAGTTCCAACCATGAGCATCACAACAAAACAAAGAAACATCTTCCATTGTGTTCATGATGATGACAATATGAACCCTACGTAGTTCTCACAGTGAGCTTAACGGCCAAGCTACACCAGGCGATTTTGCGCTCGTGCGTATGCGTTTACTGCGCGCGTTTACTGCGCGCGTACAGTGCGTTTGGATAGGACCAATATATGTCAATGATACCAGCTACACCAGACACGGATACCGCGCGTATCGGTTCTAATTTTTGTACGTGCGTATGCCCCAATGCCCGCGTATCTATATATCTTCCCGGAAGGTCGCGCACAAATCTGCCGCGCGCCACAGATCTGGTGTTGCAGGGGCATTTCGCACGCGTACTTTGTGCGCGCCGTGCGCTTACGTAAAACGCACACATGCCCGGTGTAGCTTGGCCGTCATTCACACAATATGTCAAGGAATACACTATTGCATGTATGTACGCACACGCACACACGCACGCACACACCTGTAAGCCGTGATAGGCAGATTGGTTCAATGTATAGGCTAACTATATTAACCCTAATAAATTCAATCATGAATATATTATATAAATATACATTTTATATATGTAAATTAATTAATAGTAATATATTATAACACATTATTTGTAGCCTATAGCACCTTTTATGAAATGCGATGCAACTCAAAGTGCTTCTCATAAAAAGAGCAAAAAGTTTAGCATGGTGTTGATAGAGTATAGGCGTGTACCACATTAAATGTTTTCAAAAACATTTTTGAGAGCAATGGTAGCTGTAAATGACTGTGTGTGTGTGTGTGTGTGTGTGTGTGTGTGTGTGTGTGTGTGTGTGTGTGTGTGTGTGTGTGTGTGTGTGTGTGTGTGTGTGACTGTGTGTGTGTGTGTGTGTGTGTGTGTGTGTGTGTGTGTGTGTGTGTGTGTGTGTGTGTGTACTGTGTTTACATGGCTGTCATGTTGGAAACAGCAGTAAAACAAGCGGGGCGCAGCAGGTGCTCCGAGGGATTGATTAGGCATCAGTCTGTTACAGAGTGGAGCGGTTATTATAACACACTGCTGAATTCAGCGATTGACCAATCAGAATCAAGCATTCAACCAAGTCATGTAATAATTAAACCCATTATGTCCGCGACCCACACATGGGCCCAGACCCGTTTGGGAAACAGTTGACTGTCAATACATGCAGAAAAATCCCCAAAATAGGCTATATGGCACAACTGCCATTTCACTTCATGCCATGTCTCACACACACACACACACACACACACACACACACACACACACATTAACAAGGGCACAAACTTTTTTCAGATGCTTTTGATATCCACACACTCGAAACATCATGTGTCTCAGTGCTTGAGTCCAAACAAGCCCTAAATGTACAGAATATGGCAACACATGAACTTATTCAGCCAACATTGGTCACTTCAGTCTGTCATATTTCCAACACCGAAAGAAAATCATGGGTACAAAAAGCACCTTCTCCAAATAGACCGACTGCCTATAATGGAGGAGATTGAACAGTATGTTGCAAGCTGCTTTGCTTTACACTTGGACAACCCCATAATCCTCAAGCCTCTGACCACTAGCCTGTGGACATGGCCCAGGCTGCCAAATATAAAAACAATTATCAAAATTAATGAATGAAAACGCCCATGACACGGACTATTGGGTGTCCACTGTCCAGAAGAGAGACCTCTCCTTCGGGCACGAGCGACACCACACCTCGGCCCCTCGGCGCCTGGAAGTCAGCCTCTGAACGAGAATTCAGTACTCAGTATTCAGGCTATCGCTTTTTTCTCTCTTTCTTAAATCTTAATTCTGTCTAGAATAGAACCGTTACCACACCAATGGTAATCTGGTCTATTTCTTAGAAAATCTATTTCTACGTTTTATTTTAACAATTATAATTCAAATAAATAATACACGGACCCACATACAGTCAGTCAGTGCATGTAAAGAAACCAGCAGTACTAATGTGTTTAAGCGTCGCGGTTCTCTTATAGCCGTACTAATAGGTCTTGGTGTCATTTCACATCCACATCAAGCAACAAGTGTCATTCTAACAGAGTGATTACCTGAGCTCCAAAGCAGGAGGAACACTATCACTGTCTCATCCATGTCTGGATTCTCTCACACTGGCAAAAAGCAGAGAAGAATATGTAATAATGTCATTTAAATCTTCAAATGTGCATTCCATGTTTTTCTACTTTTCAGCAGAAAGCCATGGAAAGAAAAATAACCCACCCTATGCGTGTTGACCGCACTTTCAATTGATCAGTGTTCCTCAACCTGTTTTCGGATACGTTTTTCCAATATCCAGGTCCCTTGTCGTCCCGTTTTTGACTGTGTATAATGTATATTGTATTGCTTATATGAATTCCCAAAGCATCTTATTGATGTCCAAATATCAGATTTGACATCAAACTGGACTACTGCGTACCGGTATGTGATTATTGTGCAATTATGCACTTCCCAGTAGTCGCACCAATCAGAAACCAAGAATGATCCTCTCACTCCCAATGTGTGCATTAGGCTTTCTGTTGGCCTTGAGCGGAGGGGTCGATGATATAACCATAGCAAATAAACAGCTAGCTGCCTGGCTGAAGGAATTCAAGGCACAGGTTAACTAAGGTAAGGTACAGTACAGTACAGTAGCCACGGTAGTTCTGCTTTTCTGGGGAGCTCAAGTTAGGTTAGGAGCCTAATTCCCCGATTGCCTGCATCATGGTCTGCATCTACAGTATATTCACAGTACACTTTTGAGGATGAGAAGTTGTACGCTACCCTGGTGGCCTCCCGTAACCCCCACCCCCCACGTTTCCCCTTCTCTGTACACAGATCAATATCAGGGTTGTTGTTATGTAAAGTAGTGTATTCTATGCATTTTGATGAATTGAGTACAATGCCTGTATACTGCTGTAGGCTACTGTTCTCAAACTTAACAAAGTATATTCAGTCAATCAAACAGTTTTCTCTGACGACCAGACCAGGCCGCTCAGAGAAACAACTCCAAAACCACCTTTGAACGTCCAATGTTGCCCAATCCTGGCAGGTGAAAGATTTCAAGTGCAAACAGTTGTAGGATTTGTTCCGTGTTTCTGATATTTTAGACCCATGTATTTTGGTTGGCCCGCGTACATCATGATTTAAAAAACTGCCTTCCATCATCACGTGCCAACTATAACTGCGTTTGCACCGTGCATGTTTTACACCAGAGCGTGTGCGTTTCTGTGCTTTTGTGTGTGAGTGAGAGAAAGAGAGAGGTAGCTATATGATGCAGATATTGTGCGCGCGTGTGAGAAAGAGAGGGAGAGAGAGAGAGATATGTAATATGTATTTCTCATGCGTAGGAGAGATACAGTCAGTGCATGAGCAGTGAGCGTAGCCTCTGTCCCAGTATTATACTATCATCTGCGAAGAGAAAAGAGTGAGAGTGAGTGAGTGAGTGAGTGAGTGAGTGAGTGAGTGAGTGGGAGTGGGTGAGTGGGAGTGGGTGAGTGAGTGAGTGAGTGAGTGAGTGAGTGAGTGAGTGAGTGAGTGAGTGAGTGAGTGAGTGAGTGAGTGAGTGAGTGAGTGAGAGTGGGTGAGTGGGAGTGAGTGAGTGGGAGTGAGTGGGTGAGTGGGAGTGGGTGAGTGGGAGTGGGTGAGTGGGAGGCAGCTGTGTAACAACTGGAAGAGCTGCCGTTTTTCAAGGGCGATTTTAAGACATTTTAAACTCATGTCATCATGTCAACGTCGCCACACAAATAATACAAACTATGCAAAACCACAACATCAAATAATCAAATGAAATAGTGTTGGTTTATAAAGAACGTTTTTGTTTCCTACAATTGCACGACCGTACGCCCACTAAATCAATGAGTCGGCTGGCGACCGGAAGTGCAGCGTCAGCCCAAGCTGAACCAAGGACTAAAGAGGATCTAAAGAGGACGGGAGGCGAAGACCGTATGGTGGACTCCATGTTGCTCCCTGGAAGGAAAGAAACATGCGCAGTTGAGACCAGGAAGTTGTCAGGGAGCAACATGGAGTCCACCATACGCATAGGTGGCGGGTGTGTAAGGCTAGGGAAGGCTTAGCCTTCCCAAAAATTATGCTGGGTATTTTTCAAAATCTATATGCGCAATCAGCGCGCAATATTATATTACAGCCCCCTGTTGTCCCTGAACGATCAGGGACGCTAAGCGCGAGCCAAGGTGACTTCACTATCATAGGCGGTTGCTGGGTATTTTTTAAATATATATAATATATGTGCGCAGCATTATATAGAAGGCTATTGTGTGTGTGTGTGTGTGTGTGTTGTCGCTGCCCCCTGGTGATCGCTGATCGGGTCATATGATTGGCTACTTGGTAGTCATTCAGAACTAGGAAGAAGCTGTGAGTCGGCTCGGCTGTCAGCAGTCAGCAGCACCACCAGTGACCGCACGGTTCACAGTTCACACCACTGCAGCAAGACTGACACGTTCAGCGGAGTGGCTGCTGTCTCTGTGCCGTCTGTGAAGAGCCATGAGCCAGGAGGGGCAGCAACACCGCCGGGTAATCTCCACACTGACTCCAGACTTGAGAAAAAGACCCATATCGGCCAAAATATCCCAAAACAATGCCCGGGGAACTTTAATTAAAAGCTAGATGCAGTGTCTATAGTTGGGTCAAGGGTGTTGCTTTCGTGAGCAATATGGTGTACGAGATTGGTAATAAATTGGTCAAAGTAACTCATTTTTAGACCATCTGGGGGAAATAAATAAATAAATAAATTTGTGCGGCCTCGCTTCGCTCGGCCACGAGAGTCCCCCCCCCCCCCCCCCCCCACGCAATTCTAGCCTACCCAAAGGTAAAATCCACCCGCCGCCTATGACCATACGGTCTTCGCTTCCGGTCCTCTTGAGAAGCGTCTGGCTGCAGTCGCGACACTATTGGTCCTCTTTAGATAGTCCTTGAGCTGAACGCGGAAGTGTTGGATGCATATAGAGCACTGAACTATCGCCCAAACAGTGTTTGTGGAACAAAACATCAGTGTCCACGCCACGTGCAGTGTCTTCATAAATACGGCTGGCTTGATCAGTCAACTCTTCAAAGACCATTCGGACGTGAGACTCCTAGACTAATTTAATAGTCAAAGTTTTTCATCCTGTCTGCCTATCCCCTCCTTTGTGAAGAGGCCTGATCTGGGGGGTCAGCCATGTTTGGTGTGTGGAGCAGCGTGTTTGTTTTGGCGGTGGGTTTGTAGTCTTGATAAGACAGTTCAGGAATATAAAAGAAGACATACCAGGTATCGTTTCTGTCTCTGAGGTATCGCAAGATTTGGTTGCCAGACAGGAAACGGTGGGCAGTCTTGCGATACTTGGCACGTTCAGAAACTAGTTTGTGCTCTTTAGATACCTCTATAAAGTTACACATCTAAAAGCAACACAATTAACAGACAATAATGTGGTATATATGTCTTATTGTCTTCTTTTATATTCATGAACGGATTATAAGGTCTCAATGTTTCATAAATTGTGTTTGTTCATGAGCTGGTCCAGCCGGCTCCATCCACTGACATGTATTTCATCGAACTTCCAGTGCACGACTTTCCACCGAGAGCGTCATGGCGTCATCTGTAAGCTTCCTTGGCCCACTATAAAAGCCACAACTAACATGGGGGCTTTTTTTCCCTCCTTCAATCCTGGTTGCGAGTGACAGGTTGCCGCTTGGCTCTTGCTGTGCAATGCCCCGCGTATAGGTGACTACTGTAGATGACATAGATGCAAGTGCAGCTGAAACATGACCTTTTGTTTCTCACACCCTGCTCCTGACTCTGCTCCCCGCGTTGAGCCTTCCACATGGATTGTTATTTGTTGAACTTGTCAGGGACGTGCACACATAGACATCAAAGGGGGCTTCAGCCCCTGCCCTAGCTTTTACCCTGCATCTGTAAAACAACTGCCCTTTCCAGACCACGAATGCAGCATTTACTATGGTGAAAGAAATGCAGGCACCATTCAGAAGAAGTGTTTTTTTCCCCCCTCCGAAGTCTCCTGAACTTGAACACAATGTGCCTTGGGGGTGAACTTGAAATTGTCACTGTGATATGGGAGGTTTTGAGTCAGGATACCTGGACGGGAAGTTCTCCCCATTCTACCCAACACGTTTGTTTCTAAATCCATGTCGTGCACCTCATCTCCACTAGCTAAAGGGGCTGTGCCCCGAGACGCGTTGTGAGCTTGTAGATCTGCTATTTTCGCTAAATAAAAAAAAGTGCCCTCTTACGGGATTTCAGCCCCTGCCTCTCTAACACTCTCTGCACGTCCCTGACGTCAGGCCCTGCTCCTGCTCCCTGCGTTGATCCTTCAGGCCCTGCTCCTGCTCCCCGCATTGAGCCTTCAGGCCCTGCTCCTGCTCCCCGCATTGAGCCTTCAGGCCCTGCTCCTGCTCCCCGCGTTGAGCCTTCAGGCCCTGCTCCTGCTCCCCGCGTTGAGCCTTCAGGCCCTGCTCCTGCTCCCTGCGTTGAGCCTTCAGGCCCTGCTCCTGCTCCCTGCGTTGAGCCTTCAGGCCCTGCTCCTGCTCCCTGCGTTGAGCCTTCAGGCCCTGCTCCTGCTCCCCGCGTTGAGCCTTCAGGCCCTGCTCCTGCTCCCCGCGTTGAGCCTTCAGGCCCTGCTCCTGCTCCCCGCGTTGAGCCTTCCACATGGGTTGTTGTGTTCCATAGTCAGAGGTACATGTCATGTTTATTTTTATATAATGCATCTGTTTTGTACCTTGTGTGTTGTGTATGATGTGATTCTTTTGTAGACACTGACTGCCACTGCTGTTTTGTTATGTTTGGTTTATTTCAGTTATGTAATTGTTTATAGTTTAACTTCAGTAGGCTATTTGGTGGCCTTGATTTATAGTGTACCTTGTTTTCCACATTGTTGCTGGTGCTGCTGTTGCTGCTGCCTAGTGTTGTGAATCTAACCTTTCTCTTTCTGTGCTTCTGAGTGCTGCAGTATGGGTGGAGCACATGCCCTTCTAGAGGGGTTTAGGCCCCTGTGATTTATTATCACTATGGAGTTTTAGTTGGTTGCGCCTTTCTTTGTCCTTTACTGCAGGAGCTGCATGTGGTCTCAAAAACAGGCAGATCGAAAGTCTCGCTCATTATCAAAAATAAAGGAAAACTTAAGAGCGAGACTTAAGAAAATAACAAAACTTAAAGGTATATTCAGTGATTTGACTTAATTGAAATATCACTTATTTTTTATTTTTTTCTGTATAATTCTCCCTACTATAGAGTGTGCTGACCATATATGGAGTTCCTCCCTGTCCCCAGTGAGCCCCTGGGGTCAAAAAACCCTAGTTTCAGTTTGGGCTTTGGGTGGCAAAGCCTTCATCCAATCAGGATGAGAGGGGCCTTCCTCCAATCATGATCGAGTGGGGGCGGGCCTTGGTGCCCATGCTGTTGGCCTGTTGCACTTCCCCCCACTGTAGAGCGTGCATGTGCACATTTTGTTACCGGGCGGACTGGGTGGTTTCCCAAATCACCCAAATCACTGAATGCTCCTTTAATAAAGGAAAACTTAACCCTTAGACAGATTACTACTGGAAAACACGTGGAGTTTTGCATTAGTCTTTTCTGCCCTGTACGTGATTTTCCGTAGTTCTCTTTTTTTATTAATACCAATATATTAATTCGGTCCGCACCTCTGTATATAGTATTGAGCATAAATATCAACTACATTTCCCAGAATTCCCGTGTCACGTGACACACGTGTATGCTTTCCTATTGGAAACTGACGCCCAGCCCCCAGTGAACAGGGGGGTTGGTTGACTCCTCCGAGGTGGGCACTGGAGGAAGAGTTTTTCAGCCAGGTTTGCAGTCGCCGCAAAAAAAACAATCTGAAAAATGATCCATCCGTGTCCAGTGGCATTCTCCAGTCCCAGACCGTTGGCCGGGCTGCAACATCCACCCTCGCGGATTACACGTGTGCAGTGTTTTTTCTTCTCCCCACCGGAGTTACCACCAAGGCTGATGCCTTCGCTAAAAGGTAATTTTATTGTATTCGAAAATGCCCTAATATGACATGTCTAGTAAGACGATCCCTATATTTGGCCCGAGCCGACCTAGTGCTGATATCAGATAGATGTGGTAGAACCATATATGGATAGATCTAACTGGTTTAGTCATCGTGACATGCATAGTCGGAGAATATATAACAAGGGTCGGTACTATAGGTGATCGACGTAGCTAACAAAAACATCTGATCAAATGAATGTATTGTACTGTGTCTTTGTGGGCCGAATCGTGGCATCGTGGCATACAAATAGATGTTTGTATAATTAGTATCACGATAAAATAATATGGCGACGTTAGAATGACACCATCAATGAGTGATCGCGTGTAATGTAGCTGCCCAGCGTATATCCAGCACCATCACGTCACCACATTCCACTGGCTGTTGGCTAGTAGTAGTTGCTAACAAACACTGCACAAATGGTACTGGCTATTGGCCGGGCCACAAGCCCGGGCAATAGCCAGTACCAATGTTGCTGGATGATTGCGACGCAATGGTGCTGGATATACCCTGGGCAGCTAGCTACATTACCACCGATCACTCATTGGTGTTTCATTCTAACGTTGCCATATTATTTTATCGTGATACTACTTATACAAGCATCTATTTGTATTTGTCATGCCACGACTCGGCCCACAAAGACACTGCACAATAAAATCATTGATCGCCAGCAGCCGGGTAAAACGCCATGTAATAGTAGCGTGCACTGACTACAGCTAAAATGTTTATTTCTTTTTATATATTTAGAACTGGCATCAGATGAGGAGGAGGAGGAGGAGGATGAAGAGTCAAGACTGCGATGGCGTTCTCCGACACTGAACCGGATTCATTCATTCATTCATTTCAGGGGGGGGCAGTTTTTGGGTGTTTTTTTTATTTAGCCTACTCACACATAACCTGACTCCGCCAGATGGGGCAGCAGAGAGTACACTGGGTTCCCCCCTCCTGCTCCCATCTGGGAACTCTCAGGCAGACTTGATGCCCGGCCACAAAACGGCCTGGCCAATCAGCAGCAGCTAGAAGCGAAGTTGCTCACAAAACGGCCTGGCCAATCAGCAGCAGCTAGTAGAAGCTAGAAGCTGCTGCTAGAAGTTGCTAGAAGCTGCTGCTGATTGGCCAGGCCGTTTTGTGGCCGGGCATCAAGTCTGCCTGAGAGTTCCCAGATGGGAGCAGGAGGGGGGAACACAGTGTACACTCTGCTGCCCCATATGGCGGAGTCAGGTTAACTCACACACACACACCGTCAAGGACTGGGTTTGGGGACATTTGGTAGGAGTAGCTCTGATCCATAGCTCTAAATGCGCATTTAGAGCTATGGATCAGAGCTAGGGGAGGAGTAACTGTTTTGTATGTAGGCCTATTTATTTTCTGTAATATTTATCATTTTATTATGTTAGTAGTCGTAAAAAATAAAAGACGCTTTTACAATGAGTTAGACCTGTCATGACTATTTTGTTCACTATTGTGAGGTTTATTGTATATGACTAAGCAAGTTTCAACTGTGATTTACTCTGTAACGGTAGATGGTAATAACTCAATTTCTTTTTTTATAATACAGTATACATTCAAGTCTATATTTTGATACATATCATGGGCACCAAGTCATATCAAAACAATGTCCTTGGATGTGTTTTTTATCAAAACTGTGTTTCTTCATAACAGGTTTTTGAGATACATGCATGAATAGACAAGGTACTGGTAAGACTATGTAAACATGGTATATATCAAAATGTGCGTTAGAATGTCTAATTTTACCCCAAAAAAGAATTGAGTTTATATGATGTTCCAATTTCAGAGCTATGGGGACTTTTAGCTGGATAGGTCAGATTGATCATGACTGACCATGCTATTTATAGATGGCAAAATATCTACAGTGGTACATGTGAGAAACTTTTTATTTTATTTTAATTGAACTAGACAACTCACCCTTTAAAATGAGATATTGCATGGCTATGTATGCCCAGCAGAAAAAAAGTTATTTAGAAAATAAAACTTCAACCGGGCATAACTTTTTTTGGTTGTCCTAGAAACAGAAACAGTGTAAATGCAGGCTCTTTTAAATGGCTTCCAACACAAGAACTAAACATTTTATCAACTCAGTTCATTTTTTTCCTGGAAGCAGACAAGTCAAGCTTTCTCTGAAGGTCTTTCGTTGTCACACATTCACAACAGAGAATTTTCAATAAATCATTCAAAAACGCCATTCTGGCCATAGAGAAGTCTACCTACTATATAGAAATCCTTGAAACGCTCAAAGAGTTAAGAGCGAGACTTAAGAAAATAACATTTATTTTATTTGTGTATGCTCATTATAAAAATGCTCTGTGGCCAAAGTGAGATTAAAGTGGCAAACGTTTCGGTCGTGGGACCTTCGTCAGTGCAGCTCCACATGAGTTCAGCTCAGGTGCTGGGAGTTACTAATCGATGACATCATCATGGCAATGGTTGCATTACAGAGAGATGAATATTCAAGTTTACACTGTTATATCATTGCTGTCAGGAGGAAACCACCTAACTCCATTTGTGAGGGTTTTTTTTTCTTTCTTTCTTTTTAGCGATATTTAACACACTTTAAGTCTGTGTTTCTAAAATATTGAACCAATGCAGTAAAAAGCGCTTCGGACAAAACCTTTTAAACTCCATCGGAGTTCGGCTCAAACTGTCAAGCAACTAACTCCACCACCTCTCTCCCCCTCTCATGGAAGTCATTGACAATACATGAAGTAACAAAACCAATTAACTTTGATGAGGCAATATTGCTTTGTTTTCAAAATATAAGGGTTTGTAATGGGTCGGCCTAACGGGAGGTCGGAACAACGTTGTTGTCACTCTCTTGGCCATTTTACTATAACAGGGTCGGGAACAGCATGATCCTTTTCAATTAGGACTTAGGCCAATTTTCCCGAGGTGGCCAGTGTCATGAAGGCC
This sequence comes from Electrona antarctica, assembly GCF_951216825.1. Lineage (NCBI taxonomy): Eukaryota > Metazoa > Chordata > Actinopteri > Myctophiformes > Myctophidae > Electrona > Electrona antarctica. The sequence continues at coordinate 56,627,007 of NC_136789.1, read as the reverse complement.
ATTTCATGAAGGCCATTTAGGCCATTATTTTAAGAAGGTGACGATATGGAACATCTATGCATTATTAGACTACTTAGCTTGTGTGTGTGTTTACAGTTCACACTTGTAAAAGAGACTTTGGTCTCAACGTGTTTTTTTACTGGTTAAATAATAAAAGCTTAATTTTGTTTAATTAAGGAGGCACTGCTTCCTACTGCCAATATCACTCTAGTGCAGCAGCAACACACGCAAACACATTTGCATGCTCAGTGGGAGTACAGTACAGTATAGGCTACAGTAGCTACATCATTTATTTAATATTCCTCACTTTCATTTCATGTTGATTCCATATAGCCTAATCCTATACACTTAGGATGTTCTGTTACAATTGAATTGCATTCATACTTACACATTAAACCTATGTTTAATGTGTATGTCATCCTATAGCCTTCTTTTCTTTTCTTTTCTTTTCTTTTCTTTTCTTCAGCAGAGATTCATTTAAACCCACATTTTACAGTGGTAAAGGAAGTGCACCCAGCTTTACATTTACAATTGAATGAGATACAGTACTTTAGGGTCAGCCAAAGCATATCATGCTGACACTGGTGAGGGACACATTGTTAAAAAAAACACTGCCCCCTATTGGTACTCTAAATATAGGGACATACATACATATATAGGGACGGACATAGGGACATAGCCGGGACATTGCTCACTCAAAAAGCCAAATGTAATAACGCTGACGGGAGACTAAAGAACTGGTTCTCAATGTCAGGTAGGGGGACCGCCAGCGGTCCACATGGACCCCTATTAATCTGTCACTCTGAGTTAATCACTGAGTATCATAGATATTAAAAAAGATAATGTTCAAATGTAGATCCGTGGTCTAATGCAGATCAAACTGGGGGTCCTTTCCTTGAAATAAAAAAGGTTGAGAGTCACATGACTAAAGGAGCTTTTCATCTACAGTGCAAAGAGGACGTGCAGGTCTTCAACAAGCAGTCAGTAGGACGTCTGCAACAGTCAGAATAACTTAAAGTGATTTAGCACTGCACTACGCACACCAGGCCTTAGGTATAGCGTTCACACTATATGACCCTTTAAAAACAAGAGACCTGCTGTAACCATGACAACAACCTGATTTGTTTGCGTTCATGGTAACCAATGATAACTTCTTGCACTACACACACACACACACACACACACACACACACACACACACACACACACACAACACGTGTAGGAGATGGAAACACTTCATTGTACTCAATAGTTGAATCTTTATTGATCTCACAAGATATATTTTAATAATCAAACATAACATAACATAATTGAATGCACGGTAAGTGTTTAACGCTGCTGTCAAATGTCAATGTCAATCAACAGTGAACGTTACAGCTGTTAAGAAGCATTCAGGTCAAATGGTTGAATGGCTGGATGGAACCTATAGCTTCATTCATATATATATAATAATAATAATAATAATAATGGTTTGATGGATAGCGGGGATGTGCACACATAGACACCAAAGGGGGCTTCAGCCCCTGCCTTTTTACCCGTCTGTAAAACAACTGCCCTCTCCAGACCATAAATGCAGCATTTACTATGGTGAAATAAATGCAAATGCCCTCCTCTCCTTTCCATGCCATGCCAGAAGGCAGCATTCAGGAGAATTGCTTTTTTCCGAAGTCTCCTGAACTTGAACGCAGTATTTTGCGTTGAACAAATAATATGTTTAGAAACCCATGTCGTTACACCGCATCTCCACTAGCTAAAGAGTGCTGGGTTGCGCCCTGAAAATAGCTGATCTACAAGCTCTCAACGCGCCGCAGCGCGACGCGTTGAGAGCTTGTAGATCTGCTATTTTCGTCCAAAAGTGCCCTCTTACGGGATTTCAGCCCCTGCCTCTCTAACACTCTCTGCACGTCCCTGATGGATGGGCTCATCCATTATGGACCAATACCAACGTTCAATTCAACATCAGAACACAAGAGAGATAAGGAATGACATGGAAATAAGAAAAAGGTTATATGCGCTAAGAGATCATAAACCATGAAAAATAAACAAACACGAATCTATGTTGCTAGTATATACACTCAGGGTTACTGCTCATAACAAGCTTGTTTAAAATAATATGAACAAAAACAGAAAATATCGCACCATTTTAATAAAATGTCAGGCAAAATTATGATTGTAATTAATGATAAAATGATAATGCAACCTTATTATTAACAGATCCTCAGGCACGGTGCTCAAAAGAAAATACCATAAAGCATAATTATACAAAAATCTATATTCATCAAATTTTAAGACAACTCCAAATGCTACTGTACCAAGAGAAACAATCGTTACAACCCAACCAGGTCCACACAGAGATCAATAGACTAATGATTCACTGTGACAATCTATGACCTGACCTCAATGACTAGAATATGACACATGTGCTGCATATAGGCCTGTATTGTTTACAGTAGGATCCATAACATCCATTTATTGATGATTAATTACTGATAGCTATAATACATTGATGAACATAATGAGGGTGGACACACTATAATCAATATCTCTCTTTAATGCAGTGATTCCCAACCTCTGGGCCGTGAGGATATAACAAGTGGGCCCCCAAATGATTGGCAAAACACTGAGATTGTAATTGATAAATATAACCTTAAAGCGACCGTAAATCACACCTAAGGTCACGTCTCACCTAGACACAGGATCTGACACGAACTTTGACCTGACGGTCAACATTGAATTTATACCCTGAGCAAGCAGGTGGCTATTAGCTCAATGCTACGTGCTACGAATGTAACGTCTAAACGACAAAGAATGTGTTGTGGATAACCTCCGCCGGCAGTGTAGAAAGAAAGAAAGAAAGAAAGAAAGAAAGAAAGAAAGAAAGAAAGGTTGCACTTCATAAAATGTCCCGTTCTCTGATTGGTTGGGAGGACGCACGAGACTATACCATCCACGTCCTTGTTCATGTTCTGTGGCAACGCAGACAGTATGGATGCTTTCAAAATTCAAACTGAGCATGAATTGGCCTTTAGAGATCCACCTCGTACACAGGAGGTCTCCTGCCTCTTCCTGCCCCTTCAGCACCTCCTCGTACACCCACATCATCATACTGGTGGTAATCTGTCTCTTCAGCACCTCCTCGTACACCCACATCATCATACTGATGGTAATCTGTCTCTTCAGCACCTCCTCGTACACCCACATCATCATACTGATGGTATTCTGTCTCTTCAGCACCTCCTCGTACACCCACATCATCATACTGATGGTAATCTGTCTCCTCACTGGGTGCAGCTTCAGCACCTCCTTGTACACCCACATCAGCGGTGGCCGAACGGATAGCGGAGCGGTCTTGATACCGGAAGGTCGCCAGTTCGAATCAGCTGTCCGACAAGTTAAAATTACCACCGCTGAAGTGCCCTTGAACAAGGCATTGAACCACTACGATGAAATGTGTTCTATGAGCAGGGCCTGGCTGGAAACAAGTTCTTGAGCTTAGCCCAGATACCCTGGGTAAATATAGTAATCATTTCATTTCATTTCATCATCATACAGGTGTTGTGTCTGGTAATCTGTCTCCTCACTGGGTGCAGCTTCAGCACCTCCTCGTACACCCACATCATCATACTGGTGGTAATCCGTCTCCTCACAGGGTGAAGCTTCAGCACCTCCTTGTTGATCTGGCTCTTCATACTGGTGGTAATCTGGCTCCTCACTCAGTCCGGCTTCAACATCGGAACGAGCAAATTCGTTATAATAAACTATCTCAACGCTCTCCCGTCTTACATTATAATAAACAACGCCAATGTCCTGCGCTCCCGCACGACGCCTTCTGATGACCTGGAGAAACACAGCAGTGCCCGGCTTTAATTAATCGGCTCCCTTAAATGAAAAATGTCTGACTAAACTGCTGCATCTACATTGCAGTCTTATGTTGAATAAAGAAGTAAAATTACCTTCCAGAGACGATAGAGGACAGCAATTATCAGGATCAAGACCAGCAGCACCATGACTGTACATTTGAGAATGTTAGATGTCAGATGAGAAGCTGTGAGGGAAATATGTTAAATATGTTAGAACATCCAACATCATGCAAAATAATAGCTTAAATATTGCTTGATTGAGTTTCAAATTGTGACTTGAAAAGACCACATTTCGTGTTACCTGTGACAGTGATAGACAGGACCTCGCTCTTAGAGGAGAAGTTGTGAGAGAAAACGTGGATGTGATAAACACAGATGTAACTTCCCTGGTGGGTGTGGTTTGCTGCAGGAAACAGGAATGTGGCAGAGTGATTGACAGCTGTCTGGGTATGGTTTTGAGTTTCGCTGCATCCAGAGATGTTGTGTGTTGCATTCAGTGGTGTTGTGTGTTGTGTTGCATCCAGAGATGTTGTTTGTTGTGTTGAATACAGTGATGTGTGTTGTGTTGTATTCAAAGATGTTGTTTGATGTGTTGTATCCAGTGATGTGTGTTGTGTTGTATCCAAAGATGTTGTTTGTTGTGTTGAATACAGTGGCGTTGTGTGTTGTGTTGTATCCAGTGGTGTTGTGTGTTGCGTTGTATCCAGAGATGTTGTGTGTTGTGTTGTATCCAGTGGCGTTGTGTATTGTGTTGTATCCAGAGATGTTGTGTGTTGTGTTGTATCCAGTGATGTTGTGTTGGATGCAGTGACGTTGTGTGTTGTGTTGGATACAGAATGGTTGTCAGCTGGCTGGGTGTAGTTGTGTGTGGTGTTGGATCCAGTGAAGGTGAGGTAGAAGAAGCCTCCTGGGTACTGTGGCAGGATGGAGCATCTGATGCTGAAGCTGGAACCCTCCATCACCTGCAGCCCCTGCTGCTGGCTTTCAGAAATGGAGTGTACTAAGGTACGCACTGATTGGCGTATAACTGGCGTTGTGTATTGTGTTGTATCCAGAGATGTTGTGTGTTGTGTTGGATCCAGTGATGTGTGTTGTGTTGTATCCAGTGATGTGTGTTGTGTTGTATCCAGTGATGTGTGTTCTGTTGTATCCAGTGATGTGTGTTCTGTTGTATCCAGTGATGTTTGTTCTGTTGTATCCAGAGATGTATGTTGAGTTGTATCCATTGATGTTGTGTGTTGTGTTGTATCCAGTGGTGTTGTTTGTTGTGTTGTATCTAGTGGTGTTGTGTTGGATGCAGTGATGTGTGTTCTGTTGTATCCAGAGATGTGTGTTGTGTTGTATCCAGTGGTGATGTGTGTTGTGTTGTATCCAGTGGTGTTGTGTTGGATGCAGTGATGTGTGTTGTGTTGGATGCAGTGTGATTGACAGCTGGCTGGATGGAGCAGCTGGTGTTGAAGCTGGAAGCCTCCATCACCTGCAGCTCCTGCTGCTGGCTTTCAGAAAGGGAGCGTACAAAGGTGATGATTGGCTTAAACAGCAGATCTGGAACAAGACAGAGGTGATTGGCTGAAATTGGAAATACAGTAGATTTGACTGTATGACCAGTTTAATTATAATATAGACGGACAGATAGATGACAAATAGATGACATAATGTAAAAGTGTCATTGTTGAAGTCATTGTTTTACCTGAACAGATAATCTCCAGTCTGGCAGTGGAATTGCCAGACCTCTTTGTTCCACACTCCCTCATTGAAGACTCAGACCCAACACAGGAAGCTGAAATCCACCATACAGGTTCATGTGTAGAAGCAGAAGTCCTTTCTCTTGATACAGCAGAGCCACACTCCAGCTGTCGACACACTACAGATGATGACTTCAGGTTCCAGTCAGACCGACCATCCACTGGTCTCCACTCTCCTTGGTGTTTCATCTCCAGTATTCCAATACACTTACTGGTTCCCCTCACCAACCTGACATCGTCAGACTCTGTACAGAGACCAGAGAATAAACAGTAAAGATTCATATTTATTTATTCATGAAATAATAATCCAACGTTCCAAACCAAAAGTTTAGCTTGTCTTTTACCTGAGCAGGTGAGTCCAACAGACTTGTAAGGTGAGCTTGTGTTTCTAGTTGAGTCTGAAGTTCCACAGTCCAGGAGAACAGACTCGTGGCCTTTACACTGGAACTCTTTGGTCCACATTGAAACATTGGCTTCTCCATAGAGCGCCCCCTGGAGGACTGAAGGAGCCTCACACCCAAGCTCCCTACAGACCACCTCTGCATCCTGCTGGTCAAAGTCACCTTCACACACTGAGACCCAAGACTCATCAGACTTCACCTCCACTCTGCCTGAACACAAAGTAGTCCCATTCACCAACCTCACAGAGTCTGGAGAGAGAGAGAGAGAGAGAGAGAGAGAGAGAGAGAGAGAGAGAGAGAGAGAGAGAGAGAGAGAGAGAGAGAGAGAGAGAGATCTCAAGTCACTGACGATAAAGGCATAATAAAACAAGATAGATGAAAGTAATAACAAGTAATGTAATGGCTCCGAATGGTTTAATTGATCAGGGCCAGTGTTTCCTGTGGCTTTGTCAGACATTACTGTCGTTGAAGTAGTAGTTTGTTACCTGAACAGTTCACCTCCAGTACGTACAAGGAGGTGGAAGACATCTTATTTCCACAGTCACTCAGAGAAGACTCAGACCCAACACAGTGAGGTGCAATCCTCCAGGCAGGTTGATGTGTAACACCAGAACTCCTCTCTGTTGAAACGGCAGAGCCACAGCCAAGGTGTCGACACACTACAGATGAGGACTGCAGGTTCCAGTCAGACCAACCGTCCACTGGTCTCCACTCTCTCTGATGTTTCATCTCAAGTATACCAGCACAGTTACTGGTTCCTTCCACCAACCTGACATCATCAGACTCTGTAGAGACAAGAGAGTAAACGCAAGAAAGAAAGAAAGAAAGAAAGAAAGAAAGAAAGAAAGAAAGAAAGAAAGAAAGAAAGAAAGAAATACACACATAAATAAATAAATACACACATAAATAAATACATCAATAAATACATAAATACAAATCACACCCATGTGAAGTGAGAGGCACTCTTATCATCATACATCATCTCATTCTGGCCAGTCACAATTTACACCTTAACTTTTCTGTTAAGTCCTTTTTATGTCAAGTCCTCAACTCCTCAAGGCTAATCCTCAAGGCTAATCACATGTAGCGTCCTCACTTCACACGAAAGGGCGCTCTAGGGTTACAAAACTTTGTTTGTGCCAACTGCTGTGGACATTTTAAATAAGTTCACCTAATTCCCACTGTTCATGATCACTGTTGCTGCGTTTATGTGAATGCATTTTATATAGTATTTTAATGCATTTAAATGTTTATGTACATTTATTGGACAATAAAATGTTCTTTATCTTTTTTATCTTTTATCTTATCATCATGCATCATCACAAATCACATTCTGTGCTCAGCCAATCAAATCATCACAAATGTCATTCTGGCCAATCACTTTTGGCATCTTCACTTTTCTGCCCTCACTTTTATCCAATCATCAGCCAATGTTTGTGTTCACACAGACCCACAAAGCTGGGCATAGAAGCAGTTGATGAGTTGATCTGCTGCACCCACTATCAAGTACATGACATCATAGTAATTTCTTTACATTACAAGTTACAAGTATTGTGGTCGTGCTGGTACGAATGCACGTGTATGCTTGGTAGGTATTGATAGTAAGTAGCCTTGCCGAGCCATGAGGCCCATAGGGCAGGAGCCTATCTCCTGTTTCTGTAGGCAGCTTGATGTACAAGTACACCCCCTGGACATGACTCTAGTATGTCGCAGGGACTTACCCCCAATCCAACCCTTGATGCTGAGTGTCAAGCAGGGAGGCACTGGGTCCCATTTTTAGAGTATTTGGTATGACCCGGCCGGGGATTGAACCCCAACCTCCCAGTCTCAGGGCGGACACCCTAACCACAAGGCCACTGAGCTGGTAGGTATTGATGTTGACGTAATTTAGATATGTATCAATGCCGGGTTATAACTGGCTTTAATGGTGACGTAATAAAGATAGGTTTCAGATTACATACATGTATACATACAGACATTACCTTCAATTCCCCCGACACTGAAACATATCCTAATAACGTCACCATCGACAGCCAGTTATAACCCGACATTGAAACATATCTTAATTATGTCAGTATATATACCTACCAAGCATACGCACATAAAAAAGCCAGCCGACCACAGTATAGTACTTTTAACTTACAATGTACATACATGTATACATACATACATTGTACCTGTTACCCAACCAATATTGAAACATATCGTAATTACGTCACCATTGACAGCCAGTTATAACCCGACTTTAGAATTTAATTTCAATGTTTTACAGAGAGGCTGAGATTTGAAAGTTCGTAGCGGTCGACAAACTTGCGCGCTCTGCTTGCGGACTAGTAGGCCATTTATGGCCTACTTGTGTGCAACGCGCAAGTAGGCACTCGACAGAGTGCAGTTCTAGTTTATTTTGCATTGACTTGAATGGGAATTAGGGGGAAATTAACATGCACACAAAGTCACTTGTTGAAGCGGTCAGCACCGCTCAAGGAAAAAAAGGAAACATGTTATTACTCTCATTATAAAATGATTATCCTTTTACCTGAGCAGGTTAGTTCAACAGACTTGTCCGATGAGGAGGTGTTTCTGGATGAGTTTGAGGCTCTACAGTCCAGGAGAGCAGACTCAGTGCCTTCACACTGGAACTCTTTGGCCCACATTGGAGCCTTGACTTCTCCATAGAGCGCCCCCTTGAGGGCCGAAGAAGCTCCGCATCCAAGCTCCCTACAGACCACCTCTGCATCCTGCTGGTCAAAGTCACCTTCACACACTGAGACCCAAGACTCATTAGACTTCACCTCCACTCTGCCTGAACACAAACTAGGACCATTCACCAACCTCACAGACTCTGGAGAGAGAGAGAGAGAGAGAGAGAGAGAGAGAGAGAGAGAGAGAGAGAGAGATTTTACAATTATGTTAGTGATCTACAAGAGAATGTATGAATGCATTATGGATGCAAATTGAATCTAATCACATCAGAGAAGTCAACGTTGTTTTACTGAAACCCTAAACAGATAACAGTGTTGTACCTATTCTAAAATAAAGTAATTAATATGGAAATATCAATAAATCAAAACACAAATAACTAATCATCATCATCATGAGACTAAAGGCGTTTTCTAGTCACTACACACATAGGCATGCACACACGCATAAACACACATGCACACACAAGACACTTACGCACGCATGCACGCATACATACACGCACGCACACAGATGAAATGAGAGACTGTAAGGACTGCTGTCATTGTGTTACCTGAACAGTTCACAGTGGGTTTGCCTGTAATCAAACCTTTCCGTGTGACATGATTCTCCAATATGACACAGTCGCTCAGTGAAGACTCAGACCCAACACAGTAAGGTGTAATCCTCCATACAGGTTGTTGTGTGAAACCAGAAGTCCTTTCTGTTGAAACGGCAGAGCCGCAGTCCAATTGTCTGCACACTACAGAGGAGGACTTCAAGTTCCAGTGAAACCCACCGTCCACTGATCTCCACTCTCCCTGGTGTTTTATTTCCAGTATACCAGAACAGGTACTGGTTCCTCCCACCAACCTGACATCTTCAACCACTGTAAAGAGACAAGTGAGTAAACATTTAAACAGTATTACTTTATAAGAAACATGAAAGATCACACTTGTGTGAAGTGAGGGGTGCTCTTATCATCACATTCCGGCCAATCACAATTTCACTTATCTGTCCTCACTTTTAGCCTAAATTCCGTGGCACACACAGACACAGAAAGCTGGCTATAGGAGGGGCTACTAGCCCCTCCTATAGCTAGCGGCCCTCAAAATGATTGCAGGGTGTAGTTTGTAACTCACCTGAGCAGGTGAGTCCAATGGTCTTGTCAGGCAAACAGGTGTTTCTGGTTGAGTTTGAGGCTCTACAGTCCAGGAGAGCAGACTCAGTGCCTTCACACTGGAACTCTTTGGCCCATATGGGAGTGTTCACTTCTCCATAGAGCGCCCCCTTGATGACTGAAGGAGCTCCACAACCAAGCTCCCTACAGACCACCTCTGCATCCTGCTGGTCAAAGTCACCTTCACACACTGAGGCCCACGGCTCTTTAGACTTCACCTCCACTCTGCCTGAACACAAACTAGGACCATCCACCAACCTCACAGACTCTGGAGAGAGAGAAAGAGAGAGAGAGAGAGAGAGAGAGAGAGAGAGAGAGAGAGAGAGAGAGAGAGAGAAAGAGAGAGAAAGGGGGGGTCAGTATTTAGAAGAAAGTTGTATTATATCTTGAGAGCGGAATTATTATACTTTCAATAATTGTGGGCTCACGACTAGAGCCCACAGTTATTATTATTATTATTTAAATCACACTCGTGTGAAGTGAGGGGCGCTTCACATCCTTAAACAAACAACAACAAACAAACACTCTAACAAACAGTCCATTTGGCTGCCACATATGACATCATGAGGGGTGCTGTTTTATTTTTGTGTTTACGTCATTAAACAACTCATTGCCTGCATAGAACGAGTTAGACAAGATTTTAAGTTTAGTTTTATATTGCATTCAACTTAGTCTCTGTGCTGTACGGCCAACGGCCACTTATAGGACTCTAAACAGTCTCGCTCTGCCTGCTTTTATTAATTAATTATTCCCTAACTGCCAGCATTTTTCAGTGAAACCCTTCTTTTGAAGGTTCCACTGGAACTAACGTCTAAAGTACAAGCAGTGAAATGTTTCTATAGTATCTTTTAGGCACTACACGGTTCCCTCTACACTTGTTTCTGCATTTGTGTGATTCTTTAACTTGTTGACTACAGTTCATGCTAGCTCCGTTTGGAACCTCTATATCTACGCTGCTACGCTTTAGCTCCGAGATGAGGTTCCGTCAAAAGCTATCCCTGCGCTGGTAGAAATGGAGTCTAGCTGTGTAGAGCCCGTCGACAAGTAGATTAAACCCCTTCTGCAGTATTTATTTCAAAAGGAAAAGGTATCAGAACCAAGATACAGTTGATAAACTGTCACGATCCGTGACGTGCTGGTGTTCATGTTTTCCTGTAATTGTTGGTGTTTTACTTTTCTGTTTTCACACACACTGATTTTTGAAGTATTGTGTTCTTGGTTTCCTAGATGAGATCCTGTTTGAGTTTTGCTTTACCCTTGTGTGCTTTTATTTTGTATAATTGTTCCTAGTGTTTCCTGTCTGCCCTGTTACTGTTTGCCTGCCTTGTCAACCTGTACTGTGATTAGCCTAGTGTTTCCACCTTGTCCTGTTAGTTCCCCAGCCTATCCCAGTGTTGATTTTCAGTTGTGTTCACCTGTGTCCTGTGTATTTATACCTCCCCTGATCCCAGTGTTTCCTTGCTAGTTCATTGTGGTATGTTGCGTGTGTCTTGTCTTGACACCTTTGTGCTTCCAGTCTTTTCCTTTGTATTCTAGTTTTTTTATTAAACCTTTTGAAATGACCTGCTCTGCCTCTGCCTCCTCCTGCATTTGGGTCCTACAACCTAACCTGACTCACACCGTGACAGAATGAACTAGCCTCATTGGACCCAGCGGAGAGAGGTTGTTTTCCCTGTTTTTTATTTTTTAAGTATGCTATCGTCTGGAGCCAGCCAAGTAGACCAACTGCCATGGCAGACAATCCATGGTCTGCTACTGTCCAGGCCATGCCCCGGTCTATCAGACCTGGGTTTGTGGCCCTCCAGTCTGCCTGTCCGTATCCTGCATTCCTCCAACTGGCCTATGGTGAGACCGATTCAACACAACCTTCCTTTGTGGTGTCTCACTTGGCCTCATTCGGAGTGAACCAGCGGTCCTCCAGGAGGGGGCGTGATCCTCGTGGCTCCCGATGCCACCGTCACTCCCCACTGCCCAGCATCCAGTGTGTCTCGCTGCCCAGCGCTGCCGACGCCTTACCTGATGCCTTGTCGGCCGTTCCTGCCAACATCACACCTGGACCCTGGTTGGCCGTGCTGCCCAACGCCCTGCCTGAGTCATCACCTGACGTTCTGTCTGAATTCTCGTCTGCCGACGTTCTGTTTGAATTCTCGTCACCTGATGTCCCGTTTGAGTTCTCATCCCCTGACGTTCCGTCTGAATTCTCGCCTGCGGTCCCTGCAGTCGTTCTGTTTGAATTCTCGTCAGCTGATGTCCTGCCTGGTGTCTTGTTGGCCATCCCTGCCAACATCCCACCTGTCCTGTCTGATGCCTCTGCGGCTGTTCCCGCTGACACCATGCCTGTCCTGGCGGAGACTTCTGTGGCTGCACCAGCTGATGACCTGCCGGAGGCCTCGCCAGCCGTCTACGTCGATGACCAGCCTGTGCCCTCTGGGCCCTCGTCAGCCGACGACCTGCCAGAGCCCTCGCCAGCCGTCAACTTAGACAACCTGCCTGTGCCCTCAGCGCCATCATCAGCTGTCATCACTGATGTCCCGCCTGTCATCCCTGAGTCCTTGTCAGCTGTCCCCGCCGACGTCCCTCCTGTGTCCCTGTCGGCTGTCCCCGCTGACATCCCACCTGAGATCATGCCCACTATCCCCGCCAACGTCCACCTAAGCCCCCGGCGGCTGTCCTTGCCCCTGACTCATGTAAACTGTTGCCAGCCTTCCCCGTTGACATTCTGTTTGAATCCCCGTTGTCTGTATCCGCCCACTTCACGCCTACACCCTCATCGGCGGGCTCTGCCTTGTTTTTTTTGTTTTGCTTTTTGTAGCCCCTGCGCCCTCCTTCCAGACCCCCGCCACCCACCCTGCTTATGTTCTGGACAATGTTGAGGAATGTCTGGAAGCCATTCCTTAAGGGGGTGGCACTGTCACGATCCGTGACGTGCTGGTGTTCATGTTTTCCTGTAATTGTTGGTGTTTTACTTTTCTGTTTTCACACACACTGATTTTTTGAAGTATTGTGTTCTTGGTTTCCTAGATGAGATCCTGTTTGAGTTTTGCTTTACCCTTGTGTGCTTTTATTTTGTATAATTGTTCCTAGTGTTTCCTGTCTGCCCTGTTACTGTTTGCCTGCCTTGTCAACCTGTACTGTGATTAGCCTAGTGTTTCCACCTTGTCCTGTTAGTTCCCCAGCCTATCCCAGTGTTGATTTTCAGTTGTGTTCACCTGTGTCCTGTGTATTTATACCTCCCCTGATCCCAGTGTTTCCTTGCTAGTTCATTGTGGTATGTTGCGTGTGTCTTGTCTTGACACCTTTGTGCTTCCAGTCTTTTCCTTTGTATTCTAGTTTTTTTATTAAACCTTTTGAAATGACCTGCTCTGCCTCTGCCTCCTCCTGCATTTGGGTCCTACAACCTAACCTGACTCACACCGTGACAGAATGAACTAGCCTCATTGGACCCAGCGGAGAGAGGTTGTTTTCCCTGTTTTTTATTTTTTAAGTATGCTATCGTCTGGAGCCAGCCAAGTAGACCAACTGCCATGGCAGACAATCCATGGTCTGCTACTGTCCAGGCCATGCCCCGGTCTATCAGACCTGGGTTTGTGGCCCTCCAGTCTGCCTGTCCGTATCCTGCATTCCTCCAACTGGCCTATGGTGAGACCGATTCAACACAACCTTCCTTTGTGGTGTCTCACTTGGCCTCATTCGGAGTGAACCAGCGGTCCTCCAGGAGGGGGCGTGATCCTCGTGGCTCCCGATGCCACCGTCACTCCCCACTGCCCAGCATCCAGTGTGTCTCGCTGCCCAGCGCTGCCGACGCCTTACCTGATGCCTTGTCGGCCGTTCCTGCCAACATCACACCTGGACCCTGGTTGGCCGTGCTGCCCAACGCCCTGCCTGAGTCATCACCTGACGTTCTGTCTGAATTCTCGTCTGCCGACGTTCTGTTTGAATTCTCGTCACCTGATGTCCCGTTTGAGTTCTCATCCCCTGACGTTCCGTCTGAATTCTCGCCTGCGGTCCCTGCAGTCGTTCTGTTTGAATTCTCGTCAGCTGATGTCCTGCCTGGTGTCTTGTTGGCCATCCCTGCCAACATCCCACCTGTCCTGTCTGATGCCTCTGCGGCTGTTCCCGCTGACACCATGCCTGTCCTGGCGGAGACTTCTGTGGCTGCACCAGCTGATGACCTGCCGGAGGCCTCGCCAGCCGTCTACGTCGATGACCAGCCTGTGCCCTCTGGGCCCTCGTCAGCCGACGACCTGCCAGAGCCCTCGCCAGCCGTCAACTTAGACAACCTGCCTGTGCCCTCAGCGCCATCATCAGCTGTCATCACTGATGTCCCGCCTGTCATCCCTGAGTCCTTGTCAGCTGTCCCCGCCGACGTCCCTCCTGTGTCCCTGTCGGCTGTCCCCGCTGACATCCCACCTGAGATCATGCCCACTATCCCCGCCAACGTCCACCTAAGCCCCCGGCGGCTGTCCTTGCCCCTGACTCATGTAAACTGTTGCCAGCCTTCCCCGTTGACATTCTGTTTGAATCCCCGTTGTCTGTATCCGCCCACTTCACGCCTACACCCTCATCGGCGGGCTCTGCCTTGTTTTTTTTGTTTTGCTTTTTGTAGCCCCTGCGCCCTCCTTCCAGACCCCCGCCACCCACCCTGCTTATGTTCTGGACAATGTTGAGGAATGTCTGGAAGCCATTCCTTAAGGGGGTGGCACTGTCACGATCCGTGACGTGCTGGTGTTCATGTTTTCCTGTAATTGTTGGTGTTTTACTTTTCTGTTTTCACACACACTGATTTTTTGAAGTATTGTGTTCTTGGTTTCCTAGATGAGATCCTGTTTGAGTTTTGCTTTACCCTTGTGTGCTTTTATTTTGTATAATTGTTCCTAGTGTTTCCTGTCTGCCCTGTTACTGTTTGCCTGCCTTGTCAACCTGTACTGTGATTAGCCTAGTGTTTCCACCTTGTCCTGTTAGTTCCCCAGCCTATCCCAGTGTTGATTTTCAGTTGTGTTCACCTGTGTCCTGTGTATTTATACCTCCCCTGATCCCAGTGTTTCCTTGCTAGTTCATTGTGGTATGTTGCGTGTGTCTTGTCTTGACACCTTTGTGCTTCCAGTCTTTTCCTTTGTATTCTAGTTTTTTTATTAAACCTTTTGAAATGACCTGCTCTGCCTCTGCCTCCTCCTGCATTTGGGTCCTACAACCTAACCTGACTCACACCGTGACATAAACTTAACATAGGCACCTAACATTTTAACTGAGGCATCAAACAACCAAAGCGGTTGTTTGTCAGCCAGTACGATTTGTTTCCCCGGTTTTAAATCCTGCGAAAGGGGTTTATTCCACTACTGGGCTCAACCCATTTCTACCAGCGCAGGGATAGCTTTTGTTGGAACCTCATCTCGGAGCTAAAGCGTAGCAGCGTAGATATAGAGGTTCCAAACGGAGCTAAGTTCATGCTTGCTTTGCGTATTCCGATCACACATGTAAATTGCTCTGTATGATGTAACTGTTGATGATAACACAACTTTTACATTGTTGATGCATATACTGTTTATTCCTTTTACCAGAACAGTAGAGCTTCAGTGTAAGAGTGGAATTATACGACTTTACTGGTCCACACTCCATCAGTGAAGACTCAGAGCCAACACAGGAAGATGGAATCACCCATCCTGGTTTTTTTTATTAAACCTTTTGAAATGACCTGCTCTGCCTCTGCCTCCTCCTGCATTTGGGTCCTACAACCTAACCTGACTCACACCGTGACAGAATGAACTAGCCTCATTGGACCCAGCGGAGAGAGGTTGTTTTCCCTGTTTTTTATTTTTTAAGTATGCTATCGTCTGGAGCCAGCCAAGTAGACCAACTGCCATGGCAGACAATCCATGGTCTGCTACTGTCCAGGCCATGCCCCGGTCTATCAGACCTGGGTTTGTGGCCCTCCAGTCTGCCTGTCCGTATCCTGCATTCCTCCAACTGGCCTATGGTGAGACCGATTCAACACAACCTTCCTTTGTGGTGTCTCACTTGGCCTCATTCGGAGTGAACCAGCGGTCCTCCAGGAGGGGGCGTGATCCTCGTGGCTCCCGATGCCACCGTCACTCCCCACTGCCCAGCATCCAGTGTGTCTCGCTGCCCAGCGCTGCCGACGCCTTACCTGATGCCTTGTCGGCCGTTCCTGCCAACATCACACCTGGACCCTGGTTGGCCGTGCTGCCCAACGCCCTGCCTGAGTCATCACCTGACGTTCTGTCTGAATTCTCGTCTGCCGACGTTCTGTTTGAATTCTCGTCACCTGATGTCCCGTTTGAGTTCTCATCCCCTGACGTTCCGTCTGAATTCTCGCCTGCGGTCCCTGCAGTCGTTCTGTTTGAATTCTCGTCAGCTGATGTCCTGCCTGGTGTCTTGTTGGCCATCCCTGCCAACATCCCACCTGTCCTGTCTGATGCCTCTGCGGCTGTTCCCGCTGACACCATGCCTGTCCTGGCGGAGACTTCTGTGGCTGCACCAGCTGATGACCTGCCGGAGACCTCGCCAGCCGTCTACGTCGATGACCAGCCTGTGCCCTCTGGGCCCTCGTCAGCCGACGACCTGCCAGAGCCCTCGCCAGCCGTCAACTTAGACAACCTGCCTGTGCCCTCAGCGCCATCATCAGCTGTCATCACTGATGTCCCGCCTGTCATCCCTGAGTCCTTGTCAGCTGTCCCCGCCGACGTCCCTCCTGTGTCCCTGTCGGCTGTCCCCGCTGACATCCCACCTGAGATCATGCCCACTATCCCCGCCAACGTCCACCTAAGCCCCCGGCGGCTGTCCTTGCCCCTGACTCATGTAAACTGTTGCCAGCCTTCCCCGTTGACATTCTGTTTGAATCCCCGTTGTCTGTATCCGCCCACTTCACGCCTACACCCTCATCGGCGGGCTCTGCCTTGTTTTTTTTGTTTTGCTTTTTGTAGCCCCTGCGCCCTCCTTCCAGACCCCCGCCACCCACCCTGCTTATGTTCTGGACAATGTTGAGGAATGTCTGGAAGCCATTCCTTAAGGGGGTGGCACTGTCACGATCCGTGACGTGCTGGTGTTCATGTTTTCCTGTAATTGTTGGTGTTTTACTTTTCTGTTTTCACACACACTGATTTTTTGAAGTATTGTGTTCTTGGTTTCCTAGATGAGATCCTGTTTGAGTTTTGCTTTACCCTTGTGTGCTTTTATTTTGTATAATTGTTCCTAGTGTTTCCTGTCTGCCCTGTTACTGTTTGCCTGCCTTGTCAACCTGTACTGTGATTAGCCTAGTGTTTCCACCTTGTCCTGTTAGTTCCCCAGCCTATCCCAGTGTTGATTTTCAGTTGTGTTCACCTGTGTCCTGTGTATTTATACCTCCCCTGATCCCAGTGTTTCCTTGCTAGTTCATTGTGGTATGTTGCGTGTGTCTTGTCTTGACACCTTTGTGCTTCCAGTCTTTTCCTTTGTATTCTAGTTTTTTTATTAAACCTTTTGAAATGACCTGCTCTGCCTCTGCCTCCTCCTGCATTTGGGTCCTACAACCTAACCTGACTCACACCGTGACATAAACTTAACATAGGCACCTAACATTTTAACTGAGGCATCAAACAACCAAAGCGGTTGTTTGTCAGCCAGTACGATTTGTTTCCCCGGTTTTAAATCCTGCGAAAGGGGTTTATTCCACTACTGGGCTCAACCCATTTCTACCAGCGCAGGGATAGCTTTTGTTGGAACCTCATCTCGGAGCTAAAGCGTAGCAGCGTAGATATAGAGGTTCCAAACGGAGCTAAGTTCATGCTTGCTTTGCGTATTCCGATCACACATGTAAATTGCTCTGTATGATGTAACTGTTGATGATAACACAACTTTTACATTGTTGATGCATATACTGTTTATTCCTTTTACCTGAACAGTAGAGCTTCAGTGTAAGAGTGGAATTATACGACTTTACTGGTCCACACTCCATCAGTGAAGACTCAGAGCCAACACAGGAAGATGGAATCACCCATCCTGGTTGACGTGTAGAACTAGAAGCAAATTCTGTTGAAAGAGCAGATCCACAATCCAACTGTCTACACACTACAGATGATGACATCCTGTTCCAGTCAAACCAAGCCAACACTGGTCTCCACTCTCCCTGGTGTTTCATCTCCAGTATGCCAGTACAGTTACTGGTCCCTCCCACCAACCTGACATCTTCGGACTCTGTACAGAGAGCAATAAGCAGTCAAAACGGATTACATTCATTACAATACCTTGGATAATATGATATAAAAATCTGTTTAAATTTTGTTCACCTGTTGAGTTGTGAGTTGGTTTTAGTTGGAGAGCTGAGGAGAAAAATAATGAATAAATTAGTTTCACTCTAATGTTACTCTGGAAATGAAGTCTGTCTGTCTAATGCATTCATACTGTGTTATTATTATTGTGATAAAGCATTTATCAGTGTTTTTAGAATACATAGAAGGATTAATTTATTGTAATCAGTGTAAACAGTGATAATAAAGCATGACTACTGAGGTAATGGTTCAGTCTCTACTCACAGCAGTCAGCATGTTCGTCCTCACAGTCACATCTCCACGACAATGGAATGCACGTGTCTTTCTGACAAACAAACTGAAGGGGGAGACAGAGGTTTAGGTCCATAATAATCAGTAATGTATCAAAGACATGTAACCCATTTAGGACTGAGGACCAGATTCTACAAAATGTCTTCTAAATCATGACAGTTGTCTATAAAACCTATGTTTCTATGTCAGTGATTCTCAACTATAAAACCTATGTTTCTATGTCAGTGATTCTCAAACTATAAAACCTATGTTTCTATGTCAGTGATTCTCAAACTATTTCATGTCAAAGACCCCAACAATTATATGTAATTGGCCGCCGACCCCCATCTGAAAATATGTTGTTCCAGGGACCCTCCCTGCAAAGATACGAGTTCAAAACGTTCGCCCTGAAAGAATATACATTCAAAGATTTTCGCCACATTTGACAAATAGCACGGCAAATAGCATTTGACAAATAGCACGGCAATCGGTGCCGCGCTATGAGCTTGTAGATCTGCTATTTGTCAATGGCTAAAGTAAAACATAATGCTTAAAACACCAAAAGGGGTTCCCGTCCTTAATGGATAAAGTCATACAGAGTAACACAAGAGAAGCTGAGGTGAATCACCTGGCTGGCAGTGCAGTTGGACATGCATTGCTTGTTGTCAGATGACAAGTAGGAGTCGGTGGGACAGGAACACTTGTAGCCTCCTCCAGGTGAGAGCAGACACAGGTGACTGCAGCCTCCATTGTTGGTCTGACATGGATGACCGGACACTGCAGGGTGGAGAAAACATGCAACACATGTAAGGAATATGAGAACACACACCTATATGTTACAACAGTGCTTTATAAACCTGTTGTAACCAAGAGACACGCCGATGTGTGTAAGTAAAACAATATATAAGGAACACCTGTATTCATAATGAAAACAGCTGTTCTACAAGTTCTCAACACATCCCACCACGATGCATTGTGGAATTGTACATCTGCTGTTGTCACATTCTTTTTTTTTTCATGTATTTATGTATTAATTTATATATTCTTTATGTTGTGTGTGTGTGTGTGTGTGTGTGTGTGTGGGGGGGGGGGGGGGGGGTCATTTAGATATGTCCACATATAATGCAAGAATTAAGCTTGCCTATAATGGCATTATCACAATAGGACCAACAGGTTGTTTTCACTTTTCAAAACATATCAATTAATACAACAATACAGAATAAATAAAAGTCATGAAACATAATGAAGAGTAATAATGAGAGTGTTACAGCAGGTGGTACAGACCCTCAGGTTGTCTAGAGGGGTGGTAGATGTGGATGCCCGATAGATTGTTCCGCCAGCTGATGATTGTGGTCGTGTTGGTACCATGAGTCTTGTTGGCTCTGTAGATGGAGCTGGTCCCGTCTGTCCAGAAGATGTGCTCCTCAAACACAGTAATAGTCCAGATGTTGCGCTGACTCACAACTACAGACACACAGAACTCCAAATAAAAAGAGTCAGACTGTTATAAAATGCATGAATAAAGTCCTACAAATACTGCTTTAACATACATTAGAGTATAACAAAGTGAACAATGTTTTATGTGTGTGTATGTGTGCGTGCATGCGTGCATGCGTGAGTACGTGCGTGTGTGTGTGTGCGTGAGTGAGTGAGTGAGCATGGGTCGGTATGCATGTGTTCTGTGTGTGTGTGTGTGTTCGCACGCGTGTGAGTGTGCGCGTGCGTGTGCGTGTGCATGCGTGTGTGTGCGTGCGTGCATGCGTGCGTGCGTGCGTGCGTGCGTGCGTGCGTGCGTGCGTGTGTGCGTGCGTGCGTGCGTGTGTGCGTGCGTGCGTGCGTGCGTGCATATACATGTGTTGTGCACCTGTCTGTCTGTTGGTTCCATCCAGGTTGGCAAACTCAATGTATTTCCTACTGTTGGTCCAGTAGATGTGATCATCGATGTAGTCTAACGTCAGGCCCGAGGGCTCAGAGATCTTATCCACGATGACTGTCCTGGTGGTGCCGTCCATCCCCATCCTCTCTATGTTCTTCATGACGTCTGACCAGTACAAGTATCTGTCAGGGAGACACATGTGTCAGGGTCAGGTGTGTGTGTGTGTGTGTGTGTGTGTGTGTGTGTGTGTGTGTGTGTGTGTGTGTGTGTGTGTGTGTGTGTGTGTGTGTGTGTGTGTGTGTGTGTGTGTGTGTGTGTTTAAATGTATCTGTATTTATTTAACATGTTTTTTTTAAGTATACTATTAAATATGTCAGTATATGTCTTTACATAATTATTGTCATAATCTGTCCTGTGCAATTTTTGATTACGAAGCCTTCAAGGCAATCTGAAATTAAAATTGATTCATTACATTGATTTGTTTTAATGTTCAATGTCAAAAACAAAATTAAATTGTTAATAGTAATTATTTGTGTGACAATTAATCAACTTAAAAAGTGTAAACGTGACAGCCCTATTCACAGGATGGTTGATAAATTCAGTGTGTGGTTGATGATGTCACCACAGTGTTCTTACCCGTAGCGTACATCCACAGCTATGGCCCATGGCATGTCCAGGTCAGTGTTGAGCAGGACTGTTGGGTACGACCCGTTTAGTTTGGACACACCTATGGTGTGATGCATCCAGTCAGTCCAGTATAGGTTTCCTCCTATCCAATCAACAGCCAGACTATGTGGTGTGATGGTCGACGTGTCGTGAATGACCTGTTAATGAACCATACATGCACTCTGAATATACTCATGCCTTCATTCTTACATTATGATAGTTAGAGCAACTTGTTGTGTGTGTGTGTGTGTGCGTGACTGTGTGTGTGTGTGTGTGTGTGTGTGTGTGTGTGTGTGTGTGTGTGTGTGTGTGTGTGTGTGTGTGTGTGTGTGTGTGTGTGTGTGTGTGTGTGTGTGTGTGCGGCTGTGTGTGTTGAGGAACACTAAATTAAAACAAAATAAAAACTAAGCTACAATGACTACAACTAAGACTAAATGCATAAACAATCTGTACATTTAGTCGACTAAAACTAGCGTGGCGCCGAGTGCCGCGCTACGAGCTTGTACGAGCTTGCTATTTTTTTTAAATCTTTGAATATGATTATATTATAATTAAAATCTTTGCTTCTGGAGGGGTCCCTGCAACAACATACTTGGGGGGGGTCCGCGGCCAAATACAGATAATTCTGTGGGTCCTTGACTTGAAAACAGTTTGAGAACCACTGACATAGAAAAATAGGTTTTTCAGCAAACTGTCATGATTTAGAAGTCATTTGTAGAATCTGTTGTCAGGTCTCATTTAATTAATTAATGTAATGATTAATGTAAAATTCAGCTAATTTTGATTTTAGTTTAGTCATAGTCTTTTAAATTGTTATCGTGACTAAACTAAAATAAAAATGTGTGTGCGCGCGCGCGTGTGTGTCCAAGCACGCGTGCGTGCGTGCGTGCGTGTGTGTGTGCGTGCGTGTGTGTACACTAACTCAGCGGTTCTCAAACTGTTCAGTTGGAATCATATATGAACTGGGGACCCCCAAAATGAATCATATATTTGAACTGGAGACCCCCAAAATGAATCATATTTGAACTGCAGACTCCCAAAATGAATCATATTTGAACTGGGGACCCCCAAAATGAATCATATTTGAACTGCAGACCCCCAAAATGAATCATATTTGAACTGGAGACCCCCAAAATGAATCATTTTTTAACTGGGGACCCCCAAAATGAATCATATTTGAACTGGGGACCTCCCACCCTGAGAAGCACTTGGAATTGTAGGAGTTGAGTCATTAATTTAAATATTGTTTGACTCAGTTCCACATTCCACTTTAAAAATAAATTATGTTATATGACTTATTACTTGCAATCAAGAGTAATATATTAAATATTATATTACATATTAACCCCCGACCTCCTGCAAAAAAACTGTAAAACAACACAATCTGTTTAGCCATCTCCTTTAAAACTGAATCAAATTAATTTGCATAATTCAGTCACCAAACTGAATAATATAAAACAAAAATAGTCTCTCATCATTTTCTGCTGCATATTCCACATTGTGTACAGTAGATATCTATATAAAATACAGCAGTTAAATATCTCTTGACCTTTTAAACTAAATGTTTTCAAAAGGCAGCCAACAAAACTGTTTACTCTGAGAAATATGAAATATGTGCTATTTTTTACATATTAGGCCTACATGTTTTTGGTTAAGTAATACCTTACAGTACTCGTTACTGGGTTAAATAATAATATTACAGTAATATACAACAAGTAACTCGTTACTGCCCAACTGGCTATTATAAGTAATCTGAGTACTAGTATAAATACAACAAGTATCCTTCATTCATCCTCATAGTTGTCGTTGTCACACTGACCTGGACGTCACTGCCGTTGATGTTCATGACACTGATCATGCTGCGCCGCCGCCGGGGTTGTGTCCGCTCTACCCAGTAGATCTTCTGCTGCTGATAGTCATAGTCCAGAGACTCTGCTTCCTTCAAGTCCTGTCACACCACAGCAGTTGTGTTAGTCTCAGACTGGAATACATTACAGAATGTCAAAAGCAGTGTGTGTAGAATATTGTATAGGATTACATATAGGATGTGTTGTTGATTATGTCCAATGGTTTTCACCTGTTTGAGCTTTGAGCTGGAGCCGTTCAAGCTGATCCTCATCAGGTTGTCACCGTTGGCAACGATGAGGAAGGGCTCCACCTCTGGATAAAGTGAGACATTTAATACACTTGAGTTGGTTTACTTTTAGAAATACACAAACCCTAAAGTGAGACAGACGGACGGACGGACGCACACGCACGCACGCACGCATGCGCGCGCACGCACACACACACACACACACACACACACACACACACACACACACACACAGTCTTACCTGTGGTGTCATGTGAAGGTGTAGCATGGAGAGCTGAGGAGAAACATAACAAACTAAATGAGCTTCAGTGGAACAACAGCTGGTTGGTTGTATTTGTGCTTTATCTGTGAAATACCGTTGAAATCATTAATACACGTGCAAGATGTCCTTTGGTTCTCCTCTTCACTGCTATGTATTTGCTCCAGGATGGGAATTATGAGTAACTACGATTTCTATCAGACTCAGCTCACATGAAATGAAAATAGCTGGCAAGCAATAGTTTGTTGTAAATTAACAGGTTGGCTCGCATTTTAGTCTAGTACTCCTCTACAGCAGGGGTTCTCAACGTTTTTGGCTGGGGACCCCCGGAAAGGCTTTGGTCGTGTCTCTCGCGACAATAATAATAATAATAATTGGCATTAGCATATGCTATGTTTATTCTCATAATTATAAACCCACGTCCTCACAGACATGCAACACATGTCATTATTAAGCATAACTTATCATACAACGGCGTCAGTGATACAGATCTACAATCGTCGTAGGGCCACGCTACACCAGGCTTTTCGCGTGCGTTTACCCCCGCACGTGCGTTTAATTTAGGTCCGTTTAGGGTAAACGCGCAATAAAAGCCTGGTGTAGCTTGGCCGTCACATGTTGCTGATCAACGCGCATCGAACAACACTGTTACAACTCATTGCGCTAAAAACGGCCATATACACTTTTCCAGGTGATCATAAATGTGGGGACCCCCAGGTGTCCTTGACAGGGTTCCAGGGGGTCCCCATGCTAAATAATTCACACAATGAACCCACAATATTCCGGGGTGAGTTGTCCAGTATTCCAATCACACACACAAGCACAAGCACACGCACCCCCCCCCCCCCCCCCCCCCCCCCCCACACACACACACACACACACACACACACACACACACACACACACACACACACACACACACACACACACACACACACACACGTGAGGCGCCCCACACACAAAAACATCAGCAGCTTAATTGCACCACACACCAACCCTCCCCCCAGGTATCCCCGTTCCCTCTGCCCGCCGTATACCTCCCCCTCCACCCGCTCCACCACAAGCCTCACAGCCTGTGTGTGTTGACAGCCGTACAGACCACTGTGGAGAAATGGATTGATTCAATACATAAATGGATGGAGATGTTCAATAGATGAGCGATCACAGCCACACCCAGCCTATAGCCTATCCTGGCTCCACAGCTAAATGATTGACAGTTACAATCAGAACCAAAATGGGCCCTTACGGATCAGTAGCTCTGAGAGTGTACAAATGGAACCAAACCGGTCCATTTGGTTGCATGTGTACGCTCTCAGAGTTATGGGCCGTGGTCCCTGAAATAAAAACCTTTGAGAGGCAGCGCTGTAATCTCAATTCACACACTGTAGAGCAGTGGTTCCCAAAGTGGGGTCCGGGGACTACACCAGTCGATTTTGCGCTCGTGCGTATGCGTTTACTGCGCGCGTTTACTGCGCGCGTACAGTGCGTTTGGATAGGACCAATATATGTCAATGATACCAGCTACACCAGACGCACGGATACCGCGCGTATCGGTTCTAATTTTTGTACGTGCGTATGCCCCAATGCCCGCGTATCTATATATCTTCCCGGAAGGTCGCGCACAAATCTGCCGCGCGCCACAGATCTGGTGTAGCAGGGGCATTTCGCACGCGTACTTTGTGCGCGCCGTGCGCTTACGTAAAACGCACACATGCCCGGTGTAGCTTGGCCGTCATTCACACAATATGTCAAGGAATACACTATTGCATGTATGTACGCACACGCACACACGCACGCACACACCTGTAAGCCGTGATAGGCAGATTGGTTCAATGTATAGGCTAACTATATTAACCTTAATAAATTCAATCATGAATATATTATATAAATATACATTTTATATATGTAAATTAATTAATAGTAATATATTATAACACATTATTTGTAGCCTATAGCACCTTTTATGAAATGCGATGCAACTCAAAGTGCTTCTCATAAAAAGAGCAAAAAGTTTATCATGGTGTTGATAGAGTATAGGCGTGTACCACATTAAATGTTTTCAAAAACATTTTTGAGAGCAATGGTAGCTGTAAATGACTGTGTGTGTGTGTGTGTGTGTGTGTGTGTGTGTGTGTGTGTGTGTGTGTGTGTGTGTGTGTGTGTGTGTGTGTGTGTGTGTGTGTGTGTGACTGTGTGTGTGTGTGTGTGTGTGTGTGTGTGTGTGTGTGTGTGTGTGTGTGTGTGTGTGTGTGTGTGTGTGTGTGTGTGTGTGTGTGTGTGTGTGTGACTGTGTGTGTGTGTGTGTGTGTGTGTGTGTGTGTGTGTGTGTGTGTGTGTGTGTGTGTGTGTGTGTGTGTGTGTGTGTGTGTGTGTGTGTACTGTGTTTACATGGCTGTCATGTTGGAAACAGCAGTAAAACAAGCGGGGCGCAGCAGGTGCTCCGAGGGATTGATTAGGCATCAGTCTGTTACAGAGTGGAGCGGTTAACACACTGCTGAATTCAGCGATTGACCAATCAGAATCAAGCATTCAACCAAGTCATGTAATAATTAAACCCATTATGTCCGCGACCCACAAATGGGCCCCGACCCGTTTGGGAAACAGTTGACTGTCAATACATGCAGAAAAATCCCCAAAATAGGCTATATGGCACAACTGCCATTTCACTTCATGCCATGTCTCACACACACACACACACACACACACACACACACACACACACACACACACACACACACACACACACACACACACACACACACACACACACACACATTAACAAGGGCACAAACTTTTTCCAGATGCTTTTGATATCCACACACTCGAAACATCATGTGTCTCAGTGCTTGAGTCCAAACAAGCCCTAAATGTACAGAATATGGCAACACATGAACTTATTCACAGCCAACATTGGTCACTTCAGTCTGTCATATTTCCAACACCGAAAGAAAATCATGGGTACAAAAAGCACCTTCTCCAAATAGACCGACTGCCTATAATGGAGGAGATTGAACAGTATGTTGCAAGCTGCTTTGCTTTACACTTGGACAACCCCATAATCCTCAAGCCTCTGACCACTAGCCTGTGGACATGGCCCAGGCTGCCAAATATAAAAACAATTATCAAAATTAATGAATGAAAACGCCCATGACACGGACTATTGGGTGTCCACTGTCCAGAAGAGAGACCTCTCCTTCGGGCACGAGCGACACCACACCTCGGCCCCTCGGCGCCTGGAAGTCGGCCTCTGAACGAGAATTCAGTACTCAGTATTCAGGCTATCGCTTTTTTCTCTCTTTCTTAAATCTTAATTCTGTCTAGAATAGAACCGTTACCACACCAATGGTAATCTGGTCTATTTCTTAGAAAATCTATTTCTACGTTTTATTTTAACAATTATAATTCAAATAGCCGAAAAATACACAGACCCACATACAGTCAGTCAGTGCATGTAAAGAAACCAGCAGTACTAATGTGTTTAAGCGTCGCGGTTCTCTTATAGCCGTACTAATAGGTCTTGGTGTCATTTCACATCCACATAAAGCAACAAGTGTCATTCTAACAGAGTGATTACCTGAGCTCCAAAGCAGGAGGAACACTATCACTGTCTCATCCATGTCTGGATTCTCTCACACTGGCAAAAAGCAGAGAAGAATATGTAATAATGTCATTTAAATCTTCAAATGTGCATTCCATGTTTTTCTACTTTTCAGCAGAAAGCCATGGAAAGAAAAATAACCCACCCTATGCGTGTTGACGCACTTTCAATTGATCAGTGTTCCTCAACCTGTTTTCGGATACGTTTTTCCAATATCCAGGTCCCTTGTCGTCCCGTTTTTGACTGTGTATAATGTATATTGTATTGCTTATATGAATTCCCAAAGCATCTTATTGATGTCCAAATATCAGATTTGACATCAAACTGGACTGCTGCGTACCGGTATGTGATTATTGTGCAATTATGCACTTCCCAGTAGTCGCACCAATCAGAAACCAAGAATGATCCTCTCACTCCCAATGTGTGCATTAGGCTCTCTGTTGGCCTTGAGCGGAGGGGTCGATGATATAACCATAGCAAATAAACAGCTAGCTGCCTGGCTGAAGGAATTCAAGGCACAGGTTAACTAAGGTAAGGTACAGTACAGTACAGTACAGTAGCCACGGTAGTTCTGCTTTTCTGGGGAGCTCAAGTTAGGTTAGGAGCCTAATTCCCCGATTGCCTGCATCATGGTCTGCATCTACAGTATATTCACAGTACACTTTTGAGGATGAGAAGTTGTACGCTACCCTGGTGGCCTCCCGTAACCCCCACCCACCACGTTTCCCCTTCTCTGTACACAGATCAACATCAGGGTTGTTGTTATGTAAAGTAGTGTATTCTATGCATTTTGATGAATTGAGTACAATGCCTGTATACTGCTGTAGGCTACTGTTCTCAAACTTAACAAAGTATATTCAGTCAATCAAACAGTTTTCTCTGACGACCAGACCAGGCCGCTCAGAGAAACAACTCCAAAACCACCTTTGAACGTCCAATGTTGCCCAATCCTGGCAGGTGAAAGATTTCAAGTGCAAACAGTTGTAGGATTTGTTCCGTGTTTCTGATATTTTAGACCCATGTATTTTGGTTGGCCCGCGTACATCATGATTTAAAAAACTGCCTTCCATCATCACGTGCCAACTATAACTGCGTTTGCACCTTGCACGTTTTACACCAGAGCGTGTGCGTTTCTGTGCTTTTGTGTGTGAGTGAGAGAAAGAGAGAGGTAGCTATATGATGCAGATATTGTGCGCGAGTGTGAGAAAGAGAGAGGGAGAGAGAGAGAGAGTGTGCACAATATGTATTTTTCATGCGTAGGAGAGATACAGTCAGTGCATGAGCAGTGAGCGTAGCCTCTGACCCAGTATTATACTATCATCTGCGAAGAGAAAAGAGTGAGAGTGAGTGAGTGAGTGAGTGAGTGAGTGAGTGGGAGTGGGTGAGTGGGTGAGTGAGTGAGTGAGTGAGTGAGTGAGTGAGTGAGTGAGTGAGTGAGTGAGTGAGTGAGTGGTGGGTGGGTGGGTGGGTGGGTGAGTGAGTGAGTGAGTGAGTGAGTGGGTGGGTGGGTGAGTGAGTGAGTGAGTGAGTGAGTGAGTGAGTGAGTGAGTGAGTGAGTGAGGTGAGGTGAGGTGAGTGAGTGAGTGAGTGAGTGAGTGAGAGTGGGAGTGGGTGAGTGGGAGGCAGCTGTGTAACAACTGGAAGAGCTGCCGTTTTTCAAGGGCAATTTTAAGACATTTTAAACTCATGTCATCATGTCAACGTCGCCACACAAATAATACAAACTATGCAAAACCACAACATCAAATAATCAAATGAAATAGTGTTGGTTTATAAAGAACGTTTTTGTTTCCTACAATTGCACGACCGTACGCCCACTAAATCAATGAGTCGGCTGGCGACCGGAAGTGCAGCGTCAGCCCAAGCTGAACCAAGGACTAAAGAGGATCTAAAGAGGACGGGAGGCGAAGACCGTATGGTGGACTCCATGTTGCTCCCTGGAAGGAAAGAAACATGCGCAGTTGAGACCAGGAAGTTGTCAGGGAGCAACATGGAGTCCACCATACGGTCTTCGCTTCCGGTCCTCTTGAGAAGCGCCTGGCTGCAGTCGCGACACTATTGGTCCTCTTTAGATAGTCCTTGAACTGAACGCGGAAGTGTTGGATGCATATAGAGCACTGAAGTATCGCCCAAACAGTGTTTGTGGAACAAAACGTCAGTGTCCACGCCACGTGCAGTGTCTTCATAAATACGGCTGGCTTGATCAGTCAACTCTTCAAAGACCATTCGGACGTGAGACTCCTAGACTCATTTAATAGTCAAAGTTTTTCATCCTGTCTGCCTATCCCCTCCTTTGTGAAGAGGCCTGATCTGGGGGGTCAGCCATGTTTGGTGTGTGGAGCAGCGTGTTTGTTTTGGCGGTGGGTTTTTTAGTCTTGATGAGACGGTTCAGGAATATAAAAGAAGACATACCAGGTATCGTTTCTGTCTCTGAGGTATCGCAAGATTTGGTTGCCAGACAGGAAACGGTGGGCAGTCTTGCGATACTTGGCACGTTCAGAAACTAGTTTGTGCTCTTTAGATACCTCTATAAAGTTACACATCTAAAAGCAACACAATTAACAGACAATAATGTGGTATATATGTCTTATTGTCTTCTTTTATATTCATGAACGGATTATAAGGTCTCAATGTTTCATAAATAGTGTTTGTTCATGAGCTGGTCCAGCCGGCTCCATCCACTGACATGTATTTCATCGAACTTCCAGTGCACGACTTTCCACCGAGAGCGTCATGGCGTCATCTGTAAGCTTCCTTGGCCCACTATAAAAGCCACAACTAACATGGGGGCTTTTTTTCCCTCCTTCAATCCTGGTTGCGAGTGACAGGTTGCCGCTTGGCTCTTGCTGTGCAATGCCCCGCGTATAGGTGACTACTGTAGATGACATAGATGCAAGTGCAGCTGAAACATGACCTTTTGTTTCTCACACCCTGCTCCTGACTCTGCTCCCCGCGTTGAGCCTTCCACATGGATTGTTATTTGTTGAACTTGTCAGGGACGTGCACACATAGACATCAAAGGGGGCTTCAGCCCCTGCCCTAGCTTTTACCCTGCATCTGTAAAACAACTGCCCTTTCCAGACCACGAATGCAGCATTTACTATGGTGAGCAGGCAGCATTCAGAAGAAGTGTTTTTTTTCCCCCTCCGAAGTCTCCTGAACTTGAACACAATGTGCCTTGGGGGTGAACTTGAACTTGTCACTGTGATATGGGAGGTTTTGAGTCAGGATACCTGGACGGAAGTTCTACCCATTCTACCCAACACGTTTGTTTCTAAATCCATGTCGTGCACCTCATCTCCACTAGCTAAAGGGGCTGTGCCCCGAGACGCGTTGTGAGCTTGTAGATCTGCTATTTTCGCTAAATAAAAAAAAAGTGCCCTCTTACGGGATTTCAGCCCCTGCCTCTCTAACACTCTCTGCACGTCCCTGACGTCAGGCCCTGCTCCTGCTCCCCGCGTTGAGCCTTCAGGCCCTGCTCCTGCTCCCTGCGTTGATCCTTCAGGCCCTGCTCCTGCTCCCTGCGTTGAGCCTTCAGGCCCTGCTCCTGCTCCCCGCGTTGAGCCTTCAGGGCCTGCTCCTGCTCCCCGCGTTGAGCCTTCAGGGCCTGCTCCTGCTCCCCGCGTTGAGCCTTCAGGCCCTGCTCCTGCTCCCCGCGTTGAGCCTTCAGGCCCTGCTCCTGCTCCCCGCGTTGAGCCTTCAGGCCCTGCTCCTGCTCCCCGCGTTGAGCCTTCAGGCCCTGCTCCTGCTCCCCGCGTTGAGCCTTCAGGCCCTGCTCCTGCTCCCCGCGTTGAGCCTTCAGGCCCTGCTCCTGCTCCCCGCGTTGAGCCTTCAGGCCCTGCTCCTGCTCCCCGCGTTGAGCCTTCAGGCCCTGCTCCTGCTCCCCGCGTTGAGCCTTCAGGCCCTGCTCCTGACTCTGCTCCCCGCGTTGAGCCTTCCACATGGGTTGTTGTGTTCCATAGTCAGAGGTACATGTCATGTTTCTTTTTATATAATGCATCTGTTTTGTACCTTGTGTGTTGTGTATGATGTGATTCTTTTGTAGACACTGACTGCCACTGCTGTTTTGTTATGTTTGGTTTATTTCAGTTATGTAATTGTTTATAGTTTAACTTCAGTAGGCTATTTGGTGGCCTTGATTTATAGTGTACCTTGTTTTCCACATTGTTGCTGGTGCTGCTGTTGCTGCTGCCTAGTGTTGTGAATCTAACCTTTCTCTTTCTGTGCTTCTGAGTGCTGCAGTATGGGTGGAGCACATGCCCTTCTAGAGGGGTTTAGGCCCCTGTGATTTATTATCACTATGGAGTTTTAGTTGGTTGCGCCTTTCTTTGTCCTTTACTGCAGGAGCTGTGGTCTCAAAAACAGGCAGATCGAAAGTCTCGCTCATTATCAAAAATAAAGGAAAACTTCTTAGAGCGAGACTTAAGAAAATAACATTTATTTTATTTGTGTATGCTCATTATAAAAATGCTCTGTGGCCAAAGTGAGATTAAAGTGGCAAACGTTTCGGTCGTGGGACCTTCGTCAGTGCAGCTCCACATGAGTTCAGCTCAGGTGCTGGGAGTTACTAATCGATGACATCATCATGGCAATGGTTGCATTACAGAGAGATGAATATTCAAGTTTACACTGTTATATCATTGCTGTCAGGAGGAAACCACCTAACTCCATTTGTGTGAGTTTTTTTTTCTTTCTTTCTTTTTAGCGATATTTAACACACTTTAAGTCTGTGTTTCTAAAATATTGAACCAATGCAGTAAAAAGCACTTCGGACAAAACCTTTTAAACTCCATCGGAGTTCGGCTCAAACTGTCAAGCAACTAACTCCACCACCTCTCTCTCCCTCTCATGGAAGTCATTGACAATACATGAAGTAACAAAACCAATTAACTTTGATGAGGCAATATTGCTTTGTTTTCAAAATATACGGGTTTGTAATGGGTCGGCCTAACGGGAGGTCGGAACAACGTTGTTGTCACTCTCTTGGCCATTTTACTATAACAGGGTCGGGAACAGCATGATCCTTTTCAATTAGGACTTAGGCCAATTTTCCCGAGGTGGCCAGTGTCATGAAGGCCATTTCATGAAGGCCATTTAGGCCATTATTTTAAGAAGGTGACGATATGGAACATCTATGCATTATTAGACTACTTAGCTTGTGGGTGTGTTTACAGTTCACACTTGTAAAAGAGACTTTGGTCTCAACGTGTTTTTTTACTGGTTAAATAATAAAAGCTTAATTTTGTTTAATTAAGGAGGCACTGCTTCCTACTGCCAATATCACTCTAGTGCAGCAGCAACACACGCAAACACATTTGCATGCTCAGTGGGAGTACAGTACAGTACAGTACAGTATAGGCTACAGTAGCTACATCATTTATTTAATATTCCTCACTTTCATTTCATGTTGATTCCATATAGCCTAATCCTATACACTTAGGATGTTCTGTTACAATTGAATTGCATTCATACTTACACATTAAACCTATGTTTAATGTGTATGTCATCCTATAGCCTTCTTTTCTTTTCTTTTCTTCAGCAGAGATTCATTTAAACCCACATTTTACAGTGGTAAAGGAAGTGCACCCAGCTTTACATTTACAATTGAATGAGATACAGTACTTTAGGGTGTATCAGTCAAGGCATATCATGCTGACACTGGTGAGGGACACATTGTTAAAAAAACACTGCCCCCTATTGGTACTCTAAATATAGGGACATACATACATATATAGGGACGGACATAGGGAGTAGGAGATGGAAACACTTCATTGTACTCAATAGTTGAATCTTTATTGAGGATATTTTTTCTTTTTTTCTCACAAGATATATTTGAATAATCAAACATAACATAACATAATTGAATGCACGGTAAGTGTTTAACGCTGCTGTCAAATGTCAATGTCAATCAACAGTGAACGTTACAGCTGTTAAGAAGCATTCAGGTCAAATGGTTGAATGGCTGGATGGAACCTATAGCTTCATTCATATATATATAATAATAATAATAATAATGGTTTGATGGATAGCGGGGATGTGCACACATAGACACCAAAGGGGGCTTCAGCCCCTGCCTTTTTACCCGTCTGTAAAACAACTGCCCTCTCCAGACCATAAATGCAGCATTTACTATGGTGAAATAAATGCAAATGCCCTCCTCTCCTTTCCATGCCATGCCAGAAGGCAGCATTCAGGAGAATTGCTTTTTTCCGAAGTCTCCTGAACTTGAACGCAGTATTTTGCGTTGAACAAATAATATGTTTAGAAATCCATGTCGTTACACCGCATCTCCACTAGCTAAAGAGTGCTGGGTTGCGCCCTGAAAATAGCTGATCTACAAGCTCTCAACACGCCGCAGCGCGACGCGTTGAGAGCTTGTAGATCTGCTATTTTCGTCCAAAAGTGCCCTCTTACGGGATTTCAGCCCCTGCCTCTCTAACACTCTCTGCACGTCCCTGATGGATGGGCTCGTCCATTATGGACCAATACCAACGTTCACTTCAACATCAGAACACAAGAGAGATAAGGAATGACATGGAAATAAGAAAAAGGTTATATGCGCTAAGAGATCATAAACCATGAAAAATGAACAAACACGAATCTATGTTGCTAGTATATACACTCAGGGTTACTGCTCGTAACAAGCTTGTTTAAAATAATATGAACAAAAACAGAAAATATCGCACCATTTTAATAAAATGTCAGGCAAAATTATGATTGTAATTAATGATAAAATGATAATGCAACCTTATTATTAACAGATCCTCAGGCACGGTGCTCAAAAGAAAATACCATAAAGCATAATTATACAAAAATCTATATTCATCAAATTTTAAGACAACTCCAAATGCTACTGTACCAAGAGAAACAATCGTTACAACCCAACCAGGTCCACACAGAGATCAATAGACTAATGATTCACTGTGACAATCTATGACCTGACCTCAATGACTAGAATATGACACATGTGCTGCATATAGGCCTGTATTGTTTACAGTAGGATCCATAACATCCATTTATTGATGATTAATTACTGATAGCTATAATACATTGATGAACATAATGAGGGTGGACACACTATAATCAATATCTCTCTTTAATGCAGTGATTCCCAACCTCTGGGCCGTGAGGATATAACAAGTGGGCCCCCAAATGATTGGCAAAACACTGAGATTGTAATTGATAAATATAACCTTAAAGCGACCGTAAATCACACCTAAGGTCACGTCTCACCTAGACACAGGATCTGACACGAACTTTGACCTGACGGTCAACATTGAATTTATACCCTGAGCAAGCAGGTGGCTATTAGCTCAATGCTACGTGCTACGAATGTAACGTCTAAACGAAAAAAAGAATGTGTTGTGGATAACCTCCGCCGGCAGTGTAGAAAGAAAGAAAGAAAGAAAGAAAGAAAGAAAGAAAGAAAGAAAGAAAGGTTGCACTTCATAAAATGTCCCGTACTCTGATTGGTTGGGAGGACGCACGAGACTATACCACCCACGTCCTTGTTCACGTTCTGTGGCAACGCAGACAGTTTGGATGCTTTCAAAATTCAAACTGAGCATGAATTAGCCTTTAGAGATCCACCTCGTACACAGGAGGTCTCCTGCCTCTTCCTGCCCCTTCAGCACCTCCTCGTACACCCACATCATCATACTGGTGGTAATCTGTCTCTTCAGCACCTCCTCGTACACCCACATCTTCATACTGATGGTAATCTGTCTCTTCAGCACCTCCTCGTACACCCACATCATCATACTGATGGTAATCTGTCTCTTCAGCACCTCCTCGTACACCCACATCATCATACTGATGGTATTCTGTCTCTTCAGCACCTCCTCGTACACCCACATCATCATACTGATGGTAATCTGTCTCCTCACTGGGTGCAGCTTCAGCACCTCCTTGTACACCCACATCAGCGGTGGCCGAACGGATAGCGGAGCGGTCTTGATACCGGAAGGTCGCCAGTTCGAATCAGCTGTCCGACACGTTAAAATTACCACCGCTGAAGTGCCCTTGAACAAGGCATTGAACCACTACGATGAAATGTGTTCTATGAGCAGGGCCTGGCTGGAAACAAGTTCTTGAGCTTAGCCCAGATACCCTGGGTAAATATAGTAATCATTTCATTTCATTTCATCATCATACAGGTGTTGTGTCTGGTAATCTGTCTCCTCACTGGGTGCAGCTTCAGCACCTCCTCGTACACCCACATCATCATACTGGTGGTAATCCGTCTCCTCACAGGGTGAAGCTTCAGCACCTCCTTGTTGATCTGGCTCTTCATACTGGTGGTAATCTGGCTCCTCACTCAGTCCGGCTTCAACATCGGAACGAGCAAATTCGTTATAATAAACTATCTCAACGCTCTCCCGTCTTACATTATAATAAACAACGCCAATGTCCTGCGCTCCCGCACGACGCCTTCTGATGACCTGGAGAAACACAGCAGTGCCCGGCTTTAATTAATCGGCTCCCTTAAATGAAAAATGTCTGACTAAACTGCTGCATCTACATTGCAGTCTTATGTTGAATAAAGAAGTAAAATTACCTTCCAGAGACGATAGAGGACAGCAATTATCAGGATCAAGACCAGCAGCACCATGACTGTATATTTCAGAATGTTAGATGTCAGATGAGAAGCTGTGAGGGAAATATGTTAAATATGTTAGAACATCCAACATCATGCAAAATAATAGCTTAAATATTGCTTGATTGAGTTTCAAATTGTGACTTGAAACCACATTTCGTGTTACCTGTGACAGTGATAGACAGGACCTCGCTCTTAGAGGAGAAGTTGTGAGAGAAAATGTGGATGTGATAAACACAGATGTAACTTCCCTGGTGGGTGTGGTTTGCTGCAGGAAACAGGAATGTGGCAGAGTGATTGACAGCTGTCTGGGTATGGTTTTGAGTTTCGCTGCATCCAGAGATGTTGTGTGTTGCATTCAGTGGTGTTGTGTGTTGTGTTGCATCCAGAGATGTTGTTTGTTGTGTTGAATACAGTGATGTGTGTTGTGTTGTATTCAAAGATGTTGTTTGATGTGTTGTATCCAGTGATGTGTGTTGTGTTGTATCCAAAGATGTTGTTTGTTGTGTTGAATACAGTGGCGTTGTGTGTTGTGTTGTATCCAGTGGTGTTGTGTGTTGCGTTGTATCCAGAGATGTTGTGTGTTGTGTTGTATCCAGTGGCGTTGTGTATTGTGTTGTATCCAGAGATGTTGTGTGTTGTGTTGTATCCAGTGATGTTGTGTTGGATGCAGTGACGTTGTGTGTTGTGTTGGATACAGAATGGTTGTCAGCTGGCTGGGTGTAGTTGTGTGTGGTGTTGGATCCAGTGAAGGTGAGGTGGAAGAAGCCTCCTGGGTACTGTGGCAGGATGGAGCATCTGATGCTGAAGCTGGAACCCTCCATCACCTGCAGCCCCTGCTGCTGGCTTTCAGAAATGGAGTGTACTAAGGTACGCACTGATTGGCGTATAACTGGCGTTGTGTATTGTGTTGTATCCAGAGATGTTGTGTGTTGTGTTGGATCCAGTGATGTGTGTTGTGTTGTATCCAGTGATGTGTGTTGTGTTGTATCCAGTGATGTGTGTTCTGTTGTATCCAGTGATGTGTGTTCTGTTGTATCCAGTGATGTTTGTTCTGTTGTATCCAGAGATGTATGTTGTGTTGTATCCATTGATGTTGTGTGTTGTGTTGTATCCAGTGGTGTTGTTTGTTGTGTTGTATCTAGTGGTGTTGTGTTGGATGCAGTGATGTGTGTTCTGTTGTATCCAGAGATGTGTGTTGTGTTGTATCCAGTGGTGATGTGTGTTGTGTTGTATCCAGTGGTGTTGTGTTGGATGCAGTGATGTGTGTTGTGTTGGATGCAGTGTGATTGACAGCTGGCTGGATGGAGCAGCTGGTGTTGAAGCTGGAAGCCTCCATCAGCTGCAGCTCCTGCTGCTGGCTTTCAGAAAGGGAGCGTACAAAGGTGATGATTGGCTTAAACAGCAGATCTGGAACAAGACAGAGGTGATTGGCTGAAATTGGTAATACAGTAGATTTGACTGTATGACCAGTTTAATTATAATATAGACAGACAGATAGATGACAAATAGATGACATAATGTAAAAGTGTCATTGTTGAAGTCATTGTTTTACCTGAACAGATAATCTCCAGTCTGGCAGTGGAATTGCCAGACCTCTTTGTTCCACACTCCCTCAGTGAAGACTCAGACCCAACACAGGAAGCTGAAATCCACCATACAGGTTCATGTGTAGAAGCAGAAGTCCTTTCTCTTGATACAGCAGAGCCACACTCCAGCTGTCGACACACTACAGATGATGACTTCAGGTTCCAGTCAGACCGACCATCCACTGGTCTCCACTCTCCTTGGTGTTTCATCTCCAGTATTCCAATACACTTACTGGTTCCCCTCACCAACCTGACATCGTCAGACTCTGTACAGAGACCAGAGAATAAACAGTAAAGATTCATATTTATTTATTCATGAAATAATAATCCAACGTACCAAACCAAAGGTTTAGCTTGTCTTTTACCTGAGCAGGTGAGTCCAACAGACTTGTAAGGTGAGCTTGTGTTTCTAGTTGAGTCTGAAGTTCCACAGTCCAGGAGAACAGACTCGTGGCCTTTACACTGGAACTCTTTGGTCCACATTGAAACATTGGCTTCTCCATAGAGCGCCCCCTGGAGGACTGAAGGAGCCTCACACCCAAGCTCCCTACAGACCACCTCTGCATCCTGCTGGTCAAAGTCACCTTCACACACTGAGACCCAAGACTCATCAGACTTCACCTCCACTCTGCCTGAACACAAAGTAGTCCCATTCACCAACCTCACAGAGTCTGGAGAGAGAGAGAGAGAGAGAGAGAGAGAGAGAGAGAGAGAGAGAGAGAGAGAGAGAGAGAGAGAGAGAGAGAGAGAGAGAGATTTCAAGTCACTGACGATAAAGGCATAATAAAACAAGATAGATGAAAGTAATAACAAGTAATGTAATGGCTCCGAATGGTTTAATTGATCAGGGCCAGTGTTTCCTGTGGCTTTGTCAGACATTACTGTCGTTGAAGTAGTAGTTTGTTACCTGAACAGTTCACCTCCAGTACGTACAAGGAGGTGGAAGACATCTTATTTCCACAGTCACTCAGAGAAGACTCAGACCCAACACAGTGAGGTGCAATCCTCCAGGCAGGTTGATGTGTAACACCAGAACTCCTCTCTGTTGAAACGGCAGAGCCACAGCCAAGGTGACGACACACTACAGATGAGGACTGCAGGTTCCAGTCAGACCAACCGTCCACTGGTCTCCACTCTCTCTGATGTTTCATCTCCAGTATACCAGCACAGTTACTGGTTCCTTCCACCAACCTGACATCATCAGACACTGTAGAGACAAGAGAGTAAACGCAAGAAAGAAAGAAAGAAAGAAAGAAAGAAAGAAAGAAAGAAAGAAAGAAAGAAAGAAAGAAATACACACATAAATAAATAAATACACACATAAATAAATACATCAATAAATACATAAATACAAATCACACCCATGTGAAGTGAGAGGCACTCTTATCATCATACATCATCTCATTCTGGCCAGTCACAATTTACACCTTAACTTTTCTGTTAAGTCCTTTTTATGTCAAGTCCTCAACTCCTCAAGGCTAATCCTCAAGGCTAATCACTTGTAGCGTCCTCACTTCACACGAAAGGGCGCTCTAGGGTTACAAAATGTTGTTTGTGCCAACTGCTGTGGACATTTTAAATAAGTTCACCTAATTCCCACTGTTCATGATCACTGTTGCTGCGTTTATGTGAATACATTTTATATAGTATTTTAATGCATTTAAATGTTTATGTACATTTATTGGACAATAAAATGTTCTTTATCTTTTTTATCTTTTATCTTATCATCATGCATCATCACAAATCACATTCTGTGCTCAGCCAATCAAATCATCACAAATGTCATTCTGGCCAATCACTTTTGGCATCTTCACTTTTCTGCCCTCACTTTTATCCAATCATCAGCCAATGTTTGTGTTCACACAGACCCACAAAGCTGGGCATAGAAGCAGTTGATGAGTTGATCTGCTGCACCCACTATCAAGTACATGACATCATAGTAATTTCTTTACATTACAAGTTACAAGTATTGTGGTCGTGCTGGTACGAATGCACGTGTATGCTTGGTAGGTATTGATAGTAAGTAGCCTTGCCGAGCCATGAGGCCCATAGGGCAGGAGCCTATCTCCTGTTTCTGTAGCGTGAGGCAGCTTGATGTACAAGTACACCCCCTGGACATGACGCTAGTATGTCGCAGGGACTTACCCCCAATCCAACCCTTGATGCTGAGTGTCAAGCAGGGAGGCACTGGGTCCCATTTTTAGAGTATTTGGTATGACCCGGCCGGGGATTGAACCCCAACCTCCCAGTCTCAGGGCGGACACTCTAACCACAAGGCCACTGAGCTGGTAGGTATTGATGGTGACGTAATTTAGATATGTATCAATGCCGGGTTATAACTGGCTTTAATGGTGACGTAATAAAGATAGGTTTCAGATTACATACATGTATACATACAGACATTACCTTTAATTCACCCGACACTGAAACATATCCTAATAACGTCACCATCGACAGCCAGTTATAACCCGACATTGAAACATATCTTAATTATGTCAGTATATATACCTACCAAGCATACGCACATAAAAAAGCCAGCCGACCACAGTATAGTACTTTTAACTTACAATGTACATACATGTATACATACATACATTGTACCTGTTACCCAACCAATATTGAAACATATCGTAATTACGTCACCATTGACAGCCAGTTATAACACGACTTTAGAATTTAATTTCAATGTTTTACAGAGAGGCTGAGATTTGAAAGTTCGTAGCGGTAGACAAACTTGCGCGCTCTGCTTGCGGACTAGTAGGCCATTTATGGCCTACTTGTGTGCAACGCGCAAGTAGGCACTCGACAGAGTGCAGTTCTAGTTTATTTTGCATTGATTTGAATGGGAATTAGGGGGGAATTAACATGCACACAAAGTCACTTGTTGAAGCGGTCAGCACCGCTCAAGGAAAAAAAGGAAACATGTTATTACTCTCATTATAAAATGATTATCCTTTTACCTGAGCAGGTTAGTTCAACAGACTTGTCCGATGAGGAGGTGTTTCTGGATGAGTTTGAGGCTCTACAGTCCAGGAGAGCAGACTCAGTGCCTTCACACTGGAACTCTTTGGCCCACATTGGAGCCTTGACTTCTCCATAGAGCGCCCCCTTGAGGGCCGAAGAAGCTCCGCATCCAAGCTCCCTACAGACCACCTCTGCATCCTGCTGGTCAAAGTCACCTTCACACACTGAGGCCCACGACTCATTAGACTTCACCTCCACTCTGCCTGAACACAAACTAGGACCATTTACCAACCTCACAGACTCTGGAGAGAGAGAGAGAGAGAGAGAGAGAGAGAGAGAGAGAGAGATTTTACAATTATGTTAGTGATCTACAAGAGAATGTATGAATGCATTATGGATGCAAATTGAATCTAATCACATCAGAGAAGTCAACGTTGTTTTACTGAAACCCTAAACAGATAACAGTGTTGTACCTATTCTAAAATAAAGTAATAAATATGGAAATGTCAATAAATCAAAACACAAATAACTAATCATCATCATCATGAGACTAAAGGCGTTTTCTAGTCACTACACACATAGGCATGCACACACGCATAAACACACATGCACACACAAGACACTTACGCACGCATGCACGCATACATACACGCACGCACACAGATGAAATGAGAGACTGTAAGGACTGCTGTCATTGTGTTACCTGAACAGTTCACAGTGGGTTTGCCTGTAATCAAACCTTTCCGTGTGACATGATTCTCCAATATGACACAGTCGCTCAGTGAAGACTCAGACCCAACACAGTAAGGTGTAATCCTCCATACAGGTTGTTGTGTGAAACCAGAAGTCCTTTCTGTTGAAACGGCAGAGCCGCAGTCCAATTGTCTGCACACTACAGAGGAGGACTTCAGGTTCCAGTGAAACCCACCGTCCACTGATCTCCACTCTCCCTGGTGTTTTATTTCCAGTATACCAGAACAGGTACTGGTTCCTCCCACCAACCTGACATCTTCAACCACTGTAAAGAGACAAGTGAGTAAACATTTAAACAGTATTACTTTATAAGAAACATGAAAGATCACACTTGTGTGAAGTGAGGGGTGCTCTTATCATCACATTCCGGCCAATCACAATTTCACTTATCTGTCCTCACTTTTAGCCTAAATTCCGTGGCACACACAGACACAGAAAGCTGGCTATAGGAGGGGCTACTAGCCCCTCCTATAGCTAGCGGCCCTCAAAATGATTGCAGGGTGTAGTTTGTAACTCACCTGAGCAGGTGAGTCCAATGGTCTTGTCAGGCAAACAGGTGTTTCTGGTTGAGTTTGAGGCTCTACAGTCCAGGAGAGCAGACTCAGTGCCTTCACACTGGAACTCTTTGGCCCATATGGGAGTGTTCACTTCTCCATAGAGCGCCCCCTCGATGACTGAAGGAGCTCCACAACCAAGCTCCCTACAGACCACCTCTGCATCCTGCTGGTCAAAGTCACCTTCACACACTGAGGCCCACGGCTCTTTAGACTTCACCTCCACTCTGCCTGAACACAAACTAGGACCATCCACCAACCTCACAGACTCTGGAGAGAGAGAAAGAGAGAGAGAGAGAGAGAGAGAGAGAGAGAGAGAGAGAGAGAGAGAGAGAGAGAGAGAGAGAGAGAGAGAGAGAGAGAGAGAAAGAGAGAGAAAGGGGGGGTTAGTATTTAGAAGAAAGTTGTATTATATCTTGAGAGCGGAATTATTATACTTTCAATAATTGTGGGCTCACGACTAGAGCCCACAGTTATTATTATTATTATTTAAATCACACTCGTGTGAAGTGAGGGGCGCTTCACATCCTTAAACAAACAACAACAAACAAACACTCTAACAAACAGTCCATTTGGCTGCCACATATGACATCATGAGGGGTGCTGTTTTATTTTTGTGTTTACGTCATTAAACAACTCATTGCCTGCATAGAACGAGTTAGACAAGATTTTAAGTTTAGTTTTATATTGCATTCAACTTAGTCTCTGTGCTGTACGGCCAACGGCCACTTATAGGACTCTAAACAGTCTCGCTCTGCCTGCTTTTATTAATTAATTATTCCCTAACTGCCAGCATTTTTCAGTGAAACCCTTCTTTTGAAGGTTCCACTGGAACTAACGTCTAAAGTACAAGCAGTGAAATGTTTCCTAGTATCTTTTAGGCACTACACGGTTCCCTCTACACTTGTTTCTGCATTTGTGTGATTCTTTAACTTGTTGACTACAGTTCATGCTAGCTCCGTTTGGAACCTCTATATCTACGCTGCTACGCTTTAGCTCCGAGATGAGGTTCCGTCAAAAGCTATCCCTGCGCTGGTAGAAATGGAGTCTAGCTGTGTAGAGCCCGTCGACAAGTAGATTAAACCCCTTCTGCAGTATTTATTTCAAAAGGAAAAGGTATCAGAACTAAGATACAGTTGATAAACTTAACATAGGCACCTAACATTTTAACTGAGGCATCAAACAACCAAAGCGGTTGTTTGTCAGCCAGTACGATTTGTTTCCCCGGTTTTAAATCCTGCGAAAGGGGTTTATTCCACTACTGGGCTCAACCCATTTCTACCAGCGCAGGGATAGCTTTTGTTGGAACCTCATCTCGGAGCTAAAGCGTAGCAGCGTAGATATAGAGGTTCCAAACGGAGCTAAGTTCATGCTTGCTTTGCGTATTCCGATCACACATGTAAATTGCTCTGTATGATGTAACTGTTGATGATAACACAACTTTTACATTGTTGATGCATATACTGTTTATTCCTTTTACCTGAACAGTTGAGCTTCAGTGTAAGAGTGGAATTATACGACTTTACTGGTCCACACTCCATCAGTGAAGACTCAGAGCCAACACAGGAAGATGGAATCACCCATCCTGGTTGAC
The DNA here is from genome assembly GCF_951216825.1 of Electrona antarctica. Taxonomy (NCBI): domain Eukaryota; kingdom Metazoa; phylum Chordata; class Actinopteri; order Myctophiformes; family Myctophidae; genus Electrona; species Electrona antarctica. The sequence continues at coordinate 56,584,064 of NC_136789.1, read as the reverse complement.
GTGTAGAACTAGAAGCAAATTCTGTTGAAAGAGCAGATCCACAATCCAACTGTCTACACACTACAGATGATGACATCCTGTTCCAGTCAAACCAAGCCAACACTGGTCTCCACTCTCCCTGGTGTTTCATCTCCAGTATGCCAGTACAGTTACTGGTCCCTCCCACCAACCTGACATCTTCGGACTCTGTACAGAGAGCAATAAGCAGTCAAAACGGATTACATTCATTACAATACCTTGGATAATATGATATAAAAATCAGTTTAAATTTTGTTCACCTGTTGAGTTGTGAGTTGGTTTTAGTTGGAGAGCTGAGGAGAAAAATAATGAATAAATTAGTTTCACTCTAATGTTACTCTGGAAATGAAGTCTGTCTGTCTAATGCATTCATACTGTGTTATTATTATTCTGATAAAGCATGTATTAGTGTTTTTAGAATACATAGAAGGATTAATTGTAATCAGTGTAAACAGTGATAATAAAGCATATACTGAGGTAATGGTTCAGTCTCTACTCACAGCAGTCAGCATGTTCGTCCTCACAGTCACATTTCGACAATGGAATGCACGTGTCTTTCTGACAAACAAACTGAAGGGGGAGACAGAGGTTTAGGTCCATAATAATCAGTAATGTATCAAAGACATGTAACCCATTTAGGACTGAGGACCAGATTCTACAAAATGTCTTCTAAATCATGACAGTTGTCTATAAAACCTATGTTTCTATGTCAGTGATTCTCAACTATAAAACCTATGTTTCTATGTCAGTGATTCTCAAACTATAAAACCTATGTTTCTATGTCAGTGATTCTCAAACTATTTCATGTCAAAGACCCCAACAATTATATGTAATTGGCCGCCGACCCCCATCTGAAAATATGTTGTTCCAGGGACCCTCCCTGCAAAGATACGAGTTCAAAACGTTCGCCCTGAAAGAATATACATTCAAAGATTTGCGCCACATTTGACAAATAGCACGGCAATCGGTGCCGCGCTATGAGCTTGTAGATCTGCTATTTGTCAATGGCTAAAGTATAACATAATGCTTAAAACACCAAAAGGGGTTCCCGTCCTTAATGGATAAAGTCATACAGAGTAACACAAGAGAAGCTGAGGTGAATCACCTGGCTGGCAGTGCAGTTGGACATGCATTGCTTGTTGTCAGATGACAAGTAGGAGTCGGTGGGACAGGAACACTTGTAGCCTCCTCCAGGTGAGAGCAGACACAGGTGACTGCAGCCTCCATTGTTGGTCTGACATGGATGACCGGACACTGCAGGGTGGAGAAAACATGCAACACATGTAAGGAATATGAGAACACACACCTATATGTTACAACAGTGCTTTATAAACCTGTTGTAACCAAGAGACACGCCGATGTGTGTAAGTAAAACAATATATAAGGAACACCTGTATTCATAATGAAAACAGCTGTTCTACAAGTTCTCAACACATCCCACCACGATGCATTGTGGAATTGTACATCTGCTGTTGTCACATTCTTTTTTTTTTCATGTATTTATGTATTAATTTATATATTCTTTATGTTGTGTGTGTGTGTGTGTGTGTGTGTGTGGGGGGGGGGGGGGTCATTTAGATATGTCCACATATAATGCAAGAATTAAGCTTGCCTATAATGGCATTATCACAATAGGACCAACAGGTTGTTTTCACTTTTCAAAACATATCAATTAATACAACAATACAGAATAAATAAAAGTCATGAAACATAATGAAGAGTAATAATGAGAGTGTTACAGCAGGTGGTACAGACCCTCAGGTTGTCTAGAGGGGTGGTAGATGTGGATGCCCGATGGATTGTTCCGCCTGCTGATGATTGTGGTCGTGTTGGTACCATGAGTCTTGTTGGCTCTGTAGATGGAGCTGGTCCCGTCTGTCCAGAAGATGTGATCCTCAAACACAGTAATAGTCCAGATGTTGCGCTGACTCACAACTACAGACACACAGAACTCCAAATAAAAAGAGTCAGACTGTTATAAAATGCATGAATAAAGTCCTACAAATACTGCTTTAACATACATTAGAGTATAACAAAGTGAACAATGTTTTATGTGTGTGTATGTGTGCGTGCATGTGTGCATGCGTGAGTACGTGCGTGTGTGTGTGTGCGTGAGTGAGTGAGTGAGCATGGGTCGGTATGCATGTGTTCTGTGTGTGTGTGTGTGTTCGCACGCGTGAGAGTGTGCGCGTGCGTGTGCGTGTGTGTGTGCATGCGTGTGTGTGCGTGCATGCGTGCGTGCGTGCGTGCGTGCGTGCGTGCGTGCGTGCGTGCGTGCGTGCGTGCGTGCGTGCGTGCGTGCGTGCGTGCGTGCGTGCGTGCGTGCGTGCGTGTGTGCGTGCGTGCGTGCGTGCGTGCATATACATGTGTTGTGCACCTGTCTGTCTGTTGGTTCCATCCAGGTTGGCAAACTCAATGTATTTCCTACTGTTGGTCCAGTAGATGTGATCATCGATGTAGTCTAACGTCAGGCCCCAGGGCTCAGAGATCTTATCCACGATGACTGTCCTGGTGGTGCCGTCCATCCCCATCCTCTCTATGTTGTTCATGATGTCTGACCAGTACAAGTATCTGTCAGGGAGACACATGTGTCAGGGTCAGGTGTGTGTGTGTGTGTGTGTGTGTGTGTGTGTGTGTGTGTGTGTGTGTGTGTGTGTGTGTGTGTGTGTGTGTGTGTGTGTGTGTGTGTGTGTGTGTGTGTGTGTGTGTGTGTGTGTGTGTGTGTTTAAATGTATCTGTATTTATTTAACATGTTTTTTTTAAGTATACTATTAAATATGTCAGTATATGTCTTTACATAATTATTGTCATAATCTGTCCTGTGCAATTTTTGATTACGAAGCCTTCAAGGCAATCTGAAATTAAAATTGATTCATTACATTGATTTGTTTTAATGTTCAATGTCAAAAACAAAATTAAATTGTTAATAGTAATTATTTGTGTGACAATTAATCAACTTAAAAAGTGTAAACGTGACAGCCCTATTCACAGGATGGTTGATAAATTCAGTGTGTGGTTCATGATGTCACCACAGTGTTCTTACCCGTAGCGTACATCCACAGCTATGGCATATGGCAGGTCCAGGTCAGTGTTGAGCAGGACTGTTGGGTACGACCCGTTTAGTTTGGACACCCCTATGGTGTGATGTATATAGTCAGTCCAGTATAGGTTTCCTCCTATCCAATCAACAGCCAGACTATGTGGTGTGATGGTCGACGTGTCGTGAATGACCTGTTAATGAACCATACATGCACTCTGAATATACTCATGCCTTCATTCTTACATTATGATAGTTAGAGCAACTTGTTGTGTGTGTGTGTGTGTGTGCGTGACTGTGTGTGTGTGTGTGTGTGTGTGTGTGTGTGTGTGTGTGTGTGTGTGTGTGTGTGTGTGTGTGTGTGTCTGTGTGTGTGTGTGTGTGTGTGTGTGTGTGTGTGTGTGTGTGTGTGTGTGTGTGTGTGTGTGTGCGGCTGTGTGTGTTGAGGAACACTAAATTAAAACAAAATAAAAACTAAGCTACAATGACTACAACTAAGACTAAATGCATAAACAATCTGTACATTTAGTCGACTAAAACTAGCGTGGCGCCGAGTGCCGCGCTACGAGCTTGTACGAGCTTGCTATTTTTTTGTAATCTTTGAATATGATTATATTATAATTAAAATCTTTGCTTCTGGAGGGGTCCCTGCAACAACATACTTGGGGGGGGTCCGCAGCCAAATACAGATAATTCTGTGGGTCCTTGACTTGAAAACAGTTTGAGAACCACTGACATAGAAAAATAGGTTTTTCAGCAAACTGTCATGATTTAGAAGTCATTTGTAGAATCTGTTGTCAGGTCTCATTTAATTAATTAATGTAATGATTAATGTAAAATTCAGCTAATTTTGATTTTAGTTTAGTCATAGTCTTTTAAATTGTTATTGTGACTAAACTAAAATCAAAATGTGTGTGCGCGCGTGTGTGTCCAAGCACGCGTGCGTGCGTGCGTGCGTGCGTGCGTGCGTGCGTGCGTGCGTGCGTGCGTGCGTGCGTGCGTGCGTGCGTGTGTGTGTACACTAACTCAGCGGTTCTCAAACTGTTCAGTTGGAATCATATATGAACTGGGGACCCCCAAAATGAATCATATATTTGAACTGGAGACCCCCAAAATGAATCATATATTTGAACTGGAGACCCCCAAAATGAATCATATTTGAACTGGAGACCCCCAAAATGAATCATTTTTTAACTGGGGACCCCCAAAATGAATCATATTTGAACTGGGGACCTCCCACCCTGAGAAGCACTTGGAATTGTAGGAGTTGAGTCATTAATTTAAATATTGTTTGACTCAGTTCCACATTCCACTTTAAAAATAAATTATGTTATATGACTTATTACTTGCAATCAGTAATATATTAAATATTATATTACATTTTAACCCCCGACCTCCTGCAAAAAAAACTGTAAAACAACACAATCTGTTTAGCCATCTCCTTTAAAACTGAATCAAATTCATTTGCATAATTCAGTCACCAAACTGAATAATATAAAACAAAAATAGTCTCTCATCTTTTTCTGCTGCATATTCCACATTGTGTACAGTAGATATCTATATAAAATACAGCAGTTAAATATCTCTTGACCTTTTAAACTAAATGTTTTCAAAAGGCAGCCAACAAAACTCTGAGAAATATGAAATATGTGCTATTTTTTACATATTAGGCCTACATGTTTTTGGTTAAGTAATACCTTACAGTACTCGTTACTGGGTTAAATAATAATATTACAGTAATATACAACAAGTAACTCGTTACTGCCCAACTGGCTATTATAAGTAATCTGAGTACTAGTATAAATACAACAAGTATCCTTCATTCATCCTCATAGTTGTCGTTGTCACACTGACCTGGACGTCACTGCCGTTGATGTTCATGACACTGATCATGCTGCGCCGGCGTTGTGTCCGCTCTACCCAGTAGATCTTCTGCTGCTGATAGTCATAGTCCAGAGACTCTGCTTCCTTCAAGTCCTGTCACACCACAGCAGTTGTGTTAGTCTCAGACTGGAATACATTCCAGAATGTCAAAAGCAGTGTGTGTAGAATATTGTATAGGATTACATATAGGATGTGTTGTTGATTATGTCCAATGGTTTTCACCTGTTTGAGCTCTGTGGAGCTGGAGCCGTTCAAGCTGATCCTCATCAGGTTGACACCGTTGGCAACAATGAGGAAGGGCTCCACCTCTGGATAAAGTGAGACATTTAATACACTTGAGTTGGTTTACTTTTAGAAATACACAAACCCTAAAGTGAGACAGACGGACGGACGGACGGACGGACGCACACGCGCGCACGCACGCACGCACACACACACACACACACACACACACACACACACACACACAGTCTTACCTGTGGTGTCATGTGAAGGTGTAGCATGGAGAGCTGAGGAGAAACATAACAAACTAAATGAGCTTCAGTGGAACAACAGCTGGTTGGTTGTATTTGTGCTTTATCTGTTGAAATAATTAATACACGTGCAAGATGTCCTTTGGTTCTCCTCTTCACTGCTATGTATTTGCTCCAGGATGGGAATTATGAGTAACTACGATTTCTATCAGACTCAGCTCACATGAAATAAAAATAGCTGGCAAGCAATAGTTTGTTGTAAATTAACAGGTTTGCTCGCATTTTAGTCTAGTACTCCTCTACAGCAGGGGTTCTCAACGTTTTTGGCTGGGGACCCCCGGAAAGGCTTTGGTCGTGTCTCTCGCGACAATAATAATAATAATAATTGGCATTAGCATATGCTATGTTTATTCTCATAATTATAAACCCACGTCCTCACAGACATGCAACACATGTCATTATTAAACTTTAATTGCCCGGAACTATTTAATCCATTACATTCATGCGCCCAGTCGATTTATACGCCTTTTCCGGACGGACCGGCCGGAAGTTCATGATGTTGTGTAGCAGCTAACAATAGCCACAGCACTTTAGAATCGATCGACAACAACGGGAGACAAGAATAAATCTATCGAGACTAGCGACTGGACCGCGGAGCGCCGTCTAACACAGGATATTTTTTCAGAAAAAGACGGGATGATTTAGATCGCGATTTATGAACGTTTTAAGATTTTCGTTTTCATTAGCTAAACAGAGGGAGTTTTTTGATGACGTCTCAGTCTTGCCCGTCACCGAGGAGAGCCCAGCAGGCGCGCCTGGGCTATACAGCCAGGCGATCTGTTCTCGTATCAATAAACTTCGTCTTTAGGACAATACTTCGTCCTGAGCGTCAGGCGTTACTAATAGAAAGGACAAAGAACTTCGTCCTGGGCGATTAATCTGTTAAGCATAACTTATCATACAACGGCGTCAGTGATACAGATCTACAATCGTAGGGCCACGCTACACCAGGCTTTTCGCGTGCGTTTAACCCCGCGCGTGCGTTTAATTTAGGTCCGTTTAGGGTAAACGAGCAATAAAAGCCTGGTGTAGCTTGGCCGTCACATGTTGCTGATCAACGCGCATCGAACAACACTGTTACAACTCATTGCGCTAAAAACGGCCATATACACTTTTCCAGGTGATCATAAATGTGGGGACCCCCAGGTGTCCTTGACAGGGTTCCAGGGGGTCCCCATGCTAAATAATTCACACAATGAACCCACAATATTCCCGGGTTGTCCAGTATTCCAATCACACACACAAGCACACGCACCCCCCCCCCCCCACACACACACACACACACACACACGTGAGGCGCCCCACACACAAAAACATCAGCAGCTTAATTGCACCACACACCAACCCTCCCCCCAGGTATCCCCCCTCCCTCTGCCCGCCGTATACCTCCCCCTCCACCCGCTCCACCACAAGCCTCACAGCCTGTGTGTGTTGATAGCCGTACAGACCACTGTGGAGAAATGGATTGATTCAATACATAAATGGATGGAGATGTTCAATAGATGAGCGATCACAGCCACACCCAGCCTATAGCCTATCCTGGCTCCACAGCTAAATGATTGACAGTTACAATCAGAACCACAATGGGCCCTTACGGATCAGTAGCTCTGAGAGTGTACAAATGGAACCAAACCGGTCCATTTGATTTGGTTGCATGTGTACGCTCTCAGAGTTATGGGCCGTGGTCCCTGAAATAAAAACCTTTGAGAGGCAGGCGCTGTAATCTCAATTCACACACCGTAGAGCAGTGGTTCCCAAAGTGGGGTCCGGGGACCCCCAGGGGGTCCTTGAGGAAGTTCCAGGAGGTCCCCAGCTAAATGATAGTTTGGAACCATATGGACCCTTATGGGTCTGTAACTCTGAGAGTGTACAAATGGGTCTGGGTCCATTTGGTTCCATTTGTACACTCTCAGAGTTAAATCAACATTGATTTTACAATAGAGATAGAAATGCCATTAAATGGGGGTCGTGCATGTCAAACTGGGGGTCCTTGAAATGAAACGGGTTGAGAATCACTGCTAGAGCAGTAAAACTCTTCTCTTATGGGGGTCCCTGGCATATATTTTCTAATGGGGGTCCGTGGGCTAATATGTGTCAATTTGGGGGTCCTTGACGTGAAAAGGTTTGGGAACCACTGCTGTAGAGACCTATAGTTCCAACCATGAGCATCACAACAAAACAAAGAAACATCTTCCATTGTGTTCATGATGATGACAATATGAACCCTACGTAGCTCTCACAGTGAGCTTAACGGCCAAGCTACACCAGGCGATTTTGCGCTCGTGCGTATGCGTTTACTGCGCGCGTTTACTGCGCGCGTACAGTGCGTTTGGATAGGACCAATATATGTCAATGATACCAGCTACACCAGACGCACGGATACCGCGCGTATCGGTTCTAATTTTTTTACGTGCGTATGCCCCAATGCGCGCGTATCTATTAGGGCCGGGACTTTAACGCGTTAATTGAGATTAATTAACTACAGAAAAATTAACGCGTTAAAAAAATTTACGCATTTAATCGCACCTTTTTTTTCACGGCGGAACGTTTCTCACTGGGCGCATTTCTAGGCTCATTAGGCTGCTGCACTCCTTGCACGGCTATGCTAAGTATGCTTGCAGGGGGAGGAGCAGCAGCAGCAGCAGCAGTCCACTCGTCAGACAACAACTTACAACACCCAAACGTTTGCTACGTGGATGGGACATTTAGATTTAAAAGCTATCGGATGGACGCGTGGATAGCAGCATGGTTGTGTGCAATGTCAGAGGGAAATAATCCATAAGTAGCTTCCATGCTAGCTCTGGTCCATAGCCAGAGCTATGGATCAGAGCTAGCTTCCATGCTAGCTGCTTCAGCTTAGCATGTCTCGCAGAGTAGAAGCTTGCACACCTTGCAGAGGCTCGCGGAGATTTCACCACAGCACGAAGCTGTCAAGCTGTCCTCGATGCGAAACATACTGAAGCAGCAAGTGTGAAAGTCCGTGGTCAGACAATGGTCTGCCCCAACCCCATGTGAAATGCACTCCCCACTGTCCCCAGCTAGTTCATTCCACCGTTTTTTATTTTGTTCCTTTGTCTAAATGTTTACCCCCTAATAAAGTTGTTGTTGTTTTTTTTCTCATGCCCCACCATGTAAAGCACATTTGAGTATTCATAGACACTTTATATAGCCACTTGCTGCACTTGTTTATCTGTTGGAGAAAAAAAAGTTGTATTGCTTAAAGGGGAATACCCCTCATTTTCAAAAAAATTCTATGGAGTTGTGTGGAAAACTGGAAATAATAAGTCACCCCATTTTGTGTTGCCTAGAACTGGAGGTCTGACAAAAAACAGTAACACTATGAAGTACAGCTTTGTGATGTCACTGAGATGTACTTGTTACTGTTACTGATTTTTGTCACAGCTCTAAGGTATATTAATGACAGTAAAATGTTGAAAATGAGTGGTATCCTGTAGTCACTATACATTGATTCACTGGGATACCAAAAAACATTTGAAAAAAAAGGTTTATCACTGTTCTCGGGTTGAATATTGATATGCGATTAAAATGCGATTAATCGAGATTAATTAATCACAAAGCTTCTAATTAATTAGATTAAATTTTTTAATCGAGTCCCAGCTCTAGTATCTATATATCTTCCCGGAAGGTCGCGCACAAATCTGCCGCGCGCCACAGATCTGGTGTAGCAGGGGCATTTCGCACGCGTACTTTGTGCGCGCCGTGCGCTTACGTAAAACGCACACATGCCCGGTGTAGCTTGGCCGTCATTCACACAATATGTCAAGGAATACACTATTGCATGTATGTACGCACACGCACACACGCACGCACACACCTGTAAGCCGTGATAGGCAGATTGGTTCAATGTATAGGCTAACTATATTAACCCTAATAAATTCAATCATGAATATATTATATAAATATACATTTTATATATGTAAATTAATTAATAGTAATATATTATAACACATTATTTGTAGCCTATAGCACCTTTTATGAAATGCGATGCAACTCAAAGTGCTTCTCATAAAAAGAGCAAAAAGTTTAGCATGGTGTTGATAGAGTATAGGCGTGTACCACATTAAATGTTTTCAAAAACATTTTTGAGAGCAATGGTGTGTGTGACTGTGTGTGTGTGTGTGTGTGTGTGTGTGTGTGTGTGTGTGTGTGTGTGTGTGTGTGTGTGTGTGTACTGTGTTTACATGGCTGTCATGTTGGAAACAGCAGTAAAACAAGCGGGGCGCAGCAGGTGCTCCGAGGGATTGATTAGGCATCAGTCTGTTACAGAGTGGAGCGGTTATTATAACACACTGCTGAATTCAGCGATTGACCAATCAGCATCAAGCATTCAACCAAGTCATGTAATAATTAAACCCATTATGTCCGCGACCCACAAATGGGCCCCGACCCGTTTGAGAAACAGTTGACTGTCAATACATGCAGAAAAATCCCCAAAATAGGCTATATGGCACAACTGCCATTTCACTTCATGCCATGTCTCACACACACACACACACACACACACACACACACACACACACACACACACACACACACACACACACACACACACACACACACACACACACACACACACACACACACACACACACACACACACACACACACACACACACACACATTAACAAGGGCACAAACTTTTTTCAGATGCTTTTGATATCCACACACTCGAAACATCATGTGTCTCAGTGCTTGAGTCCAAACAAGCCCTAAATGTACAGAATATGGCAACACATGAACTTATTCACAGCCAACATTGGTCACTTCAGTCTGTCATATTTCCAACACCGAAAGAAAATCATGGGTACAAAAAGCACCTTCTCCAAATAGACCGACTGCCTATAATGGAGGAGATTGAACAGTATGTTGCAAGCTGCTTTGCTTTACACTTGGACAACCCCATAATCCTCAAGCCTCTGACCACTAGCCTGTGGACATGGCCCAGGCTGCCAAATATAAAAACAATTATCAAAATTAATGAATGAAAACGCCCATGACACGGACTATTGGGTGTCCACTGTCCAGAAGAGAGACCTCTCCTTCGGGCACGAGCGACACCACACCTCGGCCCCTCGGCGCCTGGAAGTCGGCCTCTGAACGAGAATTCAGTACTCAGTATTCAGGCTATCGCTTTTTTCTCTCTTTCTTAAATCTTAATTCTGTCTAGAATAGAACCGTTACCACACCAATGGTAATCTGGTCTATTTCTTAGAAAATCTATTTCTACGTTTTATTTTAACAATTATAATTCAAATAGCCGAAAAATACACAGACCCACATACAGTCAGTCAGTGCATGTAAAGAAACCAGCAGTACTAATGTGTTTAAGCGTCGCGGTTCTCTTATAGCCGTACTAATAGGTCTTGGTGTCATTTCACATCCACATAAAGCAACAAGTGTCATTCTAACAGAGTGATTACCTGAGCTCCAAAGCAGGAGGAACACTATCACTGTCTCATCCATGTCTGGATTCTCTCACACTGGCAAAAAGCAGAGAAGAATATGTAATAATGTCATTTAAATCTTCAAATGTGCATTCCATGTTTTTCTACTTTTCAGCAGAAAGCCATGGAAAGAAAAATAACCCACCCTATGCGTGTTGACGCACTTTCAATTGATCAGTGTTCCTCAACCTGTTTTCGGATACGTTTTTCCAATATCCAGGTCCCTTGTCGTCCCGTTTTTGACTGTGTATAATGTATATTGTATTGCTTATATGAATTCCCAAAGCATCTTATTGATGTCCAAATATCAGATTTGACATCAAACTGGACTGCTGCGTACCGGTATGTGATTATTGTGCAATTATGCACTTCCCAGTAGTCGCACCAATCAGAAACCAAGAATGATCCTCTCACTCCCAATGTGTGCATTAGGCTCTCTGTTGGCCTTGAGCGGAGGGGTCGATGATATAACCATAGCAAATAAACAGCTAGCTGCCTGGCTGAAGGAATTCAAGGCACAGGTTAACTAAGGTAAGGTACAGTACAGTACAGTAGCCACGGTAGTTCTGCTTTTCTGGGGAGCTCAAGTTAGGTTAGGAGCCTAATTCCCCGATTGCCTGCATCATGGTCTGCATCTACAGTATATTCACAGTACACTTTTGAGGATGAGAAGTTGTACGCTACCCTGGTGGCCTCCCGTAACCCCCACCCACCACGTTTCACCTTCTCTGTACACAGATCAATATCAGGGTTGTTGTTATGTAAAGTAGTGTATTCTATGCATTTTGATGAATTGAGTACAATGCCTGTATACTGCTGTAGGCTACTGTTCTCAAACTTAACAAAGTATATTCAGTCAATCAAACAGTTTTCTCTGACGACCAGACCAGGCCGCTCAGAGAAACAACTCCAAAACCACCTTTGAACGTCCAATGTTGCCCAATCCTGGCAGGTGAAAGATTTCAAGTGCAAACAGTTTGTTCCGTGTTTCTGATATTTTAGACCCATGTATTTTGGTTGGCCCGCGTACATCATGATTTAAAAAACTGCCTTCCATCATCACGTGCCAACTATAACTGCGTTTGCACCGTGCACGTTTTACACCAGAGCGTGTGCGTTTCTGTGCTTTTGTGTGTGAGTGAGAGAAAGAGAGAGGTAGCTATATGATGCAGATATTGTGCGCGCGTGTGAGAAAGAGAGAGGGAGAGAGAGAGAGAGTGTGCACAATATGTATTTCTCATGCGTAGGAGAGATACAGTCAGTGCATGAGCAGTGAGCGTAGCCTCTGTCCCAGTATTGAGTATTATACTATCATCTGCGAAGAGGAAAGAGTGAGAGTGAGAGTGAGTGAGTGAGTGAGTGAGTGAGTGAGTGAGTGAGTGAGTGAGTGGGAGTGGGTGAGTGGGTGAGTGAGTGAGTGAGTGAGTGAGAGTGAGTGAGTGTGGGTGAGTGAGTGGGAGTGGGTGAGTGGGAGGCAGCTGTGTAACAACTGGAAGAGCTGCCGTTTTTCAAGGGCGATTTTAAGACATTAAACTCATGTCATCATGTCAACGTCGCCACACAAATAATACAAACTATGCAAAACCACAACATCAAATAATCAAATGAAATAGTGTTGGTTTATAAAGAACGTTTTTGTTTCCTACAATTGCACGACCGTACGCCCACTAAATCAATGAGTCGGCTGGCGACCGGAAGTGCAGCGTCAGCCCAAGCTGAACCAAGGACTAAAGAGGATCTAAAGAGGACGGGAGGCGAAGACCGTATGGTGGACTCCATGTTGCTCCCTGGAAGGAAAGAAACATGCGCAGTTGAGACCAGGAAGTTGTCAGGGAGCAACATGGAGTCCACCATACGGTCTTCGCTTCCGGTCCTCTTGAGAAGCGTCTGGCTGCAGTCGCGACACTATTGGTCCTCTTTAGATAGTCCTTGAGCTGAACGCGGAAGTGTTGGATGCATATAGAGCACTGAACTATCGCCCAAACAGTGTTTGTGGAACAAAACGTCAGTGTCCACGCCACGTGCAGTGTCTTCATAAATACGGCTGGCTTGATCAGTCAACTCTTCAAAGACCATTCGGACGTGAGACTCCTAGACTCATTTAATAGTTTAAAAGTTTTTCATCCTGTCTGCCTATCCCCTCCTTTGTGAAGAGGCCTGATCTGGGGGGTCAGCCATGTTTGGTGTGTGGAGCAGCGTGTTTGTTTTGGCGGTGGGTTTGTAGTCTTGATAAGACAGTTCAGGAATATAAAACAAGACATACCAGGTATCGTTTCTGTCTCTGAGGTATCGCAAGATTTGGTTGCCAGACAGGAAACGGTGGGCAGTCTTGCGATACTTGGCACGTTCAGAAACTAGTTTGTGCTCTTTAGATACCTCTATAAAGTTACACATCTAAAAGCAACACAATTAACAGACAATAATGTGGTATATATGTCTTATTGTCTTCTTTTATATTCATGAACGGATTATAAGGTCTCAATGTTTCATAAATTGTGTTTGTTCATGAGCTGGTCCAGCCGGCTCCATCCACTGACATGTATTTCATCGAACTTCCAGTGCACGACTTTCCACCGAGAGCGTCATGGCGTCATCTGTAAGCTTCCTTGGCCCACTATAAAAGCCACAACTAACATGGGGCCTTTTTTTCCCTCCTTCAATCCTGGTTGCGAGTGACAGGTTGCCGCTTGGCTCTTGCTGTGCAATGCCCCGCGTATAGGTGACTACTGTAGATGACATAGATGCAAGTGCAGCTGAAACATGACCTTTTGTTTCTCACACCCTGCTCCTGACTCTGCTCCCCGCGTTGAGCCTTCCACATGGATTGTTATTTGTTGAACTTGTCAGGGACGTGCACACATAGACATCAAAGGGGGCTTCAGCCCCTGCCCTAGCTTTTACCCTGCATCTGTAAAACAACTGCCCTTTCCAGACCTCGCTCATCTTGAAGGCCATTTAGGCCATTATTTTAAGAAGGTGACGATATGGAACATCTATGCATTATTAGACTACTTAGCTTGTGGGTGTGTTTACAGTTCACACTTGTAAAAGAGACTTTGGTCTCAACGTGTTTTTTTACTGGTTAAATAATAAAAGCTTAATTTTGTTTAATTAAGGAGGCACTGCTTCCTACTGCCAATATCACTCTAGTGCAGCAGCAACACACGCAAACACATTTGCATGCTCAGTGGGAGTACAGTACAGTACAGTATAGGCTACAGTAGCTACATCATTTATTTAATATTCCTCACTTTCATTTCATGTTGATTCCATATAGCCTAATCCTATACACTTAGGATGTTCTGTTACAATTGAATTGCATTCATACTTACACATTAAACCTATGTTTAATGTGTATGTCATCCTATAGCCTTCTTTTCTTTTCTTTTCTTTTCTTTTCTTTTCTTCAGCAGAGATTCATTTAAACCCACATTTTACAGTGGTAAAGGAAGTGCACCCAGCTTTACATTTACAATTGAATGAGATACAGTACTTTAGGGTGTATCAGTCAAGGCATATCATGCTGACACTGGTGAGGGACACATTGTTAAAAAAACACTGCCCCCTATTGGTACTCTAAATATAGGGACATACATACATATATAGGGACGGACATAGGGACATAGCCGGGACATTGCTCACTCAAAAAGCCAAATGTAATATCGCTGACGGGAGACTAAAGAACTGGTTCTCAATGTCAGGTCTGGGGACCGCCAGCGGTCCACATGGACCCCTATTAATCTGTCACTCTGAGTTAATCACTGAGTATCATAGATATTCAAAAAGATAATGTTCAAATGTGGATCCGTGGTCTAATGCAGATCAAACTGGGGGTCCTTTCCTTGAAATAAAAAAGTTTGAGAGTCACATGACTAAAGGAGCTTTTCATCTACAGTGCAAAGAGGACGTGCAGGTCTTCAACAAGCAGTCAGTAGGACGTCTGCAACAGTCAGAATAACATAAAGTGATTTAGCACTGCACTACGCACACCAGGCCTTAGGTATAGCGTTCACACTATATGACCCTTTAAAAACAAGAGACCTGCTGTAACCATGACAACAACCTGATTTGTTTGCGTTCATGGTAACCAATGATAACTTCTTGCACTACACACACACACACACACACACACAAAGATATATTTTAATAATCAAACATAACATAACATAATTTAATGCACGGTAAGTGTTTAACGCTGCTGTCAAATGTCAATGTCAATCAACAGTGAACGTTACAGCTGTTAAGAAGCATTCAGGTCAAATGGTTGAATGGCTGGATGGAACCTATAGCTTCATTCATATATAGATAATAATAATAATAATAATGGTTTGATGGATAGCGGGGATGTGCACACATAGACACCAAAGGGGGCTTCAGCCCCTGCCTTTTTACCCGTCTGTAAAACAACTGCCCTCTCCAGACCATAAATGCAGCATTTACTATGGTGAAATAAATGCAAATGCCCTCCTCTCTTTTCCATGCCATGCCAGAAGGCAGCATTCAGGAGAATTGCTTTTTTCCGAAGTCTCCTGAACTTGAACGCAGTATTTTGCGTTGAACAAATAATATGTTTAGAAATCCATGTCGTTACACCGCATCTCCACTAGCTAAAGAGTGCTGGGTTGCGCCCTGAAAATAGCTGATCTACAAGCTCTCAACGCGCCGCAGCGCGACGCGTTGAGAGCTTGTAAATCTGCTATTTTCGTCCAAAAGTGCCCTCTTACGGGATTTCAGCCCCTGCCTCTCTAACACTCTCTGCACGTCCCTGATGGATGGGCTCGTCCATTATGGACCAATACCAACGTTCACTTCAACATCAGAACACAAGAGAGATAAGGAATGACATGGAAATAAGAAAAAGGTTATATGCGCTAAGAGATCATAAACCATGAAAAATAAACAAACACGAATCTATGTTGCTAGTATATACACTCAGGGTTACTGCTCATAACAAGCTTGTTTAAAATAATATGAACAAAAACAGAAAATATCGCACCATTTTAATAAAATGTCAGGCAAAATTATGATTGTAATTAATGATAAAATGATAATGCAACCTTATTATTAACAGATCCTCAGGCACGGTGCTCAAAAGAAAATACCATAAAGCATAATTATACAAAAATCTATATTCATCAAATTTTAAGACAACTCCAAATGCTACTGTACCAAACGAAACAATCGTTACAACCCAACCAGGTCCACACAGAGATCAATAGACTAATGATTCACTGTGACAATCTATGACCTGACCTCAATGACTAGAATATGACACATGTGCTGCATATAGGCCTGTATTGTTTACAGTAGGATCCATAACATCCATTTATTGATGATTAATTACTGATAGCTATAATACATTGATGAACATAATGAGGGTGGACACACTATAATCAATATCTCTCTTTAATGCAGTGATTCCCAACCTCTGGGCCGTGAGGATATAACAAGTGGGCCCCCAAATGCTTGGCAAAACACTGAGATTGTAATTGATAAATATAACCTTAAAGCGACCGTAAATCACACCTAAGGTCACGTCTCACCTAGACACAGGATCTGACACGAACTTTGACCTGACGGTCAACATTGAATTTATACCCTGAGCAAGCAGGTGGCTATTAGCTCAATGCTACGTGCTACGAATGTAACGTCTAAACGACAAAGAATGTGTTGTGGATAACCTCCGCCGGCAGTGTAGAAAGAAAGAAAGAAAGAAAGAAAGAAAGAAAGAAAGAAAGAAAGGTTGCACTTCATAAAATGTCCCGTTCTCTGATTGGTTGGGAGGACGCACGAGACTATACCATCCACGTCCTTGTTCACGTTCTGTGGCAACGCAGACAGTTTGGATGCTTTCAAAATTCAAACTGAGCATGAATTAGCCTTTAGAGATCCACCTCGTACACAGGAGGTCTCCTGCCTCTTCCTGCCCCTTCAGCACCTCCTCGTACACCAACATCATCATACTGGTGGTAATCTGTCTCTTCAGCACCTCCTCGTACACCCACATCATCATACTGGTGGTATTCTGTCTCTTCAGCACCTCCTCGTACACCCACATCATCATACTGGTGGTATTCTGTCTCTTCAGCACCTCCTCGTACACCCACATCATCATACTGATGGTAATCTGTCTCCTCACTGGGTGCAGCTTCAGCACCTCCTCGTACACCCACATCATCATACTGGTGGTGTTGTGTCTCCTCACAGGGTGCAGCTTCAACATCTCCTCGTACACCCACATCATCATACTGGTGGTAATCTGTCTCCTCACTGGGTGCAGCTTCAGCACCTCCTCGTACACCCACATCATCATACTGGTGGTAATCCGTCTCCTCACAGGGTGAAGCTTCAGCACCTCCTTGTTGATCTGGCTCTTCACTCAGTCCGGCTTCAACATCGGAACGAGCAAATTCGTTATAATAAACTATCTCAACGCTCTCCCGTCTTACATTATAATAAACAACGCCAATGTCCTGCGCTCCCGCACAACGCCTTCTGATGACCTGGAGAAACACAGCAGTGCCCGGCTTTAATTAATCGGCTCCCTTAAATGAAAAATGTCTGACTAAACTGCTGCATCTACATTGCAGTCTTATGTTGAATAAAGAAGTAAAATTACCTTCCAGAGACGATAGAGGACAGCAATTATCAGGATCAAGACCAGCAGCAACATGACTGTACATTTGAGAATGTTAGATGTCAGATGAGAAGCTGTGAGGGAAATATGTTAAATATGTTAGAACATCCAACATCATGCAAAATAATAGCTTAAATATTGCTTGATTGAGTTTCAAATTGTGACTTGAAAAGACCACATTTCGTGTTACCTGTGACAGTGATAGACAGGACCTCGCTCTTAGAGGAGAAGTTGTGAGAGAAAACGTGGATGTGATAAACACAGATGTAACTTCCCTGGTGGGTGTGGTTTGCTGCAGGAAACAGGAATGTGGCAGAGTGATTGACAGCTGTCTGGGTATGGTTTTGAGTTTTGCTGCATCCAGAGATGTTGTGTGTTGCATTCAGTGGTGTTGTGTGTTGTGTTGCATCCAGAGATGTTGTTTGTTGTGTTGAATACAGTGATGTGTGTTGTGTTGTATTCAAAGATGTTGTTTGATGTGTTGTATCCAGTGATGTGTGTTGTGTTGTATTCAAAGATGTTGTTTGATGTGTTGTATCCAGTGATGTGTGTTGTGTTGTATCCAAAGATGTTGTTTGTTGTGTTGAATACAGTGGTGTTGTGTGTTGTGTTGTATCCAGTGGTGTTGTGTGTTGCGTTGTATCCAGAGATGTTGTGTGTTGTGTTGTATCCAGTGGCGTTGTGTATTGTGTTGTATCCAGAGATGTTGTGTGTTGTGTTGTATCCAGTGATGTTGTGTTGGATGCAGTGACGTTGTGTGTTGTGTTGGATACAGAATGGTTGTCAGCTGGCTGGGTGTAGTTGCGCGTGGAGTTGGATCCAGTGAAGGTGAGGTGGAAGAAGCCTCCTGGGTACTGTGGCAGGATGGAGCATCTGATGCTGAAGCTGGAACCCTCCATCACCTGCAGCCCCTGCTGCTGGCTTTCAGAGATGGAGTGTACTAAGGTACGCACTGATGTTGTGTGTTGTGTTGGATCCAGTGATGTGTGTTGTGTTGTATCCAGTGATGTGTGTTGTGTTGTATCCAGTGATGTGTGTTCTGTTGTATCCAGTGATGTGTGTTCTGTTGTATCCAGTGATGTGTGTTCTGTTGTATCCAGTGATGTGTGTTCTGTTGTATCCAGTGATGTGTGTTCTGTTGTATCCAGTGATGTGTGTTCTGTTGTATCCAGAAATGTGTGTTGTGTTGTATCCAGTGGTGATGTGTGTTGTGTTGTATCCAGTGGTGTTGTGTGTTGTGTTGTATCCAGTGGTGATGTGTGTTGTGTTGTATCCAGTGGTGTTGTGTTGGATGCAGTGATGTGTGTTGTGTTGGATGCAGTGTGATTGACAGCTGGCTGGATGGAGCAGCTGGTGTTGAAGCTGGACGCCTCCATCACCTGCAGCCCCTGCTGCTGGCTTTCAGAAAGGGAGCGTACAAAGGTGATGATTGGCTTAAACAGCAGATCTGGAACAAGACAGAGGTGATTGGCTGAAATTGGTAATACAGTAGATTTGACTGTATGACCAGTTTAATTATAATATAGACAGACAGATAGATGACAGATAGATGACATAATGTAAAAGTGTCATTGTTGAAGTCATTGTTTTACCTGAACAGATAATCTCCAGTATGGCAGTGGAATTGCCAGACCTCTTTGTTCCACACTCCCTCAGTGAAGACTCAGACCCAACACAGGAAGCTGAAATCCACCATACAGGTTCATGTGTAGAAGCAGAAGTCCTTTCTCTTGATACAGCAGAGCCACACTCCAGCTGTCGACACACTACAGATGATGACTTCAGGTTCCAGTCAGACCGACCATCCACTGGTCTCCACTCTCCCTGGTGTTTCATCTCCAGTATTCCAATACACTTACTGGTTCCCCTCACCAACCTGACATCGTCAGACTCTGTACAGAGACCAGAGAATAAACAGTAAAGATTCATATTTATTTATTCATGAAATAATAATCCAAAGTTCCAAACCAAAAGTTTAGCTTGTCTTTTACCTGAGCAGGTGAGTCCAACAGACTTGTAAGGTGAGCTTGTGTTTCTAGTTGAGTCTGAAGTTCCACAGTCCAGGAGAACAGACTCGTGGCCTTTACACTGGAACTCTTTGGTCCACATTGAAACATTGGCTTCTCCATAGAGCGCCCCCTGAAGGACTGAAGGAGCCTCACACCCAAGCTCCCTACAGACCACCTCTGCATCCTGCTGGTCAAAGTCACCTTCACACACTGAGACCCAAGACTCATCAGACTTCACCTCCACTCTGCCTGAACACAAAGTAGTCCCATTCACCAACCTCACAGAGTCTGGAGAGAGAGAGAGAGAGAGAGAGAGAAAGAGAGAGAGAGAGATTTCAAGTCACTGACGATAAAGGCATAATAAAACAAGATAGATGAAAGTAATAACAAGTAATGTAATGGCTCCGAATGGTTTAACTGATCAGGGCCAGTGTTTCCTGTGGCTTTGTCAGACATTACTGTCGTTGAAGTAGTAGTTTGTTACCTGAACAGTTCACCTCCAGTACGTACAAGGAGGTGGAAGACATCTTATTTCCACAGTCACTCAGAGAAGACTCAGACCCAACACAGTGAGGTGCAATCCTCCAGGCAGGTTGATGTGTAACACCAGAACTCCTCTCTGTTGAAACGGCAGAGCCACAGCCAAGGTGTCGACACACTACAGATGAGGACTGCAGGTTCCAGTCAGACCAACCGTCCACTGGTCTCCACTCTCTCTGATGTTTCATCTCCAGTATACCAGCACAGTTACTGGTTCCTTCCACCAACCTGACATCATCAGACTCTGTAGAGACAAGAGAGTAAACGCAAGAAAGAAAGAAAGAAAGAAAGAAAGAAAGAAAGAAAGAAAGAAAGAAATGCACACATAAATAAATACATAAATAAATAAATACACACATAAATAAATACATCAATAAATACATAAATACAAATCACACCCATGTGAAGTGAGAGGCACTCTTATCATCATACATCATCTCATTCTGGCCAGTCACAATTTACACCTTAACTTTTCTGTTAAGTCCTTTTTATGTCAAGTCCTCAACTCCTCAAGGCTAATCCTCAAGGCTAATCACTTGTAGCGTCCTCACTTCACACGAAAGGGCGCTCTAGGGTTACAAAATGTTGTTTGTGCCAACTGCTGTGGACATTTTAAATAAGTTCACCTAATTCCCACTGTTCATGATCACTGTTGCTGCGTTTATGTGAATGCATTTTATATAGTATTTTAATGCATTTAAATTTGTATGTACATTTATTGGACAATAAAATGTTCTTTATCTTTTTTATCTTTTATCTCATCATCATGCATCATCACAAATCACATTCTGTGCTCAGCCAATCAAATCATCACAAATGTCATTCTGGCCAATCACTTTTGGCATCTTCACTTTTCTGCCCTCACTTTTATCCAATCATCAGCCAATGTTTGTGTTCACACAGACCCACAAAGCTGGGCATAGAAGCAGTTGATGAGTTGATCTGCTGCACCCACTATCAAGTACATGACATCATAGTAATTACTTTACATTACAAGTTACAAGTATTGTGGTCGTGCTGGTACGAATGCACGTGTATGCTTGGTAGGTATTGATAGTAAGTAGCCTTGCCGAGCCATGAGGCCCATAGGGCAGGAGCCTATCTCCTGTTTCTGTAGCGTGAGGCAGCTTGATGTACAAGTACACCCCCTGGACATGACGCTAGTATGTCGCAGGGACTTACCCCCAATCCAACCCTTGATGCTGAGTGTCAAGCAGGGAGGCACTGGGTCCCCTTTTTAGAGTATTTGGTATGACCCGGCCGGGGATTGAACCCCAACCTCCCAGTCTCAGGGCGGACACTCTAACCACAAGGCCACTGAGCTGGTAGGTATTGATGGTGACGTCATTTAGATATGTATCAATGCCGGGTTATAACTGGCTTTAATGGTGACGTAATAAAGATAGGTTTCAGATTACATACATGTATACATACAGACATTACCTTTAATTCACCCGACACTGAAACATATCCTAATAACGTCACCATCGACAGCCAGTTATAACCCGACATTGAAACATATCTTAATTATGTCAGTATATATACCTACCAAGCATACGCACATAAAAAAGCCAGCCGACCACAGTATAGTACTTTTACCTTACAATGTACATACATGTATACATACATACATTGTACCTGTTACCCAACCAATATTGAAACATATCGTAATTACGTCACCATTGACAGCCAGTTATAACCCGACTTTAGAATTTAATTGTTTTACAGAGAGGCTGAGATTTGAAAGTTCGTAGCGGTCGACAAACTTGCGCACTCGACAGAGTGCAGTTCTAGTTTATTTTGCATTGACTTGAATGGGAATTAGGGGGGAATTAACATGCACACAAAGTCACTTGTTGAAGCGGTCAGCACCGATCAAGGAAAAAAAGGAAACATGTTATTACTCTCATTATAAAATGATTATCCTTTTACCTGAGCAGGTTAGTTCAACAGACTTGTCCGATGAGGAGGTGTTTCTGGATGAGTTTGAGGCTCTACAGTCCAGGAGAGCAGACTCAGTGCCTTCACACTGGAACTCTTTGGCCCACATTGGAGCCTTGACTTCTCCATAGAGTGCCCCCTTGAGGGCCGAAGAAGCTCCGCATCCAAGCTCCCTACAGACCACCTCTGCATCCTGCTGGTCAAAGTCACCTTCACACACTGAGGCCCATGACTCATTAGACTTCACCTCCACTCTGCCTGAACACAAACTAGGACCATTCACCAACCTCACAGACTCTGGAGAGAGAGAGAGAGAGAGAGAGAGAGAGAGAGAGAGAGAGAGAGAGAGAGAGAGAGAGAGATTTTACAATTATGTTAGTGATCTACAAGAGAATGTATGAATGCATTATGGATGCAAATTGAATCTAATCACATCAGAGAAGTCAACGTTGTTTTACTGAAACCCTAAACAGATGACAGTGTTGTACCCATTCTAAAATAAAGTAATTAATATGGAAATATCAATAAATCAAAACACAAATAACTAATCATCATCATCATCATGAGACTAAAGGCGTTTTCTAGTCACTACACACATAGGCATGCACACACGCATAAACACACATGCACACACAAGACACTTACGCACGCATGCACGCATACATACACGCACGCACACAGATGAAATGAGAGACTGTAAGGACTGCTGTCATTGTGTTACCTGAACAGTTCACAGTGGGTTTGCCTGTAATCAAACCTTTCCGTGTGACATGATTCTCCAATATGACACAGTCGCTCAGTGAAGACTCAGACCCAACACAGTAAGGTGTAATCCTCCATACAGGTTGTTGTGTGAAACCAGAAGTCCTTTCTGTTGAAACGGCAGAGCCGCAGTCCAATTGTCTGCACACTACAGAGGAGGACTTCAGGTTCCAGTGAAACCCACCGTCCACTGATCTCCACTCTCCCTGGTGTTTTATTTCCAGTATACCAGAACAGGTACTGGTTCCTCCCACCAACCTGACATCTTCAACCACTGTAAAGAGACAAGTGAGTAAACATTTAAACAGTATTACTTTATAAGAAACATGAAAGATCACACTTGTGTGAAGTGAGGGGTGCTCTTATCATCACATTCCGGCCAATCACAATTTCACTTATCTGTCCTCACTTTTAGCCTAAATTCCGTGGCACACACAGACACAGAAAGCTGGCTATAGGAGGGGCTACTAGCCCCTCCTATAGCTAGCGGCCCTCAAAATGATTGCAGGGTGTAGTTTGTAACTCACCTGAGCAGGTGAGTCCAACGGTCTTGTCAGGCAAACAGGTGTTTCTGGTTGAGTTTGAGGCTCTACAGTCCAGGAGAGCAGACTCAGTGCCTTCACACTGGAACTCTTTGGCCCATATGGGAGTGTTCACTTCTCCATAGAGCGCCCCCTTGATGACTGAAGGAGCTCCACAGCCAAGCTCCCTACAGACCACCTCTGCATCCTGCTGGTCAAAGTCACCTTCACACACTGAGGCCCACGACTCATTAGACTTCACCTCCACTCTGCCTGAACACAAACTAGGACCATTTACCAACCTCACAGACTCTGGAGAGAGAGAGAGAGAGAGAGAGAAAGGGGTGGGGGTCAGTATTTAGAAGAAAGTTGTATTATATCTTGAGAGCGGAATTATTATACTTTCAATAATTGTGGGCTCACGACTAGTTATTCACAGTTATTATTATTATTATTTAAATCACACTCGTGTGAAGTGAGGGGCGCTTCACATCCTTAAACAAACAACAACAAACAAACACTCTAACAAACAGTCCATTTGGCTGCCACATATGACATCATGAGGGGTGCTGTTTTATTTTTGTGTTTACGTCATTAAACAACTCATTGCCTGCATAGAACGAGTTAGACAAGATTTTAAGTTTAGTTTTATATTGCATTCAACTTAGTCTCTGTGCTGTACGGCCAGCGGCCACTTATAGGACTCTAAACAGTCTCGCTCTGCCTGCTTTTATTAATTAATTATTCCCTAACTGCCAGCATTTTTCAGTGAAACCCTTCTTTTGAAGGTTCCACTGGAACTAACGTATACATAAATATATATAAATATATAAAGTACAAGCAGTGAAATGTTTCCTAGTATCTTTTAGGCACTACACGGTTCCCTCTACACTTGTTTCTGCATTTGTGTGATTCTTTAACTTGTTGACTACAGTTCATGCTAGCTCCGTTTGGAACCTCTATATCTACGCTGCTACGCTTTAGCTCCGAGATGAGGTTCCGTCAAAAGCTATCCCTGCGCTGGTAGAAATGGAGTCTAGCTGTGTAGAGCCCGTCGACAATAGATTAAACCCCTTCTGCAGTATTTATTTCAAAAAGTAAAGGTATCAGAACCAAGATACAGTTGATAAACTTAACATAGGCACCTAACATTTTAACTGAGGCAACAACCAACCAAAGCGGTTGTTTGTCAGCCAGTACGATTTGTTTCCCCGGTTTTCCCAATGCAATCTTACGGAAGCAGTAGGCTACTGCGCATGCCGACAGGTGTTGACTGGACTACATTTTTATTTAAGCCTGATTTAAGTGGTTGTTTGATGCCTCAGTTAAAATTTTAGGTGCCTATGTTAAGTTTATCAACTGTAAATTGGTTCTGATACCTTTACATTTTGAAATAAATCCTGCGAAAGGGGTTTATTCCACTACTGGGCTCAACCCATTTCTACCAGCGCAGGGATAGCTTTTGTTGGAACCTCATCTCGGAGCTAAAACGTAGCAGCGTAGATATAGAGGTTCCAAACGGAGCTAAGTTCATGCTTGCTTTGCGTATTCCGATCACACATGTAAATTGCTCTGTATGATGTAACTGTTGATGATAACACAACTTTTACATTGTTGATACATATGCTGTTTATTCCTTTTACCTGAACAGTTGAGCTTCAGTGTAAGAGTGGAATTATACGACTTTACTGGTCCACACTCCATCAGTGATGACTCAGAGCCAACACAGGAAGATGGAATCACCCATCCTGGTTGACGTGTAGAACTAGAAGCAAATTCTGTTGAAAGAGCAGATCCACAATCCAACTGTCTACACACTACAGATGATGACATCCTGTTCCAGTCAAACCAAGCCAACACTGGTCTCCACTCTCCCTGGTGTTTCATCTCCAGTATGCCAGTACAATTACTGGTCCCTCCCGCCAACCTGACATCTTCGGACTCTGTACAGAGAGCAATAAGCAGTCAAAACGGATTACATTCATTACAATACCTTGGATAATATGATATAAAAATCAGTTTAAATTTTGTTCACCTGTTGAGTTGTGAGTTGGTTTTAGTTGGAGAGCTGAGGAGAAAAATTATGAATAAATTAGTTTCACTCTAATGTTACTCTGGAAATGAAGTGATAAAGCATTTATCAGTGTTTTTAGAATACATAGAAGGATTAATTGTAATCAGTGTAAACAGTGATAATAAAGCATATACTGAGGTAATGGTTCAGTCTTTACTCACAGCAGTCAGCATGTTCGTCCTCACAGTCACATCTCCACGACAATGGAATGCACGTGTCTTTCTGACAAACAAACTGAAGGGGGAGACAGAGGTTTAGGTCCATAATAATCAGTAATGTATCAAAGACATGTAACCCATTTAGGACTGAGGACCAGATTCTACAAAATGTCTTCTAAATCATGACAGTTGTCTATAAAACCTATGTTTCTATGTCAGTGATTCTCAACTATAAAACCTATGTTTCTATGTCAGTGATTCTCAACTATAAAACCTATGTTTCTATGTCAGTGATTCTCAAACTATAAAACCTATGTTTCTATGTCAGTGATTCTCAAACTATAAAACCTATGTTTCTATGTCAGTGATTCTCAAACTATTTCATGTCAAAGACCCCAACAATTATATGTAATTGGCCGCCGACCCCCATCTGAAAATATGTTGTTCCAGGGACCCTCCCTGCAAAGATACGAGTTCAAAACGTTCGCCCTGAAAGAATATACATTCAAAGATTTGTGCCACATTTTCACAATATTTGACAAATAGCACAGCAATCGGTGCCGCGCTATGAGCTTGTAGATCTGCTATTTGTCAATGGCTAAAGTATAACATAATGCTTAAAACACCAAAAGGGGTTCCCGTCCTTAATGGATAAAGTCATACAGAGTAACACAAGAGAAGCTGAGGTGAATCACCTGGCTGGCAGTGCAGTTGGACATGCATTGCTTGTTGTCAGATGACAAGTAGGAGTCGGTGGGACAGGAACACTTGTAGCCTCCTCCAGGTGAGAGCAGACACAGGTGACTGCAGCCTCCATTGTTGGTCTGACAAGGATGACCAGACACTGCAGGGTGGAGAAAACATGCAACACATGTAAGGAAAATGAGAACACACACCTATATGTTACAACAGTGCTTTATAAACCAAGAGACACGCCGATGTGTGTAAGTAAAACAATAATAAGGAACACCTGTATTCATAATGAAAACAGCTGTTCTCAACACATCCCACCACGATGCATTGTGGAATTGTACATCTGCTGTTGTCACATTCTTTTTTTTCTCCATGTATTTATGTATTCATTTATATATTCTTTATGTTGTGTGTGTGTGGGTCATTTAGATATGTCCACATATAATGCAAGAATTAAGCTTGCCTATAATGGCATTATCACAATAGGACCAACAGGTTGTTTTCACTTTTCAAAACATATCAATTAATACAACAATACAGAAGAAATAAAAGTCATGAAACATAATGAAGAGTAATAATGAGAGTGTTACAGCAGGTGGTACAGACCCTCAGGTTGTCTAGAGGGGTGGTAGATGTGGATGTCATATGGACGGTTCAGCTTGCTGATGATTGTGGTCTTGTTGGTACCATGAGTCTTGTTGGCTCTGTACATGGAGCTGGTCGTCCAGTCTGTCCAGAAGATGTGATCCTCAAACACAGTAATAGTCCAGATGTTGTCCTGACTCACAACTACAGACACACAGAACCCCAAATAAAAAGAGTCAGACTGTTATAAAATGCAGGAATAAAGTAGTATACAAATACTGCTTTAACATACAATAGAGTATAACGTGTGTGTGTGTGTGTGTGTGTGTGTGTGTGTGTGTGTGTGTGTGTGTGTGTGTGTGTGTGTGTGTGTGTGTGTGTGTGTGTGTGTGTGTGTGTGTGTGTGTGTGTGTGTGTGTGTGTGTGTGTGTGTGTGTGTGTGTGTGTACATGTGTTGTGCACCTGTCTGTCTGTTGGTTCCATCCAGGTTGGCAAACTCAATGTATTTCCTACTGTTGGTCCAGTAGATGTGATCATCGATGTAGTCTAACGTCAGGCCGTAGGGCTTGGAGATCTTCTCCTTCACGATGACCGTCCTGTTGGTGCCGTCCATCCCCATCCTCTCTATGTTGTTCTTACTTACGTCTGCCCAGTACAAGTATCTGTCAGGGAGACACTGTGTCAGGGTCAGGGGTGTGCGTGCGTGCGTGCGTGCGTGCGTGTGTGCGTGCGTGCGTGCGTGCGTGCGTGCGTGCGTGCGTGCGTGCGTGCGTGCGTGCGTGCAATTATTTGTGTGACAATTAATCACAAGTTAAAAGTGTAAACGTGACAGCCCTATTCACAGGATGGTTGATAAATTCAGTGTGTGGTTGATGATGTCACCACAGTGTTCTTACCCGTAGCGTACATCCACAGCTATGGTCCATGGCAGGTCCAGGTCAGTGTTGAGCAGGACTGTTGGGTACGACCCGTTTAGTTTGGACACACCTATGGTGTAATGCACCCAGTCAGTCCAGTATAGGTTTCCTCCTATCCAATCAACAGCCAGACTCTGTGGTGTGATGGTCGACGTGTCATGAATGACCTGTTAATGAACCATACATGCACTCTGAATATATTCACGACTTCATTCTTATACATAATGATAGTTAGAGTGTGCGTGCGTGCGTGCGTGCGTGCGTGCGTGCGTGCGTGCGTGCGTGCGTGCGTGCGTGCGTGCGTGCGTGCACCCTAACTCAGTGGTTCTCAATATCAAGAGTAATATATTACATATTATATTACATATTAAACCCCGACCTCCTGCAAACAATCTGTCTAGCCAGCTCCTTCAAAACTGAATCAAACTGAGTAATATAAAACAAAAATAGTCGCTCATCTTTTTCTGCTGCATATTCCACATTGTGTACAGTAGATATCTATATAAAATACAGCAGTTAAAGAAACATAAGAACTATGTAATGTGCTATGTTTTACATATTACATGTTTTTGGTTAAATAATACCTTACACTACAGTAGGCTACTCGTTACTGGGTTAAATAATAATATTACAGTAATATACAACAAGTAAATACAAAAAGTTACTGCCCAACTGGCTATTATAAGTACACTGAGTACTGGTATGGATACAACAAGTATCCTTCATTCATCTTCATAGTTGTCGGTGTCACACTGACCTGGACGTCACTGCCGTTGATGACACTGATCATGGTGCGCAGGGGGTACCATTGTGTCCACTCTATCCAGTATATCTGCTGCTGCTGATAGTCAAAGTCGAGAGACACTGCAGTCTTCAAGTCCTGTCACACCACAGCAGTTGTGTAAGTCTCAGACTGGAATACATGTGTTGTACATGTGTTGTTAATTATGTCCAATGGTTTTCACCTGTTTGAGCTTTGAGCTGGAGCCGTTCAAGCTGATCCTCATCAGGTTGTCATCGTTGGCTAAGATGAGGAAGGGCTCCACCTCTAGATAAAGTGAGACATTACACTTGAGTTGGTTTACTTTTAGAAATACAAACCCTAAAGCAAGTTAGTTAGTTAGTTAGTTAGTTAGTTAGTTAGTTAGTTAGTTAGTTAGTTAGTTAGTTAGTTAGTTAGTTTTAGTATTGTCCACGTGTGGAAATTTGTCTTCGGTCTCAACAGTAAAAAACAAACAGCGACAACAACAGCAACAACACTTACACAATTCTTTTTCATGGCAAAAAATGCAGAACAACAGTGGCAAATACATTAAAAAACAACAAATCTAGCGATACATGGTATCATTTAGTGCCTTAATGGCATTAGGGATGAAGGAATTTAAAAAAATGCTACGGTTAGCTTTTGGTACCGTCTACCAGATGGAAGTAGTTTGAACTCCCTGCAGAGTGGATGAGAGCGGTCGTTTGCTATCTTGACAGCTTTTTTTCGAAGTACTTCCTTGTAGATACAACTTAATTTTTTCGGTCTCTTCCCAATTCTGTTTGAGGCTAGGTTCACTATTCGCTGCAGCTTGCTTCTTCCTTTTATATTAAGATTGCCATACCACATTGCCATGTTAAAAGTCAAGATTCCCTCTGTCAGGTTCTTATAGACTGTGTCCATGATATGCTTGCTCACTCTAAAGGAGTTGAGCAAGTTGGTCACAAGTTTTAAAAATCTGGTCAGTATTTTCACTGAAATTGAGTTTGCTGTCAATATATGTGCCTAAGTATTTAAAATGGTCTACTACCTCCTATCTGTCAATATATATGCCTAAGTATTTAAAATGGTCTACTACCTCCACTATCTGTCAATATATGTGCCTAAGTATTTAAAATGGTCTACTACCTCCACTATCTGTCAATATATGTGCCTAAGTATTTAGAATGGTCTACTGCCTCCACTATCTGTCAATATATGTGCCTAAATATTTAAAATGGTCTACTACCTCCACTATCTGTCAATATATGTGCCTAAGTATTTAAAATGGTCTACTACCTCCACTATCTGTCAATATATGTGCCTAAGTATTTAAAATGGTCTACTACCTCCACTATCTGTCAATATATGTGCCTAAGTATTTAAAATGGTCTACTGCCTCCTCTATCTGTCAATATATGTGCCTAAGTATTTAAAATGGTCTACTACCTCCACTATCTG
The DNA here is from genome assembly GCF_951216825.1 of Electrona antarctica. Lineage (NCBI taxonomy): Eukaryota > Metazoa > Chordata > Actinopteri > Myctophiformes > Myctophidae > Electrona > Electrona antarctica. The sequence continues at coordinate 56,554,087 of NC_136789.1, read as the reverse complement.
TCCACTAATAGTAATGGACTGCACATGCAGGTTCCTTTTCATGAATGACAAGTTATTTTGTTTTTGTCACATTGATCCCTAAGGAGCGTTTAACGCACCAGTTCTGAAGAGATGACAAGACAGACAGACAGACAGACAGACAGACAGACAGACAGACAGACAGACAGACAGACAGACAGACAGACAGACAGACAGACAGACAGACAGACGCACGCTCTTTCTCTTTCACAAGTGTAACATTTAGATCCATAAATAAGCGATGAATGAAGCAAAGATAGGAGTTAAAAACGTTCGCTCTGAAAGAATATATACATATTCAAAGATTTGCGCCACATTTTCACGATTTTTCAAAAACAAGGAACAGCAATGTCCGTGTTCACCTATGTGTTCACCTATGTGTTCACCTATGTGTTCACCTATGTGACGTTAATGAGCACCAGTATGACTATGAGTACCAGTAGGGGCGCTGTTGTGCCAGAAACAGAGAGATAGTGCTGCACTGTTGCCTGCTAATGAGAGAGAGAGAGAGGGAGAGAGAGAGGAGGGGGGGGGGGGGGGGGGGGGGGGAGTTGCACCACTCAGTTCACGGGTGTGATATGTTAAGTATAACATAATGTTTAAAACACCAAAAGTTTAAAACAACCATAATGTTTAAAACACCTGAATGGGTTAAAGTACCAAAAGTAGAAATTACTCATTGTGCAGAATGTCTCATTTCAAGTTTTCACACAATGTGTCACATCGCATCGCATTGTGAGCTTGAAGATCAACTATTTTCAAACGGCCAAAATGTATATATAAAATGTATATTGTCGGTCTGTCGGTTTGTCGGTCGGTCGGTCAGTCTGTCGTTCGTTCGTTTGGTCAGTCGGTCGGTCGGTCGTTTGGTCGTTTGGTCAGTCGGTCGGTCGGTCGGTCGGTCGGTCGGTCGGTCGGTCGGTCGGTCGGTCGGTCGGACGGACGGTAAGACTTACCTGTTGTGTTGTCTGCTGGTTTAGTCTGGAGAGCTGAGGAGAAACATAAAACACTAAATGAACTTCAGTGTAACAGCTGGTTCAGTGTAGTCCTTTCTCCTTATTGGACATTCAGAGGATGGGAATGAGGGTTACACACCGGCATTCCAAAGCCCGAAATTCTGACTCATCGCCATCCCGATTCGCCACATTACTAACCCTGTGTCTAACCCTAATGGTGCGTTCACACGATGGTGCGTTCACACGATGGTGCGTTCACACGATGGTGCGTTCACACGATGGTGCGTTCACACGGGCAGATGAAACGATGCAAAGGCGCGCTGTGAGTTGATTTGGAGCAGCTGAGCTACATGCATGTTGCTGGATCCATTGACAATGAATGGATATGCATGGTTTAATCTGCCCCGTGTGAACGCAGCATAACCCTGACCGCCCGTGGAAGCCACGTAGTCTGAATGGCGGTGCGTCAGAATGCCACTCTGTCACCAGCGGGAATGAGGAACTATGGAATCTCACATTGCTGACAAGCAATAGTTTGTTGTAATTTAGTCTCACACACCTTCACCACCAACAAACTACTACAATTATCCTTCCAACTCAACTGGCTGTGGAACACTGCAGAGCTCCCTGTGCGAGCTAACAGTGACTACAGAGCTAACATGTATTTGATGTCATCCTAGATTGAACACTCACTGATGAAGACAATGAGAAAGAGGAAGATTCCACAAGAGAGAATCACTGGCAGACATGATGTCATCCTAATAAATGTATGACCTCTGACCCCAGTCCATAGCAGAGGTCACCCTGTCTGTCTCACCCATGATGTCATCCTAATAAATGTATAACCTCTGACCCCAGTCCATAGCAGAGGTCACCCTGTCTGTCTCACCCATGATGTCATCCTAATAAATGTCTGACCTCTGACCCCAGTCCATAGCAGAGGTCACCCTGTCTGTCTCACCCATGATGTCACCCTTATAAATGTATGACCTCTGACCCCAGTCCATAGCAGAGGTCACCCTGTCTGTCTCTCTCACCCATGATGCCATCCTAATAAATGTATGACCTCTGACCCCAGTCCATAGCAGAGGTCACCCTGTCTGTCTCACCCAGTGGTGGAAAAAGTACTCAAATGTTTTACTGAAATATAGAAATAAGTAAAAGTCCGGAAATCAAAATGTACTTGAGTAAAAGTACAAAAGTATTGGCTTCAAAATGTACTTAAAGTACCAAGAGTAAAAGTACTCATTGTGAATAACGCCTCATTTCAACTTTTCAAAACAATCTTTTGAAAATAGCAGATGTAAAAGCTCACAATGTGTCGCATCGTGTGTGTGTGTGTGTGTGTGTGTGTGTGTGTGTGTGTGTGTGTGTGTGTGTGTGTGCGTGCGTGCGTGCGTGCGTGCGTGCGTGCGTGCGTGCGTGCGTGCGTACGTGAGGACACATGGTCATTTACTCACAACAATTTGCAGCTTCATCTGACTGGTCCCCACAGTCATCTACTGTGTCACATTTCCATGCCAATGGAATGCACTTGTAGTTCTTACAAACAAACTGATGGGGGAGACAGAGGATTCTGTTTAGAATCAGTAAACAGTTCAAATAATGTACAACACAAAATACATTATTATAATTTATTACCAAACAATATCCAACTTTTCTTTTCAAGTGAGAGTCAACACAATTTGAGAGTTCACAGTTATTGGGCAGGACCAATATAAAATATCATTGTGTTTCTGTTAAAGAGTTACTGTACTCTGTGGAACAAAGTACGGCAGGAATGAGTTCAAACAAATGTTTAAAATGTACATATTAAATAGAATAGCTTGGGACGGGAGTTGTAGGTTTTGTTTTGGTGCATCATTCTGACTGTATTGTCTTGTTTGTATTGCTTTCAATGTGAGTCACTGAGTGTGTAAACACTGGGACAGTTTGAGATGAACAAAGAAGGACCGGATAGATACGTTACTTTTTATACACACAACTTCTTCCTACTCTTTTTTTCAAACATGGAACATCATTTGCTGAAAACTAAATGAAATGAAAATGAAGTAATGTATCAAATGCAGACATGAGACATGAATTCATACAGAGTAACACAAGAGAAGCTGAGGTGAATCACCTGGCTGGCAGTGGCAGTGCAGTTGGACATGCACTGCTTGTTGTCAGCTGACAAGTAGGAGTCGGTGGGACAGGAACACTTGTAGCCTCCTCCAGGTGAGAGCAGACACAGGTGACTGCAGCCTCCATTGTTGGTCTGACATGGATGACCAGGCACTGCAGGGTGGAGAAAACATGCAACACATGTAAGGAATATGAGAACACACACCTGGGGGTCATTTAAACATGTCCACATACAGTATAATGCAACAATAAGCTTGCCTATAATGGCATTATCACAATAGGAACACCAGGTTGTTTATACAACACTAATTTTGTTTATACAACACTAATTTTGTTTATACAACACTTATTTATTTCAAAACATATCAATTAATACAACAATACAGAATAAATAAAAGTCATGAAACATAATGAAGAGTGATAATGAGAGTGTTACAGCAGGTGGTACAGACCCTCAGGTTGTCTAGAGGGGTGGTAGATGTGGATGCCCGATGGATTTTTCCGCCAGATGATGATTGTGGTCGTGTTGGTACCATGAGTCTTGTTGGCTCTGTAGCTGGAGCTGATCCCGTCTGTCCAGTAGATGTGATCCTCAAACACAGTAATAAGCCAGATGGTGCGCTGACTCACAACTACAGACACACAGAACTCCAAATAAAAAGAGTCAGACTGTTATAAAATGCATGAATAAAGTCCTACAAATATTGCTTTAACATACATTAGAGTATAACAAAGTGAACAATGTTTTATGTGTGTGTATGTGTGCGTGCATGCGTGCATGCGTGAGTACGTGCGTGCGTGTGTGTGCGTGAGTGAGTGAGTGAGCATGGGTCGGTATGCATGTGTTCTGTGTGTGTGTGTGTGTTTGCACGCGTGTGAGTGTGCGCGTGCGTGTGCGTGTGCGTGTGTGTGTGCATGCGTGTGTGTGCGTGCGTGCGTGCGTGCGTGCGTGCGTGCGTGCGTGCGTGCGTGCGTGCGTGCGTGCGTGCGTGCGTGCGTGCGTGCGTGCGTGCGTGCGTGCGTGCGTGCGTGCGTGCGTGCGTGCGTGCGTGCATATACATGTGGTGTGCACCTGTCTGTCTGTTGGTTCCATCCAGGTTGGCAAACTCAATGTTTTTCCTACTGTTGGTCCAGTAGATGTGATCATCGATGTAGTCTAACGTCAGGCCCCAGAGCTCAGAGATCTTCTCCTTCACGATGACTGTCCTGGTGGTGCCGTCCATCCCCATCCTCGCTATGTTCTTCATGACGTCTGACCAGTACAAGTATCTGTCAGGGAGACACTGTGTCAGGGTCAGGTGTGTGTGTGTGTGTGTGTGTGTGTGTGTGTGTGTGTGTGTGTGTGTGTGTGTGTGTGTGTGTGTGTGTGTGTGTGTGTGTGTGTGTGTGTGTGTGTGTGTGTGTGTGTGTGTGTTTAAATGTATCTGTATTTATTTAACATGTTTTTTTTAAGTATACTATTAAATATGTCAGTATATGTCTTTACATAATTATTGTCATAATCTGTCCTGTGCATTTTTTTATTACGAAGCCTTCAAGGCAATCTGAAAGTAAAATTGATTCATTAAATTGATTTGTTTTAATGTTCAATGTCAAAAACAAAATTAAATTGTTAATAGTAATTATTTGTGTGACAATTAATCAACTTAAAAAGTGTAAACGTGACAGCCCTATTCACAGGATGGTTGATAAATTCAGTGTGTGGTTCATGATGTCACCACAGTGTTCTTACCCGTAGCGTACATCCACAGCTATGGCATATGGCAGGTCCAGGTCAGTGTTGAGCAGGACTGTTGGGTACGACCCGTTTAGTTTGGACACCCCTATGGTGTGATGTATATAGTCAGTCCAGTATAGGTTTCCTCCTATCCAATCAACAGCCAGACTATGTGGTGTGATGGTCGACGTGTCGTGAATGACCTGTTAATGAACCATACATGCACTCTGAATATACTCATGCCTTCATTCTTACATTATGATAGTTAGAGCAACTTGTGTGTGTGCGTGACTGTGTGTGTGTGTGTGTGTGTGTGTGTGTGTGTGTGTGTGTGTGTGTGTGTGCGTGTGTGTGTGTGTGCGGCTGTGTGTGTTGATTTCGTCGACTACAACTATGACAAAAAATGTTCGTCCACTACCTTTTTTCACTGAGGAACACTAAATTAAAACAAAATAAAAACTAAGCTACAATGACTAAAACTAAGACTAAATGCATAAACAATCTGTACATTTAGTCGACTAAAACTAGTGTGGCGCCGAGTGCCGCGCTACGAGCTTGTACGAGCTTGCTATTTTTTTTAAATCTTTGAATATAATTATATTATAATTAAAATCTTTGCTTCTGGAGGGGTCCCTGCAACAACATACTTTCAGATGGGGGTCCGTGGCCAAATAAAGATAATTCTGTGGGTCCTTGACTTGAAAACAGTTTGAGAACCACTGACATAGAAAAATAGGTTTTTCAGCAAACTGTCATGATTTAGAAGTAATTTGTAGAATCTGTTGTCAGGTCTCATTTAATTAATTAATGTAATGATTAATGTAAAATTCAGCTAATTTTGATTTTAGTTTAGTCATAGTCTTTTAAATTGTTATTGTGACTAAACTAAAATCAAAATGTGTGTGCGCGCGCGCGCGTGTGTGTCCAAGCACGCATGCGTGCGTGCGTGCGTGCGTGTGTGTGTACACTAACTCAGCGGTTCTCAAACTGTTCAGTTGGAATCATATATGAACTGGGGACCCCCAAAATGAATCATATATTTGAACTGGAGACCCCCAAAATGAATCATATTTGAACTGCAGACCCCCAAAATGAATCATATTTGAACTGGGGACCCCCAAAATGAATCATATTTGAACTGCAGACCCCCAAAATGAATCATATTTGAACTGGAGACCCCCAAAATGAATCATATTTGAACTGGGGACCCCCAAAATGAATCATATTTGAACTGGGGACCTCCCACCCTGAGAAGCACTTGGAATTGTAGGAGTTGAGTCATTAATTTAAATATTGTTTGACTCAGTTCCACATTCCACTTTAAAAATAAATTATGTTATATGACTTATTACTTGCAATCAAGAGTAATATTAAATATTATATTACATATTAACCCCCGACCTCCTGCAAAAAAAACTGTAAAACACAATCTGTTTAGCCATCTCCTTTAAAACTGAATCAAAGTAATTTGCATAATTCAGTCACCAAACTGAATAATATAAAACAAAAATAGTCTCTCATCTTTTTCTGCTGCATATTCCACATTGTGTACAGTAGATATCTATATAAAATACAGCAGTTAAATATCTATTGACCTTTTAAACTAAATGTTTTCAAAAGGCAGCCAACAAAACTGTTTACTCTGAGAAATATGAAATATGTGCTAATTTTTACATATTAGGCCTACATGTTTTTGGTTAAGTAATACCTTACAGTACTCGTTACTGGGTTAAATAATAATATTACAGTAATATACAACAAGTAACTCGTTACTGCCCAACTGGCTATTATAAGTAATCTGAGTACTAGTATAAATACAACAAGTATCCTTCATTCATCCTCATAGTTGTCGTTGTCACACTGACCTGGACGTCACTTCCGTTGATGTTCATGACACTGATCATGCTGCGCCGCCGCCGGGGTTGTGTCAGCTCTACCCAGTAGATCTTCTGCTGCTGATAGTCATAGTCCAGAGACTCTGCACCCTTCAAGTCCTGTCACACCACAGCAGTTGTGTTAGTCTCAGACTGGAATACATTCCAGAATGTCAAAAGCAGTGTGTGTAGAATATTGGGTACCGAGACGACTCGCCCCTTTTCCAACTCGCCCTCGCGAAAAGTGAAGACGGCTCACCACTGAATTTCGAAAAGTGAAGACGGCTCGCCACAGATTTTCGAAAAGTGATGACGGCTCGCCCCGAGCCGTGGAGAGCCCGCCCCCATAGTGTGGACAGCTCGCCCCACAGCGTGGATATCTCGCCCCAACGCACGGATATCTCGCCCCGTGTTTATTTCATGTTTATTTTACCTTATTTATCATATTAGAACATTGTTTGTCAAAGGAGAACATTTAGAACCAGTTAGAACCCGTTCGTTTGTTGTTGGTCAAATTAAAATTATGCATGGATAATGAATGGCTTACTCCCCTCCATTGTTCTGGCAATTCCATTCCAAGTACAGTACTTGAAATTATATGCACTCATGTTTACATAAGTACAGTACTTGAAATTATATGCACTCATGTTTACATAATGTTATCCAGTAACATTCGTTTTTGCATGTTATGGTATGGAGTTGCTTATTTCATTGTTTAGCTGGGGACCTGGAGCCTGTGAAATCTTTCACAGACTTACAGTGCCACCAACAGGTGGATTTTTGAAAATGACTCAAATCATGAAGGCAATTTACGTGGAATCTTTCACAGACTTTCATACTAGTCTACTACTACTAGCCATATGCACTCATGTTTATGTTGCATGTCATGGTAGGCCTACCTGCAATTTTGTTGTTGTACTAATATACATAATAATAATAACAACATAATAATATAGGCCTACCTGCAATTTTGCATTTATTTCAGCAGGTGGCACTAAAGTTCTTGTTGCTTCCCACTTACATAAAATTTTATTATTTATTTCAGCAGGTGGCACTAAAGTTCTTGTTGCTTCCCACTTACATAAAATTGCCTGCCTGTTATTGTATGCTGTGTGTGTGTCAAGTTCTTGTTGCTTCCCACTTACATAAAATTGCCTGCTAGACACCTTTGATGATGGGCCATTCTGTAGAACAGGTAGCCTACAGAATGCAAATGCTCCAACCTCAATACAGGTCCATATAGTCCTATAGATTACAGGAATTTAAAACCTTAGACTATGATGGCCTGCCAGACACCTTTGATGATGGGCCATTCTGTAGAACAGAATCCCAGAATTCCATGCCAGACACCTTTGATGATGGGCCATTCTGTAGAACAGAATTCCATGAATTAAGTCAATGAATCAATGATGGCCTGGAATGTAGCCTACAGAATGCAAATGCTCCAACCTCAATACAGATCCATATAGTCCTATAGATTACAGGAATTTAAAACCTTAGACTACATGACTACATAGCTACATAGTTATGGTTAATGTAGTCATGTGTATGACTAATTGTAAATTAAGTAACCGATATGTTTATTTATAAATATCAATATAAATCAATACAAATATAAATCAATGCAGCATAAATATCAGGTTATTTCAATGTATTTCAAGGATTTACTATAGCCCATAGCATTTACAAACAACAAGTTATTACAAGTTCAATCAATTAATGTAACTATTGAGAGCGTAAGAATCTGGAGGAATCTGGAAGAATCTGGTCTCAGTCTTAAATGGGTTAAAACACTTAAGTTGACACTTTTTATTTTCTATTTCAATGTATTTTTTAGATTTACTATATCCCATAGCTGGCCCCTTTTAGACTTATAGCATAATGTACAGATAATAGCCTACAATACATTTCAATGTATTTCAATGTATTTCAATGTATTTCAATGTATTTGTAATAGCCTACTCACAGTATTAAGGTGAAACAACAAGTTGTTTACAAGTTGAAATGTATTTCAAAGCTTAGTGTCTGCCTTTGTTTTGAGTGGAGGGTGGAGGGGCTCGTTAGCACGCCCGACTCATATAGGCCTACTGTTATCATGTCTCACCTGCACCTGAACGACAGTCGTTGAGGTAAAAAAAAGGGTGGAGCTTAGATTTTCTTTAAAAGGGAAGGTCACAGAGCACAATGATACAGTACTACTGACTGAAGATGCCAAGACAAGTCAGACTCCCACAACGCTTTGCCGGAGGAGACTTCATCCTCCAAAGAGCTCCAATGAGACGAACCAGCACCGCTGAACCAGCAGTAGTTGCTCCAAAGAGACGGCGCCTGCAGCCTGCAGTTGTAGAAGCAGCTTTGATTGAAGCCATTGAACCGCTACCAGCTGACACAGCTGTGGAAGCAGCAGAACCAGCAGTAGTTGCTACCGCTCCAGTTGAACCAGCAGTAGTTGCTCCAGTTGTGATTGAAGCTGTGATTGAACCAGCACCAGCACTAGCTGACGCAGCTGTGGTCGAAGACATTGGACCTTCTCTCAAATAAATGGTTACATTCCTACAGTTGATCTGTTGTTGTTGTTCTTGTTGTAGTAACGACCCAGCACTCAAACAAAAGAGGCTGATGACCCCCCTTGGGCCCCCTCCACTCTCACTATAACTAGACACATACCCACCCACCCCCCCCCCCCCCCCCCCCCCCCCCCCCTCTCTCTCTGTTTAAAAGTACAGGAAAAATCTCAAAGTACATGTACAAATATAGTACAGGTAAAAATCTCTCTCTCTCTCTGTTTAAAAATAGGCTACTATTGTGAATCAGTGGACCATGACAGCTTAAACACAACTCTTCTTTACTTTCAAAACTCAGAGTCAACTAGAAAAAGTGCCCTTCTGGGCACAGGTCTCCACCAGGAGGATAGGACTGTGTGAGATGTTTGGCAAAATGTTTAGGAGTAATATAAACATGTTTTTTGCAACAATTTTCTTCATTTTGTTGAGGAAATGCAGAGCCAGATCACTCATAGCATCTCTGAGGATATAATTCTGGATGAGCAGGACATGTGCAGCATTTTGAACAAAACTAGCCCCATATGTGCCCTCTCCCTACGCTCATTCTGTAGCTCCGAGATGAGGTCACAGAAAGGGCCCCTCCCACCCCGTTCAGAGACGGCGCATGTTTCCACAATTCCCCATTTCTTACCCTTTTCTAAACAATATATCAAAAACGTGAAGTGGCTTTCAGGGTTTACACTAATTCAACGTCAACAACGCCAAAGAAAATCCAACTTTAAACGATTACACGAGCGTCTAGCGGTTGTTTAGCATGTTTTTCAAGGAAGTTGAAAAGCTTTAGCGCCTCCCCGGCGCCTCCCCTGGTCGAAAATGTCCAACTGACTTCAGTTCACTCGACATGCCCGGCGTTGCCCGTGCACACGCACCAATCCCTTGATAAACATGGAAGCGGCTGACTAAACCAACCGCTGTAACGCTCGTAACCGTTTAAAGTTGGATTTTCTTTGGCGTTGTTGACGTTGAATTAGTGTAAACCCTGAAAGCCACTTCACGTTTTTGATATATTGTTTAGAAAAGGGTAAGAAATGGGGAATTGTGGAAACATGCGCCGTCTCTGAACGGGGTGGGAGGGGCCCTTTCTGTGACCTCATCTCGGAGCTACAGAATGAGCGTAGGGAGAGGGCACATATGGGGCTAGAACAAAACGGGCCACTCCTGAAAACTTTGGAAGGCAATGTTAGCCAATCAGTGTAGAATCTGAGAAATCCAACAGACTCGTCTTGTTCACATGACTACAGAGATCATGTGTACCGATTTGCGTGACATTTTGATGAAATGTGTGCGACTAACATAAGCAATGTGTTTTGCAGAAATCGGCCTCATGGTGGCGCTATAACCGGCAGATGTGGAGGGATGCAGGGACAATGTTTTTCCATGGCCTCTAGGGAGTGCGCATACATAAGTTGCATACAGATCGATGCAGTTATAGCTAAAAACAGGAATTGGCCTGTTATAGCACCACCATGAGGCTGATTTGGAAAAAAATGTCGTCCTCGGCCTAGTGGAAATGTGCGTGTATAATTTCACGGAAATTGCACACTGTGTTTGTGATTTGTGGCATTTTGTTCGAAACGGACCAATCATGTGAGCTTTGGAAGCCAATCTTAGCCAATCAGGATGGAAGATGGGAAATGGTGCAGATCTGTGTTGATCACATGACTATGAAGATAGTGTATACCGAATTGTGTGATGTATGGATACAATGCCTACGAGTAATCTACAGAAATGTGTTTTGCCTAAATCGGCCTCATGGTGGCGCTATAACAGGCCGTTGAAGAATATTTGGGGCAGAGGTTCGTTGTTGGCCAACGGTGCCGGAGATTAGCTGATAACGGACGGACGGAAGGACGGAAGGAAGGAAGGAAGGAAGGAAGGACGGACACACACACACACACACACACACACACACGGACGGAGTGCAAAACATACTCTCTCCCCATGCCTTCGGCCTGGTGGAGACAATAATAAGGCAAAGCAACATCATCACACATCATGTTGTATGTCAAGACTGAAGTAGTCGATCCCAGATAATCCCCCCAATCATCACAAACAACACAGGAATATGCAAGAGCGCAGCACAATCTCTCTCTCTCTTTGTTGGGGCGACTTCTCCGGACTTTTGGGCGAATTCTCCTGACTTTTGGGGGGGAATTCTCCGCGCGTTGGGGCGACCGCTCTTCCCGTTGGGGCGACCGCTCTTCCCGTTGAGGCGACCGATCTTCGCCGCTGTGGGCGAGTTGGAAAAGGGGCGAGCCGTCTCGTATTCGAATATTGTATAGGATTACATATAGGATGTGTTGTTGATTATGTCCAATGGTTTTCACCTGTTTGAGCTCTGTGGAGATGGAGCCGTTCAAGCTGATCCTCATCAGTTTGTCACCGAAGGTAACGATGAGGAAGGGCTCCACCTCTGGATAAAGTGAGACATTTAATACACTTGAGTTGGTTTACTTTTAGAAATACACAAACCCTAAAGTGAGACAGACGGACGGACGGACGGACGCACACGCACGCACGCACACACACACACACACACACACACACACACACACACACACACACACACACACACAGTCTTACCTGTGGTGTCATGTGAAGGTGTAGCATGGAGAGCTGAGGAGAAACATAACAAACTAAATGAGCTTCAGTGGAACAACAGCTGGTTGGTTGTATTTGTGCTTTATCTGTTGAAATCATTAATACACGTACAAGATGTCCTTTGGTTCTCCTCTTCACTGCTATGTATTTGCTCCAGGATGGGAATTATGAGTAACTACGATTTCTATCAGACTCAGCTCACATGAAATGAAAATAGCTGGCAAGCAATAGTTTGTTGTAAATTAACAGGTTGGCTCGCATTTTAGTCTAGTCCTCTACAGCAGGGGTTCTCAACGTTTTTGGCTGGGGACCCCCGGAAAGGCTTTGGTCGTGTCTCTCGCGACAATAATAATAATAATAATTGGCATTAGCATATGTTATGTTTATTCTCATAATTATAAACCCACGTCCTCACAGACATGCAACACATGTCATTATTAAGCATAACTTATCATACAACGGCGTCAGTGATACAGATCTACAATCGTAGGGCCACGCTACACCAGGCTTTTCGCGTGCGTTTACCGTGCGTTTAATTTAGGTCCGTTTAGGGTAAACGCCTGGTGTAGCTCGGCCGTCACATGTTGCTGATCAACGCGCATCGAACAACACTGTTACAACTCATTGCGCTAAAAACGGCCATATACACTTTTCCAGGTGATCATAAATGTGGGGACCCCCAGGTGTCCTTGACAGGGTTCCAGGGGGTCCCCATGCTAAATAATTCACACAATGAACCCACAATATTCCGGGGTTGTCCAGTATTCCAATCACACACACAAGCACAAGCACACGCCCCCCCCCCCCCCCCCCCCCCCCCACACACACACACACACACACACACACACACACGTGAGGCGCCCCACACACACAAAAACATCAGCAGCTTAATTGCACCACACACCAACCCTCCCCCCAGGTATCCCCCCTCCCTCTGCCCGCCGTATACCTCCCCCTCCACCCGCTCCACCACAAGCCTCACAGCCTGTGTGTGTTGACAGCCGTACAGACCACTGTGGAGAAATGGATTGATTCAATACATAAATGGATGGAGATGTTCAATAGATGAGCGATCACAGCCACACCCAGCCTATAGCCTATCCTGGCTCCACAGCTAAATGATTTACAGTTACAATCAGAACCAAGATGGGCCCTTACGGATCAGTAGCTCTGAGAGTGTACAAATGGAACCAAACCGGTCCATTTGGTTGCATGTGTATGCTCTCAGAGTTATGGGCCGTGGTCCCTGAAATAAAAACCTTTGAGAGGCAGCGCTGTAATCTCAATTCACACACCGTAGAGCAGTGGTTCGCAAAGTGGGGTCCGGGGACCCCCAGGGGGTCCTTGAGGAAGTTCCAGGAGGTCCCCAGCTAAATGATAGTTTGGAACCATATGGACCCTTATGGGTCTGTAACTCTGAGAGTGTACAAATGGGTCTGGGTCCATTTGGTTCCATTTGTACACTCTCAGAGTTAAATAAACATTGATTTTACAACAGAGATAGAAATGCCATTAAATGGGGGTCGTGCATGTCAAACTGGGGGTCCTTGAAATGAAACGGGTTGAGAATCACTGCTAGAGCAGTAAAACTCTTCTCTTATGGGGGTCCCTGGCATATATTTTCTAATGGGGGTCCGTGGGCTAATATGTGTCAATTTGGGGGTCCTTGACGTGAAAAGGTTTGGGAACCACTGCTGTAGAGACCTATAGTTCCAACCATGAGCATCACAACAAAACAAAGAAACATCTTCCATTGTGTTCATGATGATGACAATATGAACCCTACGTAGCTCTCACAGTGAGCTTAACGGCCAAGCTACACCAGGCGATTTTGCGCTCGTGCGTATGCGTTTACTGCGCGCGTTTACTGCGCGCGTACAGTGCGTTTGGATAGGACCAATATATGTCAATGATACCAGCTACACCAGACGCACGGATACCGCGGGCCATCCTACGCGTGCTCTAAAAATAGGATCGGTTCTAATTTTTTTACGTGCGTATGCCCCAATGCGCGCGTATCTATATATCTTCCCGGAAGGTCGCGCACAAATCTGCCGCGCGCCACAGATCTGGTGTAGCAGGGGCATTTCGCACGCGTACTTTGTGCGCGCCGTGCGCTTACGTAAAACGCACACATGCCCAGTGTAGCTTGGCCGTCATTCACACAATATGTCAAGGAATACACTATTGCATGTATGTACGCACACGCACACACGCACGCACACACGCACACACCTGTAAGCCGTGATAGGCAGATTGGTTCAATGTAGGCCTATAGGCTAACTATATCAACCCTAATAAATTCAATCGTGAATATATTATATAAATATACATTTTATATATGTAAATTAATTAATAGTAATATATTATAACACATTATTTGTAGCCTATAGCACCTTTTATGACATGCGATGCAACTCAAAGTGCTTCTCATAAAAAGAGCAAAACGTTTAGCATGGTGTTGATAGAGTATAGGCGTGTACCACATTAAATGTTTTCAAAAACATTTTTGAGAGCAATGTTAGCTGTAAATGACTGTGTGTGTGTGTGTGTGTGTGTGTGTGTGTGTGTGTGTGTGTGTGTGTGTGTGTGTGTGTGTGTGTGTGTGTGTGTGTGTACTGTGTTATACATGGCTGTCATGTTGGAAACAGCAGTAAAACAAGCGGGGCGCAGCAGGTGCTCCGAGGGATTGATTAGGCATCAGTCTGTTACAGAGTGGAGCGGTTATTATAACACACTGCTGAATTCAGCGATTGACCAATCAGAATCAAGCATTCAACCAAGTCATGTAATAATTAAACCCATTATGTCCGCGACCCACAAATGGGCCCCGACCCGTTTGGGAAACAGTTGACTGTCAATACATGCAGAAAAATCCCCAAAATAGGCTATGGCACAACTGCCATTTCACTTCATGCCATGTCTCACACACACACACACACACACACACACACACACACACACACACACACACACACACACACACACACACACACACACACACACACACACACACACACACACACACACACACACACACACACACACACATTAACAAGGGCACAAACTTTTTTCAGTTGCTTTTGATATCCACACACTCGAAACATCATGTGTCTCAGTGCTTGAGTCCAAACAAGCCCTACATGTACAGAATATGGCAACACATGAACTTATTCACAGCCAACATTGGTCACTTCAGTCTGTCATATTTCCAACACCGAAAGAAAATCATGGGTACAAAAAGCACCTTCTCCAACTAGACCGACTGCCTATAATGGAGGAGATTGAACAGTATGTTGCAAGCTGCTTTGCTTTACACTTGGACAACCCCATAATCCTCAAGCCTCTGACCACTAGCCTGTGGACATGGCCCAGGCTGCCAAATATAAAAACAATGAGCTGACACGTCGTATAGCCCAGCCCACACAAAGAAAACATATATGTGATGTATGTTTATTTCTGTTTTGTTTTCTTGTTTTAACCAAATATTTTGTGCATTGTGGGAACTGGGAAGTGGACATAACGTAGACATAAAAAACTAAAATATTACCCCATTCCAGATTGTAGTTGATGAGGTTCTACACAGAATTAAGAATTGTAAACGAGAGTGCGTGTCGGTACTGCATACTGAATTCTCGTTGTTCGGCCCATAAGACCTCCAGGCCTCGCCAACACAAGCCCAATTAAGACGGGGCCTTGTTTCGGGGTGAGGTCCACCGACCACCAGGAGACCCACGGTAGCCTCTGGGGGACTCGTCCGGTTCCAGGGAGGGAGGAACGCATAAATGAATGAATGAAAACGCCCATGACACGGACTATTGGGTGTCCACTGCCCAGAAGAGAGACCTCTCCTTCGGGCACGAGCGACACCACACCTCGGCCCCTCGGCGCCTGGAAGTCGGCCTCTGAACGAGAATTCAGTACTCAGTATTCAGGCTATCGCTTTTTTCTCTCTTTCTTAAATCTTAATTCTGTCTAGAATAGAACCGTTACCACACCAATGGTAATCTGGTCTATTTCTTAGAAAATCTATTTCTACGTTTTATTTTAACAATTATAATTCAAATAAATAATACACGGACCCACATACAGTCAGTCAGTGCATGTAAAGAAACCAGCAGTACTAATGTGTTTAAGCGTCGCGGTTCTCTTATAGCCGTACTAATAGGTCTTGGTGTCATTTCACATCCACATCAATCAACAAGTGTCATTCTAACAGAGTGATTACCTGAGCTCCAAAGCAGGAGGAACACTATCACTGTCTCATCCATGTCTGGATTCTCTCACACTGGATTCTCAACTGGAACTTCACCGATCTGCACCGACTGGTTCTGGCTGGGATTCTGGTCAACACTCTCTGTCGTCTGTGTGTTTTATTAGTGACATTATATCAGCTCGTCATATCTCTTCATCATCATGACGTACGACTTTGACTTTCAAGAATGGAAAATTACATTTCCTTCATTGACAACAACATCTGGTGAATTAGCAGAGAGATGTGCAAAGATTTCAGGATGTTCAGTACAGATTTTAAGCATGGAAGTTTTGACACTGTCCACATAAGAGATACAACATTATTTGTTTAGCTGCTTTTTTTTGGCATGTTGGAAGCGTGTGTGTACATGTACATGTCAGGCTGCCATAAACACAATTAGACTAGCTCTGTGATGGTCTTTTAGGACAGCTGGGCTTTAATGGTCATAAAGGCTTCTTCTAAGCTAGAATCCAAGGTGCAGGCCACTTCACAACCACCTTGTGGTTAGAGTGTCTGCCCTGAAACTGGGAGGTCAGGGTTCGATCCCTGGCCGGGGTCATACCAAAAACTGTAAAAATGGGACCCGCAATGCCTCCCTGCTTGGCACTCAGCATCAATGGGTTGGATTGGGGGGTCAAATCTAGCCTGGCTAATAAGCTAGACGCGAACCTGCCTTGGTAAATTTCACTGCGGTAACGTGTGTGACAAATCGTACGACTTTGACTTTCAAGAATGGAAAATTACATTTCCTTCATTGACAACAACATCTGGTGAATTAGCAGAGAGATGTGCAAAGATTTCAGGATGTTCAGTACAGAGTTTAAGCATGGAAGTTTTGACACAGGAATGTCAGTGAAAAAAAAAGGTAGTAGACTAACATTTTTCGTCATAGTTTTAGTACAGTGGCTGGATGGTAACCGCAAGGCTGCCAGCTCGAACCCGGGCTCCCCCAGAGTTAGTGTCGAAGTGTCCTTGAGTAAGACTCGGCTGAACCCTCCTGATGTGCTGGTTGGTGCCTTGCATGGTTTCCGCCGCCATCGGTGTATGAATGTGCGTGTGAATGGGTGAATGTAATGCACAATCTATGTAATGCGCCTTGGATAAAGGCGCTATATAAATGCACCATTTACTATATAAATGCACCATTTACTGGAAAGGAGTGTCCGGCTGTCGAACCTCAGCTTCAAGAGGAGCAATGTGGATTCTGTCCTGGCCGTGGAACAACTGACCAGATCTATACTCTTGCAGGGATCCTGGACAGGTACATATCTGGTCTACATGTGTTTTGTGGAGTACTAAGCACTAAAGTAGTGTTTAGCAATGGTATCGCGGTATCAGATTAAGCCCAAATTATACCCAACCCTATACTGCTTCATCATCATGTCCTCCTTTTTCAACATCATTTGTTCCCGTGCAATTTGATTAGGCCACGTTTGCCAAGTGTGTGGGGAGCAAAGCTTCCACTTGGGTTCATTTGATTCCAATTGTACACTCTCAGAGTTACCAGAGCAGCCTTAAATGCACAGAAACGGATGAATGCATTTCATTTCAGCTTCTCATAGTCACGGGGGAAATTAGCTTCAAGTTCTTGCCGGAACTATACCCAAAACTTATTATTTCATTTAATCGGAAAATTACATTTTAAACTTGACATTTTAAAATTTAAAATGTTTGTTAATGTATTTGACTATCTACCATTTGACAATCTACCATGAATCTGCCACTTTCACCTGGCTTTTTCCATTGACTGGAAGCTTGTATGAAAAGTTGGTATGGATTATTATTAGAAGTTAAGACATTGGGGAAATTAATGTAAATCAGTTGTTTTTTCTTTAATGAGAAAATGAATAGAAATACATGTCTTAAAATTGTCAGCGGCACCAAATCTGACTCCAAGTTTATTTTAATTTTTTGCAGCCTTCACAGACAAACCACACATCTCCTCCTAAGCGTGTCACCAAGACCACTGTTTACCGACAGTAAGCAGTTTCACAGAGAGGAGGAAATCTATAATCAGAATAGATGGTAATCTCTGTGGTGGAAACTGGAAAGTATAACCATACCGGTAAGTGCATTTATTACGCAAGTGCTGTACCTGAGAAAAAGATTTTTATTTTTTAACTTTTTTTTTGCACCTCACGAAGCAAAGATATCGTACGTTCCACACCACTACAATTATTTGAAAACTGAAATAACTTAGTCTGCGGATTTCAATGCAAACCATACAATTTCACCGTTATTTTGACTTTGGCAATTTGACCCATGGCACAAGTGGATGTGATACGGATGCGTTATTGTAAGACTGTAACCTTATTCCGTTTATTGTAAGATCTACTATTACATTACTCACTTTACTGAGGCCCACAGCAATGCAGCATCAGTACAGTGGATGTGAGCCCAATCAGCCACACATGTCTTGTGCACAACAGCTAGTATAGGCCAACTTGTATAAAACTCTTAGTGTAAAAATCACACCCGTGTGAAGTGAGGGGCGCTCTTATCATCATACATCATCTCATTCTGGCCAATCACAATTTGCGTCCTCACTTTTAAACTGTGTTTACAGTTTACACACTTTTGTCTTCAATATTTGTGTTCACACAATGTTTGTGCTTTAATACACAAACCCTCAAACCTGAGAATAGGTTTAGGTTTACATACATCTCTGTCCTCAATGGTTGTGTTTACGCAAAAAAGAAAGGAATGTGTTTATCCTTGGCCTACTGGTATAGTTTTCCAGCTCTGTGGCCTTGTGGTTAGAGTGTCCGCCCTGAGACTGGGAGGTCGGGGTTCAATCCCCGGCCGGGTCCCCTGCAGTGCCTCCCTGCTTGACACTCAGCATCAAGGGTGTACATCATTCTACAGAAACAGGAGATAGGCTCCTGGCCTATGGGACTCATGGCTCGGCAAGGCTACTACTTACTGGTAGTGTTGTGTACACTGGACATGTAGTGCTCATCAGGGCAGATGTTCACTAATAAAGTGAATGCAACAAGACTAAAAGCATTGCCACACTCTATGCAGGATAACATGTCATGGAGTCACCAATATCAGTTTGGTTTATGAAATGTGAGATATTTATTCATTTTCTTAAATCTTTAGTTATTGATGTCCTTCTGAAGAAGGACAAATCAATTGATTTGACTTGTCTTCATTGTACAGCAACTTGAGTCAAAAAAGCATGCACGCACGCACGCACGCACGCACGCACGCACAGTAGAAAGGCCATGAAGGCCTTATAGTCACATTTAGAAATTGCATTACAAACAAAACCAGGTTCGTTGAGTAAAAATCAACCATTCTGAATTGACTTTGCCCATTATCAACCTGCCTTCATACCTGGTCCTCACTAATGGCTCAGGTTTGGTAATGTTTTATTAATGCAAGGAAAAGGGCTTCAATTTCACCATGCTAACAATAGCTTGGAATCCCCATCGATGATGTCACTGGTAGGCAGGTTTAGTAGACAGAACATCTTATAATGAGCATAAGCCTATCTCACAGAATTTCCCCGCCCCCCTAAATACGCCCCCTTTCGGGGTTAGTGGTGATAGCGTGACGTCACTCCATAGACGCTACATGTTAACAGAGGTAATTTAAGAAGTCTACAACTTTTGTTTTCTCAAGGTAAGGTTTGTTCTATCTGTTCGACCTGATTTACCATCTTGTTTGCTTCATAATAATATTGGTCTGTCACATTTTTACATTAGAAAATGTACTTAGATTCTCCAGAGAAAAAAAACGTGTAAATGCTCATGTTAAAGACACCACTATTTACCGGAAGTGGGCGTGGAAAGCGGGCTGTGAGATAGGCCTATTAGAGAGAACCATCTTATAATGGACCAAATATATGGAGCTAAAATATAATATAATATTATAATGAGGACCAAATATATGGAGATACAGTTTGAAGGGTCCATTTGGACCACTGATGGTCCCCAGACCCCATGTTGAGAAACAGTGATAGGCCTATCATTGACCATTTTGAATTGAAACGACGCATCGTCAATAACATGAATCAAGTGTTTGTGGTAAGTCTGGGAACCCATTGGTAAAAAAAAGAAGGAAAAAAAAGAAAAAGGAGAAACCCTCCGCTGTTTTTCTCCTTTATAGCTCTGAATCTGTCTTAAATGGTAAATGGTGCATAAACGTGCCTTAATCCAAGGCCCTTTGCATAGATTGTGCATTACAGTCACCCATCCATACACCGATGGCGGCAGAAACCATGCAAGGCACCAACCTGCACATCGGGAGCAATTAGGGGTTCGGTGTCTTGCTCAAGGACACTTCGACACAAACTCTGGGGGAGCCCGGGTTCGAGCTGGCAGCCTTGCGGTTTCCGATCCGGCCACTCTACCCCTGAGCCACCGCCGCCCCCTTGTCCTGAGGGATTAGGGTTGCCTAGATGTGTATATAGACTGGATGCATTCTCTCAGGCGCTTCTCCCAGTCAGTCTTCCAGTCCACACTCCTCTCCAGGTTTTGGCAGCGGGTGGCCATCCCGTCCAACGCCTGCACCGCCTCCGGAGGGTCAAAGGTCAGCCCCGCCCTCTCCACTGCCGCCTGGAACTTGGCGGGAGAGGCTGTAGCTACGTAACACCTGGAGAAAAATAAAAACATTTCCGTTGGTTTCGGCCTTGTGGTGGTGCTATAACAGCTAGGCAGCTTCACATTTTGGGCTATAACTCTTGAATTATAGGCTGTATAGAATCCACTTATTGGCTTCCCCTGGATTCCTTGGATCATGATGCAACTCCCCATTTAGGCCACATTTAAATGTGGGGGAGCAGGGGTCTATTTAGCAAGAATGGGCACACCACCAAATCAAAACAAAATAGTCCGGTGAGTCATTGTGCAATGGCTGTCAGGCAGGGTTTGGGTACTCTATGTTTTGTTTTGTTTTGCCTGTTGTGATCATAGATATAAAAAAAAAATAGATGCCTCATTGGCCGCTGCAGTTCGTTGGAGCGATGTGTGTCGAAGGAGGGGCGGAATAATTTACACTGGGGGTCCGGAGGTACGCCGGAAGTGTGGAAGGCACGTTACGTCACGCTGCCACTCAAGTGATTACTGGCCAATCACAGCGCATCTTTTCCCAGGACTTATCAGACCCGGACATGCGCTCTGTGACGCACGCTCATGCTTCCGCGGTGCTTCGCAAGGAATCTGGGGAAAGTTTTGCCCTCCCTTGAGCACGCGTATACGCTCCAGAGCCGGAAAGGGCGTCTCACCTGACCTCTCACCTGTGAATGTCAGGGTCGTGGGGACAGTGGTAGTGATGCCACACGGCCACCGCCGTGTGAGGACACAGCACGTAGCCGTTCTCCTCCCAGCAGGTCCTCATGGTGCTCACGATGCCTTCGTCTGTCACCGCTTGAGTCCACATGGCCTGGGACAACTGAGAGAGAGAGAGAGAGAGAGAGAGAGAGAGAGAGAGAGAGAGAGAGAGAGAGAGAGAGAGAGAGAGAGAGAGAGAGCACAACCACAGGACCATTCAACAACAGAGACAAGCAGGGACGGATTAACCCCCACGAGGGCCCCTGGGCCGATACATTGTGGGGCCCCCATAGCTACACAATCAATGGCCAATGAAGGGCCCCATGAGCCCTCGTCAGGGCTCAAACTGGACCGCGCCTGAAGGCCCCCTGAGAGCCAATTCATGACACATACATTCTTACATTGTAAACACGGACAGCCAATCAAAAGCCATCAGAAGAAGAAAAAAAGTAATCTGGGATGCAGTGGGTCTCACCTTCAGAATCACTGATAGTTTTGGTATTATTACTTATGGAGATGATTATACAGTATAGCTACTGTATAACACTAGCTGATAGGCTATGTGTCAA
The DNA here is from genome assembly GCF_951216825.1 of Electrona antarctica. NCBI lineage: Eukaryota > Metazoa > Chordata > Actinopteri > Myctophiformes > Myctophidae > Electrona > Electrona antarctica. Next base: position 56,532,133 of record NC_136789.1, on the reverse strand, counting down.
TAGAATAGAATAGAACTTATTGTCATTAATAAAAGATTACAGCAATAAAAACACCAACACAGTTACAGGCAGCTTCAGGCAGGCTGTTTCTGCAGTGTATTAACCCATTTAGACCTGACAAAATGTCTTCTAAATGATGAGAATTTTCTGAAAAACCTCATGTTTCTGTATCAGTGGTGCTCAATATTTCATGTCAAGGACTATATAATATATGTAATTGGCCGCCGACCCCCCATCTGAAAATATGTTGTCCCCCCCCCCCCCCAGAAGCAAAGATTTGAGTTAAAAACGTGAAAGAATATTATATTCAAAGATTTGCGCCACATTTTCACGATTTTTCAAAAATAGCTAAATTACAACATGATGTTTAAAACACCAAAAGGGGTTCCCGCCCCACGATGGGTTAAATGGACCTGTTTGTGCAGAGCTTCAGGCAGGGTGTTTCGGTGAGAACGTTGAAAGTCCTCCATCAAGTCCTTCACTAAGGCTCCATCTCTCCCTGACAGCAGCCAGAACACACGCTCCATGTTGTATGGATCCTATACAGTATATGGAAACATATGGAGACATATAGAAAACAGACATGTTGTATGGATCCTATACAGTATATGGAAACATATGGAGACATATAGAAAACACTCAAAACAGACATGTTGTATGGATCCTGCAGTATATGGAAACATATGGAGACATATAGAAAACAGACATGTTGTATGGATCCTATACAGTATATGGAAACATATGGAGACATATAGAAAACAGACATGTTGTATGGATCCTATGCAGTATATGGAAACATATGGAGACATATAGAAAACAGACATGTTGTATGGATCCTATGCAGTATATGGAAACATATGGAGACATATAGAAAACAGACATGTTGTATGGATCCTGCAGTATATGGAAACATATGGAGACATATAGAAAACAGACATGTTGTATGGATCCTATGCAGTATATGGAAACATATGGAGACATATAGAAAACAGACATGTTGTATGGATCCTATACAGTATATGGAAACATATGGAGACATATAATATAGAAAACGTAGACAGACTTCTTTTTCTCCCCCCCCCCCCCCTTTTTTTGAGGGGCGCTAGCCCCTCCTATACACAGGTTAATGTTTGTCTTTAGTTCAATGTTTGTTTTGTAAACGCCATTGACAATGAAGGGAACATTTACGTCATAATGTGCCTCATATACGTCATATTGTCTCTTTGTTGTTAATGGCGTTTAATGTTTGTGTTGGCACCGTTTGTTTTACATCACCAACTGTCACCCAGTGTCTGTGTGACACTGACAGTGTACCTGGATGTCTATGGCGGGGGCCAGTGTCTGTGTGACACTGACAGTGTACCTGGATGTCTATGGCGGGGGCCAGTGTCTGTGTGACACTGACAGTGTACCTGGATGTCTATGGCGGGGGCCAGTGTCTGTGTGACCGTGTCGGTCATGGAGAAGTCCCCTCTTTGCACCGTCCTGTGGACGATGTCGTTGGCGTTCACCATGGCAACCAGACGCAGCGGCACGCCCATCTGCTTCACAATGCAGCCGGCTGGTAGGACACACAACACCCGACTCAGCACCACTGTTGTTTTCGTCGACTAAGACTAAGACGAAAAATGTTTGTCGACTACCTTTTTTCACTGACAAAAACGAAATGGAAACTAAATGAAAACTAAGCTATGATGACTAAAACTAAGACTAAATAAACTGACAATTTCGTGAGAGTGTACAAATGGTGTACAAATGGACCCAAATGGACCCTAACGGGTCCCAAATTCCATTTGTACACTCTCAGAGTTAAATTAACATTGATTTTACAATATAAATTTGGGGTCCCAGAGATTAAAAAAACCAAATTAAATGCTTAAATGGTGGTCCGTAGACTAATGCATGTCAAACTGGGGGTCCTTGAAATGAAACGGTCGAGAATCACTGCTAGAGCCGTAAAGATCTTCTCTCACTTGGCATATCTTTTCAAATGGGGGTCCGCGGGGCTATAATTAGTGTGAATTTTGGGGGTCCTTGACATGAAAGTGTGGGAGTGTGGGAACCACTGCCGTACTGCAAACGTGCAATGCCCGCGAAAAGAACAACTGCTCACACCGCACCGCGGGTGTCGCGCGAAGCGACCAGCATTGCGTGCAACCCCTGATGATCACATCTCACCTGCGATGTTCCCTGCCCCTCCCGTGGGCACCACCACCTCCAGAGGAGGCAGTGCAGGGCTGTGTTGGTGGGCCCCACCGTGCTGCTCCCCCACGGGGCCGATGTGCAGGTAGGCGTAGATGAAGTGGGCCAGTTGGACCATTACTCTGGACCAGTTGACGGAGTTCAGACTCATCAGGCCGTGGCTCCTCACCAGCTCCTGGTCGGCAAACAGCCTCCGTATGGGGACGTCAATGTCGTCGGAGCTGCCGTCCGCTGCAAGCGGAGACGTAAAGGATTCCAAACTGGTTCTTCAGAGCACTTTTTTTTCCCCCTACCCCCACACAGTGGGTCGGGACCCATTTGTGGGTCATGGGGCCAATTGTTATATGGGTCACGAATCGAGTAAAAACCCAATTTTCTTTTCCTACATTTAAAAACAATATCTGCGATTTCAATTTACAATTTAGGCATTTAGCAGACACTCTTAATACAGAGTGACTTACAGTAAGCAAGAACAAAAACATGGTAATACATCAAATACATACGAATAGTCATCTTGAATCATAAAAAAAACCCATTTTTTTTCCTTTTTTTTTGTGGGGGTCCCAGATATAAATGGCATTAAATGGGGGTCAGTAGCCTATGCATGTCAAACTGGGCATCCTTTTCAAATGGGGTCAGACCTCGACCTCACGCGTGCGGACTCGGCCCCCAGCCTGGTACCCTAGTCAAAATATGGCCCTTGAGGAAAATTAATTGGGGAACCCTGGTGTACACTATAGTGCTGTGTCTACATAAAATGCAAATGCAAGTTCCATAAGTTGATCCTAAGCATACGCCTGTAAGGTCGTCGAGGCTACGTTAAGTGTTAAGCTAAGATGGAGTCTGAAGAGGTGGGTTTACACTAGACTACGACGGAAGATTGGGAGTGAGTCTGCACTTCTGATTGCAATGGGAAGTGCATTCCATAGTTTTGGAGCCAGGAGGGAGAACAGTTTTGGACGTGTGGAGCGTTGTCCCGGTGTTTTTAGTGAAGGCACTTTCAGCTTCCCTGCGTCGACTATAGTTTAGGTCTAGTCTCTGTTTTGGGTCTCGACCTTGAAAAGTTTGGGGAGCACTATTGCTTGAGAATAAACACATTTTGGTTGCGGAAGGTTTGCTTCCAGAAAGAACCTTTCAACTTTTAAAGAACAATTTACTGTAAAGGGTTCTATAACAAGCCATCGCAAGCTCACAACGCATTGCCAGATGACACATTGTGAGCTTGTAGATGTGTTATTTTCACCACTATGTTTGACTATAAGGACAGGGACAGTATAGCGTCTAAAGGTGTTACGACATCAAAACAACGGTTTTCTTCATGTCATTGTGTTTGGTTTGGTGAGCTGCCATGTGTGTTCATGTCATTGTGTTTGGTTTGGTGAGCTGCCATGTGTGTTCATGTCATTGTGTTTGGTTTGGTGAGCTGCCATGTGTGTTCATGTCATTGTGTTTGGTTTGGTGAGCTGCCATGTGTGTTCATGTCATTGTGTTTGGTTTGGTGAGCTGCCATGTGTGTTCATGTCATTGTGTTTGGTTTGGTGAGCTGCCATGTGTGTTCATGTCAAGGTGTTTGGTTTGGTGAGCTGCCATGTGTGTTCATGTCAAGGTGTTTGGTTTGGTGAGCTGCCATGTGTGTTCATGTCAAGGTGTTTGGTTTGGTGAGCTGCCATGTGTGTTCATGTCATTGTGTTTGGTTTGGTGAGCTGCCATGTGTGTTCATGTCAAGGTGTTTGGTTTGGTGAGCTGCCATGTGTGTTCATGTCAAGGTGTTTGGTTTGGTGAGCTGCCATGTGTGTTCATGTCAAGGTGTTTGGTTTGGTGAGCTGCCATGTGTGTTCATGTCATTGTGTTTGGTTTGGTGAGCTGCCATGTGTGTTCATGTCAAGGTGTTTGGTTTGGTGAGCTGCCATGTGTGTTCATGTCAAGGTGTTTGGTTTGGTGAGCTGCCATGTGTGTTCATGTCATTGTGTTTGGTTTGGTGAGCTGCCATGTGTGTTCATGTCAAGGTGTTTGGTTTGGTGAGCTGCCATGTGTGTTCATGTCATTGTGTTTGGTTTGGTGAGCTGCCATGTGTGTTCATGTCAAGGTGTTTGGTTTGGTGAGCTGCCATGTGTGTTCATGTCATTGTGTTTGGTTTGGTGAGCTGCCATGTGTGTTCATGTCAAGGTGTTTGGTTTGGTGAGCTGCCATGTGTGTTCATGTCATTGTGTTTGGTTTGGTGAGCTTCCATGTGTGTTCATGTCATTTGGTTTGGTTTGGTGAGCTTCCATGTGTGTTCATGCCATTTGGTTTGGTTTGGTGAGCTTCCATGTGTGTTCATGTCATTTGGTTTGGTTTGGTGAGCTTCCATGTGTGTTCATGTCATTTGGTTTGGTTTGGTGAGCTTCCATGTGTGTTCATGTCATTTGGTTTGGTTTGGTGAGCTTCCATGTGTGTTCATGTCATTTGGTTTGGTTTGGTGAGCTTCCATGTGTGTTCATGTCATTTGGTTTGGTTTGGTGAGCTGCCATGTGTGTTCATGTCATTGTGTTTGGTTTGGTGAGCTGCCATGTGTGTTCATGTCATTGTGTTTGGTTTGGTGAGCTGCCATGTGTGTTCATGTCAAGGTGTTTGGTTTGGTGAGCTGCCATGTGTGTTCATGTCATTGTGTTTGGTTTGGTGAGCTGCCATGTGTGTTCATGTCAAGGTGTTTGGTTTGGTGAGCTGCCATGTGTGTTCATGTCAAGGTGTTTGGTTTGGTGAGCTGCCATGTGTGTTCATGTCATTGTGTTTGGTTTGGTGAGCTGCCATGTGTGTTCATGTCAAGGTGTTTGGTTTGGTGAGCTGCCATGTGTGTTCATGTCAAGGTGTTTGGTTTGGTGAGCTGCCATGTGTGTTCATGTCATTGTGTTAGGTTTGGTGAGCTGCCATGTGTGTTCATGTCATTGTGTTTGGTTTGGTGAGCTGCCATGTGTGTTCATGTCATTGTGTTTGGTTTGGTGAGCTGCCATGTGTGTTCATGTCAAGGTGTTTGGTTTGGTGAGCTGCCATGTGTGTTCATGTCATTGTGTTTGGTTTGGTGAGCTGCCATGTGTGTTCATGTCAAGGTGTTTGGTTTGGTGAGCTGCCATGTGTGTTCATGTCAAGGTGTTTGGTTTGGTGAGCTGCCATGTGTGTTCATGTCAAGGTGTTTGGTTTGGTGAGCTGCCATGTGTGTTCATGTCAAGGTGTTTGGTTTGGTGAGCTGCCATGTGTGTTCATGTCATTGTGTTTGGTTTGGTGAGCTGCCATGTGTGTTCATGTCAAGGTGTTTGGTTTGGTGAGCTGCCATGTGTGTTCATGTCAAGGTGTTTGGTTTGGTGAGCTGCCATGTGTGTTCATGTCATTGTGTTTGGTTTGGTGAGCTGCCATGTGTGTTCATGTCAAGGTGTTTGGTTTGGTGAGCTGCCATGTGTGTTCATGTCATTGTGTTTGGTTTGGTGAGCTGCCATGTGTGTTCATGTCAAGGTGTTTGGTTTGGTGAGCTGCCATGTGTGTTCATGTCAAGGTGTTTGGTTTGGTGAGCTGCCATGTGTGTTCATGTCATTGTGTTTGGTTTGGTTTGGTGAGCTGCCATGTGTGTTCATGTCATTGTGTTTGGTTTGGTGAGCTGCCATGTGTGTTCATGTCATTGTGTTTGGTTTGGTGAGCTGCCATGTGTGTTCATGTCAAGGTGTTTGGTTTGGTGAGCTGCCATGTGTGCCGTGGTTCACCCGCAAACACGTGCACGTTGGGGTCCAGGCAGGTGGTCATCTGTTTCTCCTGAACAGCGGTGATGCGTCCTCGAGGAAACGCCACCACCACATCCATCCCGCTGAGACCTTTAACACTGTGGATGGCAGAGCCGCCGGTGTCCCCGGACGTACCTGCGCGCACGCACGCACGCACGCACGCACGCACGCACGCACGCACGCACGCACACACACACACACACACACACACACACACACACACACACACGCACAGGACATTTATTCATTCATTCATTCATGCCTTTATAACAGTGGTTCTCAACCAGTGGTCCGGGGACCACCAGTGGTCCTTGAGGGGGTTCCAGGTGGTCCCCAGCTAAACGATGGACAGTTGGGAACCTAATGCAGGGGTTCTCAACCTTTTTGGCCGGGGACCCCCGGAAATGCTTTGGCAATGTCTCGGGACCCCCGCCCCGCCCCTTCCCGACCCTCAATATAAATTGACTGCTACAATAACCTTAATAATAGAGACAATACACCATAAATAAATACTGAAACCAGATATAATCATTAGGGAAGGTGTATGCATGTACTATGTGTATTATATGTAAACTCTTCATTTCCACTTTCCAGCCATTCAGTTGCAAAAAGAAAAAAAAATCTTTTTTTCTTTTTTTTTTTAAATAATTTGGGGACCCCCCAAAATAATTTGGCGACCCCCCGAGGGGTCGCGACCCACGGGTTGAGAACCCCTGACCTAATGGACCCTTATAGATCTTTACCTCTTGAGAGTGTAAAATGAAACCAAATGGACCCGTTTCATTTTACCCTCTCAAGAGTTACATTATTGTTAAACACAATTAGGGAATGTATAGAATTGTTATTTTGCCTGTTGTCTTTAAAATATTCATTTTCATTTCTAATTTTATAAAGTTGACTTTGGGACCATAGCTATATAGCCCGGTGTTAGACGGACGCCTAATAGCCGACTAGACTGCTTTCAACCCTTTCTTACCTACAACAATGATGGCTGTGCGCTTCTCTCGGGCGAGGAAGTAGTCTAGGAAGTGCACGGTGCAGCTCATGGCCAGGTCTTTGAAGGCGAAGGTGCTCCCATGGAACAGTTCCAGGACATTCAGACCGTCCCTCAGCCTGCGCACGCTCACCGCTCCTGGGACCCTGAAGCCCGACAGCGCTTCGGTTACCAGAGCTGTAAGGGAAAAAGCGTTAACCCGTTTTGACCTGAGATCAGATTCTAAAAATGTCTTCTAAATCCTGACAGTTTTCTAAAGAAAAAAGCTATGTTTCTATGTCAGTCGTTCTTCGGTTTTTCAAAAATAGCAGACCTACAAGCTCATAGCGCGGCACTTGGTGCCGCGCTTGATAAAAATCTAAACTTTTAAGAAATCGTGAAAATAGTCAATCTACAAGCTCACGATGCATTCTGACCTTTTAGATCTACAAGCTCACAACACAATGCGTTCTGACCTTTTAGATCTACAAGCTAGTCCCAAGCTACAAAGCTTGGGACTTTTGCTGAGTGGCCCCTGAGCCATCTTAAGTTGAGTAGCCCTGCTCTATACACAGTAAAATAAGCAGTCTTTCACGGGGTGTGAGGGCCGATTCATACTCCTAATTTACCTCTGTAGTGTCGAAATGATTTCGGCTCGTCAGAAATTTTCAGTAGCACCGAAGAACCGACTTTAGGACGGTACCCCCCCCCCCCCCCCCCCCCCCCCCCCCGAACCTCAAATGACGTCACATTGTAGGCTCTACAGAGCCGAACCGACTTTTATTCGGCTCTAAAATAGGAGTATGAATCGGCCCTTAGTCCCACACTCTACAGCAGGGGTTCTCAACCTTTTTGGCCGGGGACCCCCGGAAATGCTTTGGCAATATCTCGGGACCCCCGCCCCGCCCCCCAATATAAATTGACTGCTACAATAACCTTAAACCATTTTGGGCGGGAACCCCTTTTGGTGTTTTAAGCATTGTTATAATTTAGCTATTGAAAAATAGCAGATCTACAAGCTCATAGCGCGCCACCGAGTGGCGCGCTACGAGCTTGTAGGTCTGCTATTTTTTTTTTTTTAAATAATTTGGGGACCCCCTAAAATAATTTGGCGACCCCCTGAGGGGTCGCGACCCACGGGTTGAGAACCCCTGCTCTACAGTATAATATCAGTGGCTGATGTTGTGAGCTTGTACATTGGCTATTTCCACTAGCCTACTTCCTAAACCTTTTTCCCCCTAATTTCTTAGATTTGTATTTTATTTCTTCATGAAATTAGGCTACTGAAAAAAAAAGAAAAGAAAAAAAAATTAATTTGTATTTGTAAGTCACAAAAGTTGTTGCTTTTTTCGTAATTTTTTTAAACGTTTTGAAATAATAATAATTAAGAACAAAATGTAGGAAACAAAAATATATATAATAAAGGCACCCATAAAAATGTGACCCACAAATGGGTCCCGACCCAGTGTTTGGCTTTCGGAAATATGGTGGAATAGTTGTCTTGCTAGATATATATATATATATGGGATGTACCGATGAGACATTTTGGGCGATATCGATATCCGACATAATTAATTGCTGTTATTGCCAATAACCAATGTCGATATGATCTCATTCTGTATTAAGAAAATATAATAATTTTTGCCATTCTGAAAAAGGCTTATAAACTGATTATTATTTCACCGATTCCCGATATATCCTTTTAAGCCCAATATCGGCCTTATGGCTCACCGCTCAGATGGTCTCTGGGCAGCAGCTGCGTCGGTATGAACAACGAGGCCACCTCCACCACCAGCTGGGGGTAGGTCAGCCCCCTCCAGGAGAGCAGGGTGTCGGGGCTCAGCGTGGGCACGCTCTCTGGCATGAACATGCCTCCGTCTGGAGCGAAGCCCGAGAACAGAACATCGCGGAAGTCCAAGCCGCTGACCCCGCCGCGCGTACTGCAGTACCTCATCAGCACACCCTGGCCTGCACCTGGATACACACGTATGTTGTATGTAGACAAAAGAAAAAAGAAAACGGACTCAAATGTTTTACTTTTACGTATAAGTACCAATGTACTGCAATGTAGAAGTACTCCGTTACTTACGACTTTAAAGTAAAAGTCCCCGGAATTCAAAATGTATACTTGAGTAAAGAAAAGTACGAAATGATTGGTTTCAAAATACCAGAAAGTATAGGCTACTCACTATGCATAATGTCCCATTTCAAGGTTTCTAATGTATTCAAATCTTTTGAAAACAGCAGGTCTACAAGCTCACATAGCGACACAGATTGGCTATTTTCAAATGACCGAAAATGTGTATATATAGGGCTGAAGTGGTTGATGTATGTTTTGTAATAATAATCAAAGTAACTAAAGTTTAGAATATAGTGGAGTAAAAGTACAATATTTGGATCTGAGATGTACGTGGAGTAGAAGTAAAACTATTGGAAATTGGAAATATGAAGTATTTAGTATAAATACTAGTATAAATAACTCCAAATTGTACTTAAGAGGATTAAGTGCAGTACACTTATTCACACATATTTCAGTAAATGTACTTAGTCACGTTACACCACTGCAAGATACGTTATACATGTTAGTAGGTTGAGCTTCCTGCCACGCAATGCAAAACTATTGTGTGAGTCATCTAAACCAGTGGTTTGCAATTTTTTACAATTTTGAAAAACCTTTTAAAATAGTAGGATATAATAGGATAATAATAATAATAATAATAATAGGAAGATCCATACGCAGCCTGGGATCTGCTAAATTTACTTAGTAATATAATACAAGTGCTGTAGTATACTGTCCACCGTTATGCTTGAATGTAATGGTTAAATAGGTTAAATAAAATGTCTTTGTTTTTTTTAGGCCTACATCAACACAAAACTACAAACTACAACTAAATTGAGCATAGAGGATATTGTATAGGCAATGTTTGACCATCTTTTTGTCGATTACTTGACACGGTGAAAGTTCATGAAACATTGATTTTAGAGGTATTATTAAAATAATGTAATGTCCTAAAATAATAAAAGAAGAAACGTTTATGACGTTTATTATGCAACGTCATTGCTATTATCTCAAATAATTGTGATTAGGCAATTATAACTGTAAGTGACCGGTTGACCTCTGGACACTGGACATGATAAAGGAATGCTGCAGATATTATGGCGTGCAATTATAGCAGTTTCATGACAGATAAGACAAGTTAATGACTTACACACTCGAATAACAAGCACACATCAGTACACTGACAAGACATTGCACACCACAAAACATGCATTCAGCATTATACAGGGAAATCAATCTACATCAGTGTGTGTATGTGTGTGTGTGTGTGTGTGTGTGTGTGTGTGTGTGTGTGCGTGCGTGCGTGTGCGTGCGTGCGTGCGTGCGTGCGTGCATGCATTATAGGCACCATATAGAAATGCTGATGTGTTGTTTTGAAAGCAGATGTGGCAAAATAAATGTAAGCTATACTTTGTCAACTCAAATGCAATATCCACTAAAGCTCCTAAGCCTGAACAAGTGTGGAATAGGCCTAATTAAAATAAATACAAATGTAAACAATATGTAAGTGCATTTTATAACCTAAGAAACCATACCCTCAAGACCAGGCACATATATAAAACAATAGCCACTAAAATAATTAGTTTACCCTCAAACTCAACAACAATGTTCAAAGTTCAGGTCAGCTGCAGTGACTCTGCAAGGGCCGGGGGACAAATGCCAACATGGAAAATATAATACAGTTATTATAATATAACAGAATAGGCTGTGTGTGTGTGTGTGTCAACAACATGAACATACTGTAGGTTCATAACTGTGTGAGTCACATCATATACTATATATGGTTCTATGTGTGAATGTTCATTATTACCTATTCTTATAAGACCACCATAACAATCTTCATAAATGATAACTACACATAATGCATTCTTACCTGCACGTGTGAGCAAACTCTTAATGGTGTAAAATGTGAGAGTGGATCTGGATATATACAGTGACGGTCTGCAAACAGTTCAGGGGAATGGAAACGCTACTGCAAAACATACATCACATCCCATCGTCCGGAGGGACGCTCCGACTTATGACAGGCTGTTGGAGCCGTTCTTCTGTTGTTGCCATGGATACCAAGCTACTAAAATATGTAAATAACGGGAGCACATGTTTCACTGCATGGCTGATACTCAGGTGTTACTGTCTGTAGCTATAAGCCTTGTTTATTAAGATTAACTCTAGTTACGTAACACATTTATTAATGGAAACAAGCAGTGCTTTCTTGGGTTCAATCCATAGTGTTAGCATTGTATTAAACTGTAGCCTGTGCTTTTTTGTTTTTGCAAACTGTTAATAAAGTATTTAATCAATCAATCAAACGAGATGCAAATATAGCCATTGTTTTCTTTGTTATTATTCCCTTTGATTAATCGAATAATACTGAAGCATGATTAGGACTATATATACAACAATTAATTGACACCAACATGGTTTTATAATTCAGTAGGCCTACATTTTGTAAATGTATCTAAATTGATCTTTCACACCACATTATACATCACCATACAATGGTGTCGGGCATCTAAGCTCACATCGCGTTGTGATGTGACTCGTTGTGAGTTTTGTAGATCTATATTATAGTAATAATTTTTAAAATGACACTATAAATCGATTCAATGACATAGTTCAATTAACCCCTGTAGTTGGCCTACTAGGGCCTGTGTGGTTTGTTAAGTATAGCCTATAGGCCTAGTCTTGTGCTTCCCACAGGTTCTGCTGACTTGCCTATCAGTGCATTATTGGGAGCACCTGGCCAGTATAGAGCGTCGCAGTCCCGCCTCCTACCCTGGACCAGGAAATGAAACCCAATGCATTTTCCTCATAGACATTTTTTAAAGTATTTATTTAAAGACGGTTACGCCGCGGACAAAGCCAACTCGAGTCGTGACCACTCATGACAACACAAACAATATTTTGGACCAAACAAATAATTACAAAGAAGAAAAACAACAAAAAAAGTGTTGTAACCTGCCGTTTTCTTCTTCTTTCTAAGAGATGCAGTCCACTCAGAGAGTGGGCGGGGTCTTTGGGCTGGATCCAGGCTAACCTGGAACCATAATATGCCTGGAACTATACCCCCACCTCAATGACCACTGGTGATCCCCGGACCACTGGTTGAAAACCACTGCCGTAAAGTCTGCCGGAAAGCGTGCGTGGATGTCGACCCTCCGAGCTATGGGACGTTACCGTTATCTTCACCACATCTCCTCCGCTGCCAGGCAACCGGAGGCAGCCACTCAGAGGAGAGCATCGGCGAGCCGGGGGGCCGGCGGAGAGTTGTTGTAGTAAAAATATGGCGACGTTCTTCGGCGAGGTGGTGACAGCGTCCTCACGCGCTCTGGACGAAGATGAAGACTACGATGATGATGACGATGGAGCGTACGAAGAAGATGAACACATCCACAAGGAGCTGCAGGAGAAGAGGTGTGTTACCGTAGCATGTCTGTTACATGCAACATCTAAACACACACGCACACTATAGTGTCTGGGACGTTAGCATGTTAGCACATGATGATGGGATGTACATCAGTGATTGATAGTTTTAATGTGATCATATTTTAACGTCAGTCAGTCGACCAAATCAATATTGATCTTATCACATGGCTGTCTCTATGCAGTGGTCACAGCACTCATCTCCAGACAGTAACCTAATTGAGTCAAAGCATATGGACATATATTACTCAACTGAAATGGAAGTTGCTCTGTCATACTTGGGTTTGTCAAACTCAGAAACTGAACTCTTCCACTTATTTGTGTGAATCTCAATCCAAGTATAGCCCTTTTACCTGATTTCAATTCACCATGCATTTTGCTTAGAAACTGCAAGAGCTAAGCCATATGAATGATATTGATAACTAATAGCCGCCCGAATAAAAAAAAGCAAATTGGATGCCATGATCTGCCTTCAATACTGCTTGCATTTACGTCTATTTCTAACTTTGATACGGGTCATACTGTTTTCAGCATTCTTTTTGTTTAAAATGAGTTAAGGGGCTGTGGTCGTGGGTGGGAGATGGTGAGCAAGAAATTGTGTATTTAATGAATTTATATTGTGTTGTGTATTGGACCCCCTCTAAAATATCCTCTTCAAACTAATTCTGACAAATTCTGCCATCTATAGGTTGCAATACCTTATAGCTCCATTGAAACAGAAAAGTCCCAGTTCCTAAGTAATTATTTAACTTCATGGCCAGGTTCATTTTTTTTGAAACATTGTAACACTTCAAAGTGTATGAAAGCAACTTGACTGCTGTTACTGGCAGGTCATGATTAAAACAGAACGACATTGGGCTCTATTGTCGTCCATGCTAAACCCCATTACTTTGCCTTTGCCTTTTTTTTTTTTTACTATTTTGAAAAACATTTTTGAATAGTTAAAATAGCCGATCTACACCGACACGGTGTGAGCTTGTAGATAGGCTATTTTAACTATTCAAAGAAGTGTTAAACTAAAAAAAGTGTTAAACTAAAATTGTAAAACAAAAAGAATAAGGCAAAGTAGTCTAGTGATACAGAGTTTAGCATGAACGAAAATAGAGGTGTGTGTGTGCGTGTGTGCGTGCGTGCCTGCATTTGTGTGTGTAAGAGCGTTAGTTCTTATTTAATGTGTAGTATTGGGTGGTAATGTGTGTGTATATCAGATGTTAATGTGTGTGTGTGTGTGTGTGTGTGTGTGCGCAATTATTTGAGCAGGGAGGTGCAGCTAAACTGGGGTCCGGGAGTCTCAGCGGGGGGCTGTGGGACTGTCCCCTGTTCCAATGTCATCATAGCAGTGGGACACAACGCTACAAGTAAGTGACTCGTCTCGCATCCTCCAATCCAGTTCATGTCATGGTCACAGACAACTGCCACTGGTTCTGCTTTGTTATTGCGCCCAAACGCACACAAGAAGTAATGTCACAACTAGGAAGCCTCTGAGCAGTCACTTGCCCTAGCCCCGACGACCTTACAGGCGTATTACAAAGGCCCAACCTATGTAACTTAGATAGCATTTTATGTAGACTTGGATAGCATTTTATGTAAACGTGGCACTATAAAGTATACAATGCATAGTTTCATTATATAGATATTCCACTGTTATGTTCTTAGCTTACGTATGATTCATGATAACTACTTTTTTATGTACAGTATGTGATGTATTGCCATGCTTTTTGTTCTTGCTTAATGTAAATCGCTCTGGATTAAGCAGAGCGTCTGCTAAATGCCTAAATTGTTATCACCTGATCGCAATTATCTATCTATAAAAGTACCAAGTCTCTGTACGTACGTCTGTAATCCACGTAACTCGAGAACCGTTCGCCCCACCGACTTCAAATTTGACACACGCGTTCCACGCCACCACAGGGCAGTGCAGTGCGCGCTGTCGAGTCCGTCGGATACACCGTCGTCCATAACCAGCGCAAAAGCCTCTGCCCGCCGGGCTCTGGACCTGGTTACCCCTAGCCTCGGTCCCAGCCTTGATCATCTCCGAAAAGAAAGGCACAACATAAGGCAGAGAGTGCATAGCGGGCCGGAACAGATGTATTTCCCCCGGATACGATATTATTCGACCAATCACAACACTTGTTTCATTCATACCGCTCATTTCCTTGAGCGGTACTTCCGTCGACTCTGTGCTTTCAGCCCGGCACCGGTCTAGTTAGAAATAATCGCAATTATTTTACATACTCGTCATCATTGTTTCCATTATGATGTTCATACATTATCAAACATTTTCAAAACTTAGTTTATTTTTGGCTTTTTCTGCCTTTTATTGATAGGTTGAAAGTAGACTGACAGGAAATGGGGACGGGTGGGGGGGGGGGGGGGGGGGGACACGGGATCGGGAGTCGAGCCCGGGAGTCGAGCCCGCGGCAGGCTGGCTCAGCAGCCTAGGTGCGCAGACGGTTGAGCTAACCGTCCGGGCACAAAACTTAGTTTATTAAAATGATGATAGCTGGTGTCATTTTGACAGCAGGCTTTCCAACTAACAGCTGTGCGTGTAGAAGTATTGAAGTTTGGTACAATGCAGTTGCATGCCATTTTTAATACCTAAAATGTATAAATCGTTAAAAACGAGCAGCACTAGGCGCGGTTCGAGTGGCTGCATTTCTCCTGCGCGCGCCGTCCCGTCGTTTTTCGTTTGTGTGCGAATCGAGTCTGATAAATGTTGTCGTGGTTGTTGTTGTTGTTCTCAACAGATTTTCTGTCGGCGTACGTTTTGAACAGTACGGCGTGGGAAGAAGCCGGTAACACGTCGGTGTGGAAGGAGGGGAAGACCGCAGTGTTTCATCGATACAGGGACAACACTTCGGTGAGTGACTCCTTAGTACAATTTACAATCTAGGCTAAATGCCTAGATTTATCCAGAGTGAATTACAATAAGACAGTGGTTTTCAACCTCTTTCTTATCAAGGTCCATTCTTTTTGGGCCACGGACCACCATTTGCTGATATTTAGCCTCGCAAACCCAAAACGTAGAATGTTTTGTTGACGTTGGATAAGATTTTGTTTTGCAATTCCGCGCTGCATTGTTAAATATTCGACATTCTCTTATTGTGTAGACTAAGACTTCTTGTAATGCAGACGTTTAACAATAATTTAACTCTTGAGAGCATAGAATGAAACCAAATAGACCCGTAAGGGTCCATTTGGTTTAATTTTACGCTCTCAAGAGTTAAAGATCTATAAGGGTCCATTAGGTTACCAGCTCTCCACCATTTAGCTGGGGACCACCTGGAACCTCCTCAAGGACCACTGGTTGAAAATCACTACAATAAGGGGTCATCGATAACGTCTGTACACTTGTCCGTGTCAGCCTGTCTAGCTTACGCTGTGAGAAACCTCATACTGCTACTGATTGATTGATTGAAGAATGTATTAACAGTTTGCAGAATTACAGTACATTTCAAGCACAAACTCAATACAAAGGCTGTTAACTGTGAGTGGACGACCCAATTAAGCATTACACTTGTTTCCAATAGGGTCCACCATGTTCAAATCATCAAAACATTTAGAGACGTACAAATAGATACTTCTATAGACAGAACAGGAGCACTTATAATGCTATTATAAGGAATCAGCCCAGCTCCTAATCCAGACAACAGTCTTGTCAAAACTCGACTATTGTAACGCCCTCCTTACTGGCCTACCGGCATGTGCACTTAAGCCTCTCCAACTGATCCAAAATGCCGCAGCTCGCTTGGTCTTCAACCAGCTGCTCCGCCCCCTCCACTGGCTCCCGGTCGCTGCCCGCACAGAATACAAAACCCTGATGCTGGCATTCAAAGCAACCAGAGGTATGGCTCCCCCATATCTTGCAAGCATGAGTGAACCCTACAAACCCTCCCGCGCACTCAGATCAGCCAATGCAGGGAAGCTGGAAGTACCCTCACTAAAAACGCCGGGACAACGCTCCACACGTCCCGTCAGAACTGCAGCATCACTCCCAATCTTCCGCCGTAGTCTGAAAACCCACCTTTTCAGACTCCACCATGGCCCATAGCACTTACCCTACCCCCTTAGACAGCACTTTTTAGACTTAGATAGCATTTGATACAGACTTATAGCATGTTATGTAGACAGCACAATAATTGCGTTGTATGTAGTCATAGCACTTCATAGTATATATGTACAGCATAGTATAGTATATATGTATAGTTTATATGTACAGTGTCATTATATAGATATGTTCTAGCTACGTTCTTAGCTTACGCATGTTTCTTGATAAATGCTTTTTATATATGTGATGTATTCACATATAGTGTTTTATTCATTTATGGGCTGACATTCATCCATTGTCAATAGTGCACTTCCTTATCAAATAGATATAGAGTTTGGATTAACCATTCTGATTTATTTTAGTTCCCCCCCCCCCCCCCCCCAAGTTCCCTTGGTCTAGTCTAGTGCATGTAATGGAAAAATCCATAATGACACTGATTAAATTATAACACATGTACAAACACATTTCAATTTAAAAAAGGCACACAACACAAAATAACTAGCTTTTATTTATTATCTTATTTATTATTCTGAAATGTGCCACGTCAACCCTAGCATCCCTATTCTGGGGGGAGCATTGCATTCGCCACAAAATAGCCGATATACAAGCTCACAATGCGACGCATTGAACACGTATGAACTATTGGACGGCTTAGTGAGCTTGTAGATCAGCGTTTGGGGGGGAAAAAAGAGCGGACCAAGTACAGAAGAGTATTAAGTAGTGAAAGCCTCTTGCTCACTTTGCGGTGAACGAGACAAGTAATGTTTGTGTTGAAATGTCTTGAAGGTTCTGATCTGCCAAGTCACAAACTATGTCCCAGAAGACCAGCTGTTCCAGTGGACTGAAAAGGTAATGACACGTCATTGACGCTAGGGATGCAAATGATCCATTAACCCATTTAGGCCTGACGTCGGAAAAAAAAAAAAAGTCTTCAAAATCCTGACGGTTTTCTGAAAAAACCTTATGTTTCCGTATCAGTGGTGCTCAATATTTCACGTCAAGGACCCCAAAAAAAACTATATGTTGAAAATATGTTGTTCCAGGGACCCCCCCCCCCCCCCCAGAAGCAAAGATTTGAGTCCAGATCCAGAACCCAATACAACCTGCATGAACATGCTCTACCATCCCCAGAACCCAATACAACCTGCATGAACATTCTCTACCATCTACAAATTGGACAGCATTACATTTTATTCATAAAAGAAAAGTTACATAAACAATGCTGCTTTAAGGTGTTTAACGATTCCCGCTCCCCTAACAATTCTTCCCCTTAAGGGTCCGACAGACTGTAATCGTATTTACAAGACATTGGTAAGATCACAACAAGTCCAACGCTATATATAAAAGTGTACCTAAAAGGTCTAATATCTCCCCCGAGCCATAGGGGATTCCCTTTGGCTTAGTGGGCACGATGTTGGCTTTCCAAAACAAACGGTCGACTCTACAGTACGTGCAAAGCTAAGTGTGTCGTGTTGTTGTTGTTGTTGTTCAGGTGTTGGGGTGTCTTCACAAGGCAGGGCTGAGTGTCACGGTGTTGTCGGACTGTCCCGTGTCGGACTACAAGACGTCGGACATGGCGTACAGCAGCAGCAGCGCTCCGTTCCTGCGCTGCCTGCGGACCAGCACGTCCAGAAGCCTGGCGCTCTGCCGGCCCCTGGAGCCGCCCAACATCATCACTGGGCTCCCTGCTGCAGGTGCGCGCACACACGCTAGGCCCTTGTTCCCATGTACCCCATAACCCATTTTGACCTGAGATCAGATTCTCAAAATGTCTTCTACATCCTGACAAGTTTTCTGAAAAAGCTACGTTTCCATGTCGGTCGCTCTTCGATTTAAAAAAAATAGCAGATCTACAAGCTCGTAGCGCGCCACTCGGTGGCGCGCTACGAGCTTGTAGATCTGCTATTTTCCAATAGCTAAAGCATAACATAATGCTGACACCAAAAGGGGTTCCCGCCCAAAATGGGATAAACCAGTGTTGTTTTTGGCAGCACATTTTGCTTTTAATTTTAGTCCTAGCCTCTTGAATAGTTTTCATTTAGTTTTAGTCACATTTTAGTCACCTGGAACGTCTTAGCGTTAGTCTAGTTTTAGTCGACTAAATATCATAAGATTTTAGTAGACTTGGGGCTGCATCTTGCGCCACCCCGGCCCTAACCCCTAAACGTATTTGCCATTTTTTACTATTTTAAAACATTTAAAAAAAATACTTCAACTAGCCAATCTACATCGGCACGTTGTTAGCTTGTATATCGGCTATTTGCACTATTTTAAAATGTTTTAATAGTAAAAAATGGCAAATAGGTTTAGGGATAAGGGGTAAAGGGGTGGCGCAAGATATATGGCTAAATCTACAGTTGATTCAGTTGACAAAATTGTATTTTGGCGGGCCTTGTCGTAATGACAGTTTTTACACTTGCTGAAAATAGCCGACGCGACACGCTGTGAGCTTGTACATCGGCTAATTTCAGCATGCAACCAATTGTAAAATGACTTATACTGGATCTCTTGTCCACTAGTCCCTTCCTAACATTTTAGTCTAGTTTTTATTTGTTGACGAAATCGACAGTATATTTAGTCTTAGTTTTAGTAATCGTACAGTAGCTGTAGTCTTTATTTAGGTTTCCATTTAGTTTTCATCAGTGAAAAAAGGTAGTTGACGAACATTTTTCGTCTTAGTTTTAGGCGACGGAATCAACACTGCCATAAACCAGCATTGGGGGGAAAAGCTGCCCATAAGCCTAAACATGCTGGTGTTTCCAAGGCTGGTACTGTATGCCAGTTGGTGCCACTGGTACTGTATGCCAGTTGGTGCCACTGGTACTGTATGCCACTGGTACTGTATGCCAGTTGGTGCCACTGGTACTGTATGCCAGTTGGTGCCACTGGTACTGTATGCCACTGGTACTGTATGCCAGTTGGTGCCACTGGTACTGTATGCCACTGGTACTGTATGCCAGTTGGTGCCACTGGTACTGTATGCCACTGGTACTGTATGCCAGTTGGTGCCACTGGTACTGTATGCCACTGGTACTGTATGCCACTGGTACTGTATGCCAGTTGGTGCCACTGGTACTGTATGCCAGTTGGTGCCACTGGTACTGTATGCCACTGGTACTGTATGCCAGTTGGTGCCACTGGTACTGTATGCCACTGGTACTGTATGCCAGTTGGTGCCACTGGTACTGTATGCCAGTTGGTGCCACTGGTACTGTATGCCACTGGTACTGTATGCCACTGGTACTGTATGCCACTGGTACTGTATGCCACTGGTACTGTATGCCAGTTGGTGCCACTGGTACTGTATGCCAGTTGGTGCCACTGGTACTGTATGCCAGTTGGTGCCACTGGTACTGTATGCCACTGGTACTGTATGCCAGTTGGTGCCACTGGTACTGTATGCCAGTTGGTGCCACTGGTACTGTATGCCACTGGTACTGTATGCCAGTTGGTGCCACTGGTACTGTATGCCACTGGTACTGTATGCCAGTTGGTGCCACTGGTACTGTATGCCACTGGTACTGTATGCCAGTTGGTGCCACTGGTACTGTATGCCACTGGTACTGTATGCCACTGGTACTGTATGCCAGTTGGTGCCACTGGTACTGTATGCCAGTTGGTGCCACTGGTACTGTATGCCACTGGTACTGTATGCCAGTTGGTGCCACTGGTACTGTATGCCACTGGTACTGTATGCCAGTTGGTGCCACTGGTACTGTATGCCAGTTGGTGCCACTGGTACTGTATGCCACTGGTACTGTATGCCAGTTGGTGCCACTGGTACTGTATGCCACTGGTACTGTATGCCAGTTGGTGCCACTGGTACTGTATGCCACTGGTACTGTATGCCAGTTGGTGCCACTGGTACTGTATGCCAGTTGGTGCCACTGGTACTGTATGCCACTGGTACTGTATGCCAGTTGGTGCCACTGGTACTGTATGCCACTGGTACTGTATGCCACTGGTACTGTATGCCAGTTGGTGCCACTGGTACTGTATGCCAGTTGATGCCACGTAATGTGTCACATGATGGTATTTCGCGTGCAGTAATATTTTTGAATGCTTCAGTTTCCAAGTGGAAAAAAACAAACAAAGTCAGTCGGGTGGTCAAAAGTGGAGGTGTGTGTGTGTGTGTGTGGGGGGGGGGGGGGGGGGGGTGAATGGAAAAAAGGGCCCCCCTTGAGAGAACACTGTTAAAATTTAGATCTGCTGTTTTTGAAAAGTCAAAGTACAAGCTGCAGCATTAAAATGGTTGAACTGATATTGATCCTATATTAACTAATTTAGCTGGGGACCCCCCCCCCCAGAACCCCCTCAAAGCCTATAGGTTGAAAAGGGTTTAAATATATATTTTAGATATGTAATAATTGCCTCTGTATTGGGAGATGAGTGTGCACACGCATGTACCGTATGCTGTATACTGCCGTAGCAAATGAAAACGTATCTTGTTTGTGTTGTGGGTGTTCAGTCCTCAGTCAGTGTCAGATCCATCACATTCCTGCCGTGGTCTACCAGTGTTACACCGATGTCATCACCCCAGACTCCATCACCATGGAAACCTACAAGCCTCTTCTGAGCAGCCTGAGCAAAGTGGTCAAGGTGAGAGGTCACTTTTTAAAACCCATCCTCGGGGGGGGGGGGGGGGGGGGGACCCCTTTTGGTGTTTTAAAGCATTGTGTTATGCTTTAATATTGAAAAATAGCAGACCTACAAGCTCGTAGCGCGGCACCGCGTGCCCATCTGTGAGCATTAAACCCATTTAGACCTGAGAAAGTCAAAAGAAAAAGTCTTCTAAATCATGACAGTTTTCTGAAAAAACTATGTTTCTATGTCAGTGGTTCTCAAACTAGTTCATGTCAAGGACCCCCATGATGAATGATGTGTACAGTAATTGGTCGCGGACCACAATCTCAAAATATATTGTTCCAGGGACCTCCCCAGAAGCAAAGATTTGAGTTAAAAACGTTCGCTCTGAAAGAATATATATTCAGAGATATGCGCCACATTTTCACGATTTTTCAAACATAGCAGATCTACAAGCTCATAGCGCAGCACTCGGTGCCGTGCTACGAGCTTGTAGATCTGCTATTTTTCAATGGCTAAAGCATAATGCTTAAAACACCAAAAGGGGTTCCCGTCCAGAACGGCTTAAGTTTAGACAACTTAGAACATTTTGTATCCACATTTTATGGATGGCAGGTTATACATTGTTCTCACTAGAAATTAACTATATCACTATTACCTTGGTTTGATTATTAAAAACTATATATTATATAATAGAATATATTTGAAAGTAACTATGATTTATTCAAGAAATCCACCGCCACCATCTAGTGGTGGTGTGGTGCACTAGCGCCCTCTATTGACCAGCCGCCACTGCTCATCAATGAGAACAAATCTACTCCAAAAATGTGCACTCGTTTTTTTGTTTCTGAAGGTTTCTGACCCTGTTTGACCAGAATGGTCAATTAAATCTGTCGATGCAACAGATCTTTATTTATAAGCTCAAACATATCCCCAACTCTATTCCCAAACCTTTTGCCAATGACTTTCAAACAAATTCTCAAGTACACAATTACATCATCTTCATACTCGCCTTTATCGTACCACTCAGTCAGTTTTCCATCAAATACAGACGTACTAACACCATACGACAAATAAGTCTACTGGTCAGCAACTGTCTTCTCTTAAGAACAAGTTGAAGTATGCTCTGATTAACCAGATCACTTAAATTATTCGTATTTTTTCAGTTTCAGTTTATTTTTTATTTATAGTGAAACATAAATAAAACTGAGACGAAAAATGTTGGCTCTTATTTTGAAGAGGAAGTTATGCACAGGAAATCCGTTTCAGGTTATTTTAAAAAAAAAGAAAAAAGAAAGTTATGGAACCATTAAGTGAGAATCTAATCTTTTCAAGCTTATGGTAGAATAGTACGTCCTTTATCCATCCGTTATGTGTAGGTGGAGAATTAATTTAATCTTACGACGGAAAAAAATACCCGATCTCAAGGACTAACCAAAAATGTTTCCCTCATTAGCTTCTGCAATTTGGAAATAATCGGATGTAAACGTGAAGAAATACGGTGTCTAATCTCTTCCCTTCTCTCTTTTGCAGCTCAATCCATCTCCCAGTGCAGAAATCCTCTGCAAGTATGTCAAGTCCAGTGAGATTCAAAGCAACCTGTACATTTGAAAGTTTACATTGTTCATACTTAATGATTCTACAGTAAATAGGCCAATACTTTCTATACTTGTTGTGTGATGTTGTTGAATGAGTAAAGTACATTTCTTGGATTCATTGTATTTTACATTTTTTAAAGGGGACAAGAACTTGTGACTAAATAATAACTAACTATAGTGAATCCATTGGAACACTGAATCCATTTCCACAAGAGTTTTGCATTTATTAATTAATGCTGAAGGTTGATGCTGCCTGACCTAACTGAAGAATAGATACTGAAGAACTACTATTCCCCCACAAATGCCAACAATAATGATGTGGCCTGATTAACTACACAAACGAACCCAATCATATGTCGTAGTTCACCCATCTCAATAACTGACTATGGTGTCGTTTCCATTTAAGCTTAATTTACGTCAGTTCAAAGTGACATACAACTGACAAACACTGAGGAAACCTAGAAATTAAAAAGAAAGCTAATGGGCTGCAAAAGAAAAACTCTTTCTAGTTTGACAGAGTTGTACCCAGATTGTCCAGTAGATGGCACCAGAGTCTCGTTTATCATGAGATTTTGTTATGGTCTATGGGTGAAAAGCAGCAGCAGAGTACAATTTTATTCAAGTACTGTATTTGATTCAAATTGTGATATAGTTTGTACGTTATACATTAGTATATTTGAGTAATACATTTTAATACCATATAATTCTACTCCACTACATCTCAGAGGCAAATACAGAACCTTGTTTCCACTACAATTATTTGCTCACAACAATGTGGCACGTTTTGAGCTTGTAGATCGGCTATTTTTGGCAAGGTGGTTTGGTGGTCCGTCTTGCCAGAGCCATAGGCCCCTTTTCCACCGGTTGGTTCACAATGGGAACCAGTTCAGTTCTTTTTGGTTCTTACTACTTAGTCCATGAGCCAGAGCTCCAAAATTGAAACGTTAATTATGAATTGAGTGGGCAAAACCATACCTATTAGATTATCACCATTAAACTTCCCCAATTGAGTACTTACATGAAGACAATGATGTATTGTATTACAAATTTTACAGTTTTAAATATGCAAATGAGGCATTATGTAGGAAAATATGCAAAATAATCGAAAATATGAAAAAGCTACTACTGTGGAAGGGTTATCATGTATAAATTTACTTGTATTGATCCTAAACAATTTAATATAGGGTATAGTTTGCCCACCAATTTTGGAGCTCTGGCTCATGGACTAAGAATCAAAAAGAACTGAACCGGTTCCCATTGGGAACCAACCGGTAGAAAAGGGGTCATAGAGTAAGACAGAGTTGCACGTGTGCGCAACATGACAACTGTCAAACAAGTATTGTACAGTAACAACTAAAGTCTGTGTAATGTTTATGTTGTACTATTACTAACAAGCAATCTAAAATAAATGGATTTAAGATCATTAAAGCTGGGCTGTTACCAGCTCAGTGGCCTTGTGGATAGAGACACGGGGACTACAAATTTCATGCCCCCAAATGAGACAGCGGCCCCACTTCTGGTCCGTTTCAACTGTGTACTGCAGCTGCCAATGCAATCCCTATGAGAGGCATCATGAAATACCCTAATTTCACTGGTTCATTACTGAGGCTATAGCGATTTTCTTTGTGTTCTAATAAAGTGTCCCATATGTTTGATTTGTCCTTTTCAATGTCACATACCTGCCATCTCAATATACATCCTACAATGTACTATAATATACTCCATCAGTTTGTGAAAAGTACTAGCATTGTAATTCTCAAGTCAAAGTGGTCGCACGGTATATACGTCACGGTTGCATCCCTTGAGGTTTTCAATACCCAGATATATTTGTTGTATTTCGTTTTATATGCTTATTAATACTCATCTGGAGAATTCACTAGGTAGTTGAAAATGTTAGGATGTCACTCCTCCATTTAGCTGGGTTATTTTCCCATGCAACTATTCAGCAAAGTTAATTATACAACAAGTTGACAGCGGTAAAACACACCGTCGGAGCTCCGTGGTAGGTAGAACATATATAGTGAGCCTGTGACATGTTCAAAATATAGACATGAATAACAAAGTCAGTCAGGATCGGGATGTATATTGAGAATTCCACTCTTCAAAGTCGGCGCTCGTAGCCTCGTAAAGGCAGTGACGTCCCTTAAAAGCGACAGGTTCTCTGTCTGCTGTCTCCCCTCTGCTCTGTTAACATTATGGGTAACTCATTCAAGTGGTAAATTAAATGTGAAATACATCCTCTATTGAGAAAACAACAATATATGTTGACAAAGACACTTCATACATTTGGAAACATATTTTTATTCAAATCAATATAGTCTTCAGTTCATTTCATATTATTTTAAAAGTAGGCTAACTACAGTTGAATTGCAATGGACTTCTATGGGCTGGCCTGCAGTATCCGTGCCAACGGACCAGAAGTGGGGACGCTGTCTCATTTGGGGGCGTGAAATTTGTAGTCCCGCCCTGAGACTGGGAGGTCGGGGTTCGATCCCCGGCCGGGTCATACCAAAGATTCTAAAAATGGGACCCAGTGCCTCCCTGCTTGACACTCAGCATCAAGGGTTGGATTGGGGGTAAGTCCCTGCGACATACTAGCGGCATGTCCAGGGGGTGTACTTGTACATCAAGCTGCCTCACGCTACAGAAACAGGAGATAGGCTCCTGCCCTATGGGCCTCATGGCTCGGCAAGGCTACTTACTAAAGCTGGGCTGTTGCCTCAGTCCAATGCATTTTTGCCTACTTCCGGTCCAGAACTCTGGACACTGTTCGCTATGCTCTTCGCCAATAGAATTCTATGCAGAAGAGCCGCCACATTGGACTGGCCCTGTGAAGTAGTTGTCGCAACTCTGTCTTACTGTATGGCTCTGCGTCTTGCTAAGTATAGAGGGCTTATGTAACTTCAAAGTATTCTGTCTGCATGGCACCCAAGATGTTATACAAGGAAGGATAGGCCTATCTCACAGCCCCCTTTCCACGCCCCCTTCCGGTAGCTAGTGGTGTCATTTAACATTAGGCATTTACACTTTTTTTTCTCTGGAGAATCTAAGTACATTTCCTAATGTTAAAATGTGATAATAATATGAAGAAAACACAATGGTATAACAACTCAAATAAGTAGAATAAACCTTACCTTTACAAAACGGTAGTTTGTGGCTTGTGAAAATACCTCATGGAAGTCTATGGACCGCAGAAAAAATAACACCATTAGCTCCAAAAGGGGGCGGGGAAATGCTGTGAGATAGGCCTATTCAGCGAGGTGACATCAGCCGACATCAAGGTTAGGGTGATAATCACAGGTAAACGTTACAATGTGGCTGTAAGACTTAACAACCAGGATGTGGCAACAGAGGCTGTTCCTTTTGAATCACCATCAGTCATCATGATAAGATAAGACATCAAGTGGCCTTAAGGCTAGTGCACTGTGTAACTTTCCTCCTCTACCCCTGATTTAACCCGGTTACCTGAAATGAAATGACTACTATCTTTACCCAGGGTATCTGGGCTAAGCTCAAGAACTTGTTTCCAGCCAGGCCCTGCTCATAGAACATTTCATCGTAGTGGTTCAATGCCTTGTTCAAGGGCACTTCAGCGGTGGTAATTTTAACGTGTCGGACCGCTGATTCGAACTGGCGACCTTCCGGTATCAAGACCGCTCCGCAATCCGTTCGGCCACCGCTGCCACAAATTACTACTAAACGTGGCGCTGTTGTGCCAGAAACAGAGAGAGAGAGATAGTGCTGCACTATCTCTCTTCCTAGATTGATGCTGATGTAACATGATTTTGTCGTTTTCAGAATCCAACATGTGTGACTTCTACAGAATGGACCAAATCACCCCAAGATCTACTGGCCTTCACTCCATGATCAAGGTAGCATTGTGTGTGTGTGTGTGTGTGTGTGTGTGTGTGTGTGTGTGTGTGTGTGTGCGCGCGCGCGCATCTGCTATTTTTGAAAAACCGTGGAAATGTGGCGCAAATCTTTGAATATATATTCTTTCACAGCAAACGTTTTAACTCAAATCTTTGCTTCTGAGGGGGGGGGGGGGGGTCCTTGAAACATCATATTTTCAGATGGGGGTCAGAGGCCAAATACATATATAATTTTTGGGGGTCCTTGACATGAAATATTGAGCACCACTGACATAGAAACATGAGGTTTTTCAGAAAATGGTCATGATTTATAAGACGTTTTTTTATTTCGACGTCGGGTCTAAATGGGTTAAGTGCTGCGCTCCTAGCAGTGATTGATCCAGACAGGCCTTCACGATCTAAATGTCTCAAAGGAGACTTGATTTATTGATTGAATACTTTATTAACAGTTTGCAACAACAAAAAAGCACAGGAAAGTACAGTTTAATACAAGGTATGCTAAGAGGATTTAAACCCAAGAAAGCGTATTGGCTTGTTTCCATAAGGGTCCCTCCCTCCTACTCAATTCATCAACATGTAGCCTATTGACATTATAGTGCTATGCAAAAACATCATGTTCAATATAACTCTCAGAGTGAGGAACCAAATAGACCCGGAGTTAAATTAATTGAACTCTCGGGATGTAGGCCTGTTCATGTAAACGTCCCTGTAATATGATCTCATGTATTGACAGTGACGTACCATATGGGTGTGTATGATAATTTTCCACTGCGCACAGTGCGCATGTAAAATACTGATGTTACCAATGACCCGCCCCATTCCAACAAGAACACACACACACTCACCGCGCCGAGATTCTATTGTACCTACTAATCATTTAAGCTTTGAATTCTTGCTATTGAAGCGTTTGGCGATCGAAGGAATTAAGGGTAAGTGCATTATTTGGTCTTGTATCGTCTTTGTATTGCATTATCCCCGCGCCGCCGCGCGTATACGTCTACAGTTTACCTCTATTGGTGAGTTTATATTATTTAAACAATGCTCTAATATAGATTCATACAAGGTTTCGGATATCCGGGTTATTGTTTATTTGTTGGTGTGTGACTGATCAGCACACAACTTGTTTAAGCCTCAGAGATTTGTTCTTCAACGTATCACGCGCGCGCGCACACACACACACACACACACACACACACACACAAAGTCACACACACACACACACACGTACCGCAATGAGTCATTTCGGGGAACTGTCACAGCTGGCTGTACTGTAGCCTATAGTAACTTTGATTGGGTAATAATGGAATGGTGTTTGTGTGCCCTAATGCAGTGGTTCCCCAAACTTTTTTCATGTCAAGGACCCCCAAATTGGCACTAATTAGTCAAATAATTTGGTTCCATTTGTACACTCTCAGAGTTACAGACCCATAAGGGTCCATTTGGTTCCAAACTATCATAGCTGGGGACCCCCTGGAACGCCACGGACCCCACTTTGGGAACCACTGCCCAGTGTGTAGGCTGTGACAGCTCATTATAGCCTCCTAGCTAATGCTGATAGGTTATATTATGATACAAGTGTTATGCTGAAGTGCTATAAGAACTCATTAGCCTATAGGCTGCCTATAATGTTGAAAAGTTATGTTGTGAAATAAACAAGTGAAGTTAAATTCAATCCAGTCAGTTTCACATTCTGTTGAGTAGGCCTATACATATTTCATTTCAAGGACTCCTCATGGTTTCATATTAGAAGTCAAATTTAGACCTGTGGTTTCATCTCAAACGTTTTCATGCAGGTCCCCCAAATTTCATATATATTTGGCCGCACATGCAGACCCCCTTCTGAGAACACAATGTGCCAGGGATCGACCTGCCCCAAGATTCTTTGAGTTGAGAGATTGTAAATCTGCTATTTTCAAATAGCAGATACAGGTATAGCCTATAGCAGGGGTGGGCAACTGGCGGCCCGGGGGCCACATGCGGCCCCCACCTTCACTTAATGCGGCCCTCAGGTTAATGTCAGAATACTGATATAGTATTGATTTCAGCCATTACAATTCCAAACCCGCTTTAATTACTTCATGACTAGTATTAAATGACTATAGTACTTAATGACTAGTATTAAAATGTTATTGTCTTTTTGTGTCCATTGTAGTTATGTTAACAGTTCATAAAGTTAACATAACTATAACTAAATGCATTTGAAATTCAATAAAAAAGGTTACTTTTCAGGATTCCAATTCAAAAATAGCAAAAAATTAATCAGGTTTTCAATTCAAATATAGCAAAAATAGCCGATCTACAAGCTCAAAACGCGTCGCAGCGCGACGCGTTTTGAGCTTGTAGAGCGGCTATTTTTGCTATAAAAAGACAATAACATTTTAACTAGTCATTAAGTACTATAGTCATTTAATACTAGTCATGAAGTAATTAAAGCGGGTTTGGAATTGTAACGGCTGAAATGATGTTACGACAGTAACATGCACTGTGGCCCCTCTGGAGTGAGTGTGGAAATATATTGGCCCTCGCCATCGTCAAAGTTGCCCATCCCTGGCCTATAGGGTTTAAGTGGTTAGATGCTACTCTAGGACCCACTTTGAGAACACAAGACGGACCCCCATTTGATACCTTTTGTTGAGGGGCGTGTATGAGCACCAAATGTGCTCAGCTGATTGGCTGAGTACGGAATGTGAAGTATGATGATACCAGAGTGATCTATAGTAAGAGAGTGGCGACACGCTTTGATCTCGCCGCAAAGCGTGGTGCTATGGACTATAGTTCCAAACATTGGAACTATCCCATTGAGATAGAATGAGCACTTCCGCATTCCATTGTTACAATGGAACTCAACGCTATAGTCGCCACTCTCTGGATGATACATCGCAAGTGTGATTTTGTTTTTAATCTCTGGGACCCCCAATCTACACTGTAAAACACTGAGTAAAATACTTTGAGTGTTGGCCTGGGCCGTGGCTCAGCGGTCCAGGCACCTTGGCCGGTAGCCCGAGTCTGGCAGTGTGACGCGGGTTCGACTCCCGATCCTGACGGCCTTTACTGCATCTCCCTCCCAAATTTCCTGTCAGCCTACTGACTGTCTCTCTATAAAATAAAATATAAATAATATAAAAGGCGAAAGCCACACAAAAAATGTTTAAAAAATAATAATACTTGAGTGTTAATTTAACTCTGAGTGTGTCAGAAACAGCCTTCCATAAGCAATAGCCATTTTGAACTCACGAAAGTGACTACTGCCCAATAACAGCGTGTCTTTTCCGGGTATGCTGTTACGCATGCTTCGCAAGAAATCTCGGGAAAATGTTGCCCTGCTTCTCGAGAGAACACGCCCCAGAGCCGGAAGAGGCTCTTTATAGGTCTATGCTGCTAATGCTGTCCACATTCTGTTTGGCGGCGCCAAACAGAATGGCCCCTGAATAAGCCCTGTATGTCAAGTGGTCGTATAGTTTTAGAATTTATATTCAAAAATACTTCAAGACTATATTTAGAGTTCAAATTGCGTATGGAAAACTCAAACTGTGGGTTCCTAGATTTATGCTGATGTAACATGATTTTGTCGTTTTCAGAATCCAACATGTGTGACTTCTACAGAATGGACCAAATCACCCCAAGATCTACTGGCCTTCACTCCATGATCAAGGTAGCATTGTGTGTGTGTGTGTGTGTGTGTGTGTGTGTGTGTGTGTGTGTGTGTGTGTGTGTGTGTGTGTGTGTGTGTGTGTGTGTGTGTGTGTGTGTGTGTGTGTGTGTGTGTGTGTGTGTGTGTGTGTGTGTGTGTGTGTGTGTGTGTGTGTGTGTGTGTGTGTGCGTGCGCGTGTGTGTGTGTGTGTGTGTGTGTGCAAGTGTGTGCATCTGCTATTTTTGAAAAATCGTGGAAATGTGGCGCAAATCTTTGAATATATATTCTTTCACAGCAAACGTTTTAACTCAAATCTTTGCATATCATTTTTGGGGGTCCTTGACATGAAATATTGAGCACCACTGACATAGAAACATGAGGTTTTTCAGAAAATGGTCATGATTTATAAGACGTTTTTTTTTATTTCGACGTCGGGTCTAAATGGGTTAAGTGCAGACACATCGGAGCTGCGCTCCCTGCAGTGATTGATCCAGACAGGCCTTCATGGTCGTCAGCAGGGATACAAAGAGACACACATGCATTCTCTCCACGTGTCCCCTTGGCAACCAGATAGCCAGACTGTCGGGTAGAAACCTCGTATAGGGCACGGTGGCACAGTTGGTAGTGCTGTCGCCTCACAGCTAGAAGGTCCTGGGTTCGATTCCCGCTCGGGACGCTGTGGGTGCTGGCGGCGTGTTTCCTCCTCCGCGTCATCAGTGCCCATACCCGAGGCGGGGTTGGCGAAAGGACCTTTCTGTGTGGAGTTTGCATGTTCTCCCCGTGTCCCATAGGACAAAAAACATGCAGTAATCCTGGTCTCTAAACTGCCTCCCCCTGGCCAGCCGGGGCGCCTGATGGAGGGGAAAGGAACTGGTTGGAATAACGTGTTCCTTCCACGCGCTACGTCCAACCAGGGAAACTCCCCCCTGTCAGGTGTAAAGGAGCAACTTGGACACTCAGGCATGAAGGAAGCATGAGTTCAAGTCTGTTGCTCTCCCATATATGGGGACAAGTTTGGCGGAGGGTGTGTAGAGCCCAGGATCACATTAGATAATTGACACAGGGGTGAAAAAATGGGTTACAAAATCGTGGGATAAAAAATATTTAAAAAAAAGAAACCTCGTATAAAGGCCAATTCATTGTCCAGTTTTCCGTGAAGAGGTGACCAACCGAAAACTACAACCTGACGTCACGCCACGGTGGTCACCACTCACACGACACACCTCTCCGTTTTCACTAACCACCGTTTCGGTGTAGGTCACCTCTTCACAGAAAACTGGACTATGAAGAGGCCTTTACAGTTTGCAAACGGCAGTGGTGGAAAGTAACTAAGTACTTTTACTTAAGTACAGTACTTGAGTATTTCCAATTTCCAGTAATTTCACTTCTACTCCACTACATCTCAGAGCCAACATTTGTACTTTTACTCCACTACAATTATTTGAAAACTTTAGTTACTAGTTAATTTGGCAATTTTAGAAAACATACATTAACCACTTCAACCCTATACATTTCGGCCATTTGATAATAGCCAATTCAAGCTATTTTCAATAGATTTTGTACACATTTTGAACTTGTGAAATGGGACATTCTGCAATATGAGTACTTTTAGTACTTTAAGTACATTTTGATGCCGATACTTTTACTCAAGTATATTTTCAATTCCGTACTTTTATTCTAAATTGCAGTATTGGTACTTTTACTTGAGTAAAACAATTGAGTACTTTTTCCACCACTGGTACAGCAGGTTGCAATTGCATAAGCAATGCGACCGTACTCCAGTCTTGGGTGATAAGGTGACTCACCGAAACGGTGAGCAGTGAGTCGCTCACCGCCGCGACAGTGACGTCACGTTGTAGTTTTCGGTGGTCACCTTATCACCTATAAGGGCAGATTCACACTATGGTCCCGGATGTGCACTCAGGACCACTTGGCAGGTGTTGTGGTCAGTGTGAATGCTGCGTACTGTTCCCGGGGAGCGGATCACCCCAACCGTTCCCGGGGACCGCGTGGAGGTATATAGTCTTCAGGACCGATTGAAGTGTACTCGGGTATACGCATCGCTGCAATGTGAAAGCATTGAATACAGTTGAATGAAGTGTACTGGGATACGGATCGCTGCAATGTGAAAGCATTGAATACAGTTGTGATGAAGTGTACTGGTATATGGATCGATGCAATGTGAAAGCATTGAATACAGTTGAATGAAGTGTACTGGGATACGGATCGATGCAATGTGAAAGCATTGAATACAGTTGAATGAAGTGTACTGGGATACGGATCGCTGCAATGTGAAAGCATTGAATACAGTTGAATGAAGTGTACTCGGATACGGATCGCTGCAATGTGAAAGCATTGAATACAGTTGAATGAAGTGTACGCGGAAACGCATCGCTGCAATGGGAACGCATTGAATACAGTTGAATGAAGTGTACTCGGATACGCATCGCTGCAATGTGAAAGCATTGAATACAGTTGAATGAAGTGTACTCGGGTACGCATCGCTGCAATGTGAAAGCATTGAATACAGTTGAATGAAGTGTACTCGGATACGCATCGCTGCAATGTGAAAGCATTGAATACAGTTGAATGAAGTGTACTCGGATACGCATCGCTGCAATGTGAAAGCATTGAATACAGTTGAATGAAGTGTACTCGGATACGCATCGCTGCAATGTGAAAGCATTGAATACAGTTGAATGAAGTGTACTCGGGTGCGGAAGAAAATCGGGGGAACGTATTCGGGAACAGTTTGAATCTGCCCTAAAACTGGAGTATATGAATTATGAATAGGACTTAAAAAGGATAACACAAAAAAAAGCCTTGAGGGCTCGTTTCCATTGTACGTCTATGTATTCAAAGACACATACTGTACAATACATATACAATGGGGGGGGGGGGGGAAGCTAAGACTTAACCACTTAAAACCCAGTCATTCGTATTGTGGGGACAGCCTTTTTGCTGAAAATAACAGATTGACAAAAGGCGTGGTCGTCAATACGCTATTTTCAGCCAAAGCTTCCCCCCAAAAAAGACACTAGTATTGAGCCCTGAGGGTTACCCATATTGAGCCCTGAGGGTTACCCATATTGTGGGTAAGTGATTAAACTTGGGATATTTCACTTTCAAACGTGTCTCTAACTTCAAACTCCATTTTAACCACGACAGATTAATTGGAAACACCCGTCCTTGGTCCCAGTGACTGATATTAAACACCCGTCCTTGGTCCCAGTGACTGATATTAAACACCCGTCCTTGGTCCCAGTGACTGATATTAAACACCCGTCCTTGGTCCCAGTGACTGATATTAAACACCCGTCCTTGGTCCCAGTGACTGATAGTCCTTCTAATGCGTGAGGGGGCCGTGGGTTTTTCTTTAACTTTATTTATTATTCTTTATATATATATATATATATATATATATATATATATATATATATCCCACTGAGCAATAGCCGGCTATTAGACGTGCGTCTAAAAATTAGACGTCTATTCTTAGATTAGACGTTGATTAGCGGTTGTTCTAATCAACCGCTAATCAACGTCTAATCTAAGAATAGACGTCTAAAAAACTTTCATTTTTAGACGTTTTCTATCCCATTTTTAGACGGCCCTTTAGACGAATATTAGACGTCTATTAGACCATGGACAGCTGAGTCACACCGCTCAGTGTACACACAGCTGGGAGACAGTAGCTGTGCTGCTGTCTCACTAGGACTCCGAGAGAGACTATAGGACAGCTGAGAGACACTAGCTGTGCTGCTGTCTCACTAGGACTCAGAGAGAGACTAGGACAGCTGGGAGACACTAGCTGTGCTGCTGTCTCACTAGGACTCAGAGAGAGACTATAGGACAGCTGGGAGACACTAGCTGTGCTGCTGTCTCACTAGGACTCAGAGAGAGACTAGGACAGCTGGGAGACACTAGCTGTGCTGCTGTCTCACTAGGACTCAGAGAGAGACTATAGGACAGCTGGGAGACACTAGCTGTGCTGCTGTCTCACTAGGACTCAGAGAGAGACTAGGACAGCTGGGAGACACTAGCTGTGCTGCTGTCTCACTAGGACTCAGAGAGAGACTATAGGACAGCTGAGAGACACTAGCTGTGCTGCTGTCTCACTAGGACTCAGAGAGAGACTATAGGACAGCTGGGAGACACTAGCTGTGCTGCTGTCTCACTAGGACTCAGAGAGAGACTAGGACAGCTGGGAGACACTAGCTGTGCTGCTGTCTCACTAGGACTCAGAGAGAGACTATAGGACAGCTGGGAGACACTAGCTGTGCTGCTGTCTCACTAGGACTCAGAGAGAGACTAGGACAGCTGGGAGACACTAGCTGTGCTGCTGTCTCACTAGGACTCAGAGAGAGACTATAGGACAGCTGAGAGACACTAGCTGTGCTGCTGTCTCACTAGGACTCAGAGAGAGACTTTAGGACAGCTGAGAGACACTAGCTGTGCTGCTGTCTCACTAGGACTCAGAGAGAGACTATAGGACAGCTGAGAGACACTAGCTGTGCTGCTGTCTCACTAGGACTCAGAGAGAGACTAGGACAGCTGGGAGACACTAGCTGTGCTGCTGTCTCACTAGGACTCCGAGAGAGACTATAGGACAGCTGAGAGACACTAGCTGTGCTGCTGTCTCACTAGGACTCCGAGAGAGACTATAGGACAGCTGAGAGACACTAGCTGTGCTGCTGTCTCACTAGGACTCAGAGAGAGACTAGGACAGCTGAGAGACACTAGCTGTGCTGCTGTCTCACTAGGACTCAGAGAGAGACTAGGACAGCTGAGAGACACTAGCTGTGCTGCTGTCTCACTAGGACTCAGAGAGAGACTATAGGACAGCTGAGAGACACTAGCTGTGCTGCTGTCTCACTAGGACTCCGAGAGAGACTATAGGACAGCTGAGAGACACTAGCTGTGCTGCTGTCTCACTAGGACTCAGAGAGAGACTATAGGACAGCTGAGAGACACTAGCTGTGCTGCTGTCTCACTAGGACTCAGAGAGAGACTAGGACAGCTGAGAGACACTAGCTGTGCTGCTGTCTCACTAGGACTCAGAGAGAGACTAGGACAGCTGAGAGACACTAGCTGTGCTGCTGTCTCACTAGGACTCAGAGAGAGACTAGGACAGCTGAGAGACACTAGCTGTGCTGCTGTCTCACTAGGACTCAGAGAGAGACTTTAGGACAGCTGAGAGACACTAGCTGTGCTGCTGTCTCACTAGGACTCAGAGAGAGACTAGGACAGCTGAGAGACACTAGCTGTGCTGCTGTCTCACTAGGACTCAGAGAGAGACTAGGACAGCTGAGAGACACTAGCTGTGCTGCTGTCTCACTAGGACTCAGAGAGAGACTAGGACAGCTGAGAGACACTAGCTGTGCTGCTGTCTCACTAGGACTCCGAGAGAGACTATAGGACAGCTGAGAGACACTAGCTGTGCTGCTGTCTCACTAGGACTCAGAGAGAGACTATAGGACAGCTGAGAGACACTAGCTGTGCTGCTGTCTCACTAGGACTCAGAGAGAGACTAGGACAGCTGAGAGACACTAGCTGTGCTGCTGTCTCACTAGGACTCAGAGAGAGACTAGGACAGCTGAGAGACACTAGCTGTGCTGCTGTCTCACTAGGACTCAGAGAGAGACTTTAGGACAGCTGAGAGACACTAGCTGTGCTGCTGTCTCACTAGGACTCAGAGAGAGACTATAGGACAGCTGAGAGACACTAGCTGTGCTGCTGTCTCACTAGGACTCAGAGAGAGCGGTTGCATTGGCATTAGATATTGGACGTGATTTTAGTAGTACTTTTGTTTTGTGGCAGTGGCACATACAAGCGAAGCATGCGCGCGCACACACACACACACAGAGAGACAGACAGAGGGGGGGGGGGGGGGGGTCAGCATGCCATAGATAGAGAGTTACATGAATTCAGATTTCTGACATAAATTTGAGTTAATACATTCTTAGGTTAATCAGAGAGAGAGAGAGAGAGAGAGAGAGAGAGAGACAGAGACAGAGACAGAGACAGACAGAGGTAGATAGCACCAGTAGATACAATGGTACATTTCAGTGTGGTCTGGCATTGTGATGACATGTACAGTATATAGCTGGTAAAAGATGATTGCAGGAACTTGCTTTCGATTGCTTTTCCGTGGTATTATTACACAACACACACACACACACACACACACACACACACACACACACACACACACACACACACACACACACACACACACACACACACACACACACACACACACACACACACACACACACACACACACACAGAGAGAGAGAGGGAGAGACAGACAGACAGACAGACAGACAGACAGATAGAGAACAGATAGTGACAGAGACATGAGAACGGTGCATAGCAGTGTGGTTTGGCTTGCTCCTGCATTGTGATGACGTGCAGTTATAGTCGAGATACTGTAAAAGATGATTGCACGAGCAAACATGTCTCTCTAACCCAGCAAAGTACACACAGAGAAATAAAGGTGCCAACTGGAACCCAAACTGGTTCTCCAGAGTGTGGCCGTAGATCAGTGGTTGAACTCTTTTGTCTCAGGGCACCGCTTCAGATAACCTTTCCATCCATGCTATTGAAAGATAGCAGACCTACAAGCTCGTAGCGCGGCACCGAGTGCCGCGCTACGAGCTTGTAGGTCTGCTATTTTTGAAAAATCGTGAAAATGCGGCACAAAGTGCAAGATGCATTGCACTGCATCGACGCGCGTGTCACGTGATCGGCCCGAGCCAATGGGAAGAAGGAAATGGCGGGATTTCACCGCCGGCCGCTTCCTGTTTCAGCGCCATTTTAAAAGCCTTTTTCCCCCTCAGAATCCAGGCTGCATCCGCGGTGATCGAACAGAACGCAGACGTCCTGGGCTCATTTCTGATGTTATGCGGCGTCGCGCTTCTGAAGAGAAATAAAGTTTCGGTCCGCGTGCGTCGCCAATTCCAGTTCCGCTGTAATAATAGATAAGTATCCCGTGGCACCCCTGGACTCTGGACTTTTTTGAACCTTTCAGACCTATACACGCCAGCCGGTGTCACGGCGCCATACTTCGATGCTGCAGTTTATTTGGTGAATGTTTGCCTATTAACCCATTTTGACCTGAGATCAGATTCTAAAAATGTCTTCTACATCCTTAGTTTTCTGAAAAAGCTATGTTTCTATGTCAGTCGTTCTTCGATTTTTCAAAAATGTTCAATAGCTAAAGCATAACATGATGCTAACACCAAAAGGGGTTCCCGCCCAGAATGGGTTAAGACATCCAATTGCCTATTAAGAAATGCCCAAAATTGGGATGCTAGGGTTCAAGGTGTCTCAAAGAACCATTAAAACTAAATAAAATGATTCTTTAGTACAGTAGGTGATGGTTTTTCATGGAACCATACAGCCTTTTAAAGAACCACCATTCTTCTGTGCGTAGGCAGGAGTGCAAAGCACGCTTCAAAGAGAATGTTTGAACCGTGCTTTGCACCAACGCCATAATAAACTCCATAATAAACGCTTCCCCAAACACACACACACACACACACACACACACACACACACACACACACACACACACACACACACACACACACACACACACACACACACACACACACACACACACACACACACACACACACACACACACACACACACACACACACTATGCTGCCTCAAGGCCAGGTTGAAGAGAGAGCGCATGATGCAACAGGAAACACCAAATATGGTCCTCTTTCTTCAGCAACTTCCCAGCATGCCTGGGCACACAGAGACCTACGGGGCTGTTTCTTATTGACTAATGGTGACAGATAAGAGGCCATATACGGTTGACAGAAAAGGAGTGCCCTCGACAACGCGCTGCTGTTTACATTGTGATCACTATCTTTCGCATTCATTTCACGGTGTGACGCATGTATTGGAGTCTGAATCTGACTGTACACAGTTTGGTTCATCCATCCATCCATCCATCCATCCGGCCATGGAACACAGAGTCCCCAATCATTGGGGTGTTTTCTTTTTTTGTCACTATATATCCGTTTGCATGTGAAACTTGTCTACATTTACCCATCCTATAACTACTAATAGGCCTATCTCACAGCCCCCTTTCCACGCCCACTTCCGGTAGATAGTGGTGTCATTTAACATTAGGCATTTACACTTTTTAAGTACATTTCCTAATGTTAAAATGTCAAAGACCGATAATAATGTGAAGAAAACACAATGGTATAACAACTCAAATAAGTAGAATAAACCTTACCTTTACAAAACGGTAGTTTGTGGCTTGTGAAAATACCTCTTTTAACATGGAAGCCTATATGGCAGCGGTGGCCGAACGGATTGCGGAGCGGTCTTGATACCGGAAGGTCGCCAGTTCGAATCAGCGGTCCGACACGTTCAAATTCCACCGCTGAAGTGCCCTTGAACAAGGCATTGAACCACTACGATGAAATGTTCTATGAGCAGGCCCTGGCTGGAAACAAGTTCTTGAGCTTAGCCCAGATACCCTGGGTAAATATAGTAATCATTTCATTTCATTTCATTTCATGGACCGCAAAAGAAATAACACCACTAGCTCCAAAAGGGGGCGTGGAAAGGGGGCGGGGAAATGCTGTGAGATAGGCCTATAGGAGCAGTGAGCCGCTATTCTACGGCACTCAGGGAGCAATTCTAGGAGTTAAGAGTCTTGCTCAGGGACTGGACACACATCGACACATTGCTGGCCTGGCCTGGGATCCAGGGACGTGCAGAGAGTGTTAGAGGGGCAGGGGCTGAAATCCCGTAATAGGGCACTTTTGGACGAAAATAGCAGATCTACAAGCTCACAAATGATCATTTTCTGTATGATGATGCGATTTTAGTCGATCGTCTTTCGTATTCGTTCTGACAAAACAACAACGTGTAGGTTCACTGCAAAATCCTACGTTTCATGTCTACTACCCATGGATTTAAACACAGGTCTTAGTACTAGTATAGTCAGTCAAATAATGCCAAAATATGCGACTATACTTGTCATTGTGGGTTTTTTTATTTTGTTTTTTCATGTCCTATGAAAGCAGGGTATCATAGCAAAAATAATGATGTGTTGGTTAATAGTTTTGAACCTACATATAACTGAAGTCAAGTTAAAACACTTACAGAGAATCTCTCTCATTCAGAGACAGTACTACAGACACCTATCCCAGCATGCATAGCGGGGGTTGCATGTCCTTTGTTTTCATCCACGGGTATATCTTTCACGCCTCTGAGTGTGACTACTAGCCTACTAGTCTTTGTTGTTAGATGATCTCTGACTGACTAAACAGCTCAGACATAACTCTAAGGCTCTGCTCATGCAGCTAAAACAAACGATTAACCCATCTTGGGCGGGAACCCCTTTTGGTGTTAGCATTATGTTATGCTTTAGCTATTGAAAAATAGAAGACCCACTGACATAGAAACATAGCTTTTTCAGAAAACTGTCAGGATGTAGAAGACATTTTTAGAATCCCCCCCCCCCCCCCCCCCCCCCCCCCCAATTCCGATATTTTGAAAATCATGTGATCGGCGGCGATTTCCGATCACGTGATCGGATCATCTCTAGTTAGAACCATTGTTGGTTCTAACTTAGAACCATTGTTGGTTCTAACTGGTCCAGACCCAGGACCAGTGTCAGCGCTAGTATACCTGATGTTTTATTACTGTGTTGAGTTGTGTTGTTGTTGTTGTTGTTGACAGAGGCAGCTGGCGCTGGACATGTGTGAGGACTCCGTGATGTCACCACTGATGAGCTACTACCTTTCTACGGACGACGATCAGTCTCTGCAGGAGGTCCCGTCTGGATTGGACTGTGGAGCGCAGGGTAACGTTGCATCATCTTATCATAGGAGAAAATCCCCAAATGGACCCTTGTGGTGCTCTGTCTTTGTTTTTTATACTCATGTGTTTTTTTGCTTTTGTGATTTGTTGTCATTTGTGTTGTGAAGCACTTTGTAAACTTGCTTTTGAAAGGTGCTATATAAATAAAGTTTATTATTATTATTATTATTATTATGGGTCTGTAACTCAGAGTTAAATTAACTTTGATTTTACAATATACATTGGGGTCCCAGAGATAACATCCTTCCGGAACTTCCTTTTCCCTCAAACCGGAAGAATAACAATAAAAGCTCTCGTAGCCTGCAGCTTTTATTGAGAAAAAAGGAAGGGAAAAGGAAGTTCCGTTTGATTGTTCCTGCCTTTCGACTACAAAACAATACTACAACATGACGTAGCGATATCACCCGCTCCCGCGAGCGGATCATATACCCGAAATGAAATGGTGCCCAGGCTACTAGTGTGTAATGAATAGTGATATATTACAGTGGGACTATAGTGTGTAATGAGTAGTGATATATTACAGTGGGACTATAGTGTGTAATGAATAGTGATATATTACAGTGGGAGTATAGTGTGTAATGAATAGTGATATATTACAGTGGGACTATAGTGTGTAATGAATAGTGATATATTACAGTGGGACTATAGTGTGTAATGAGTAGTGATATATTACAGTGGGACTATAGTGTGTAATGAGTAGTGATATATTACAGTGGGACTATAGTGTGTAATGAGTAGTGATATATTACAGTGGGACTATAGTGTGTAATGAGTAGTGATATATTACAGTGGGACTATAGTGTGTAATGAGTAGTGATATATTACAGTGGGACTATAGTGTGTAATGAATAGTGATATATTACAGTGGGACTATAGTGTGTAATGAGTAGTGATATATTACAGTAGACGTGGGCCCCTGCTCCGTGCCCCTGTTGACGCCATGCAGCAAGGCAGTGATGAGTCAGGCCCTGAAGGACAGCTTCACCGGCTTCCACAAGGTCCAGCGCTGCTGCGGCATCAACGACAGTGAGTCCGCACGCACGCACGCACCACACGCACATGCACGCACCACACACACACACGCACGCACCACACGCACACACACACACACCGCACTCCATTGTTACACATGTCAGCAAGAGCCCACTGTACTGCGACAACTTGTTTTTGTCGGGTAGTCAGGGGGCAAACGGTAAGACTTTGTTAAATTGACTGCCAGAGTTAAAACGTCATCTATAGTTGCCCTTGCCGGCTATCCCGGGGCGTTTTCACTGACCTTTGAAAACATCTTGAAGAAGATGTTGAACAACCGAATACGGTTGAGGACTTGGAAGGCATTTGTAGAATCGGCCTCCGGTCTTAATAATGGGCGAATAGCCGAATGCCAATAACAACTATAAGGACCTCTGGTTCTCTCTTTGCAGACCCGCGCCGGTGGAGCAAGCAGCACGTGCAGCAGTGGCTGCGGTGGGCCGCGGGGGAGTTCAGCCTGGCCGCCGTCCACTACCCCAGCTTCGACATGGGCGGACGGGAGCTGTGTGACCTGGGCAAGGAGCGCTTCCTGGAGCTGGCGCCCGACTACGTGGGCGACATCCTGTGGGAGCACCTGGACCAGATGATGAGAGGTAGAGAGACAAAACTAGAAAGAGAATAAAACTCTTCAGTAATAGATGATTCTCGTTTAATTAAGTTAGTATCCGCAGCAGCAGTCAAACCAGACAGACGCGCTTCGGCGCGCAGGCCTTCTGACACTGACGAAGGCCTGCGCGCCGAAACACGCAAGTTGAGCGAGCCTTTCCCTTGAAGTGAGGTAAAGAAAAAAAATCACACCCGTGTGAACTGAGTGGTGCAAGGTCTTATATAGCCTGATCAGCTGTGGTCTCATTCTTTTGAGGGACAGGTACACAAACACACACACACAGGTACTAACAAAGCCAGTTGTTGGAGTGGTTTGCACCACTCAAAAACACACAGGGTTTTATACAGCACTGGCCTCGGGGGGGCCGCAGGCGTTTTTTTTTCAAATGGAGGAGAAAAGAAAGCCTGGGCGAACAAGCCAGAACAAGTGGCATAGGAGTGGGAGTGAACCTTTTATTTCACTAACCAGTAACATTGCAGAGGGGCGTTGCTCCAAATTTGGTGACGTCAGTGTTCTCTGCGGTGTCCTACCGGGGAGGGGAGGAGGAGGGGAGGCGGGCTCATAGGTTGGTGTGAACCAATAGGAAGCCGGCGTCCGTTTCCAGCGCTAGTTTGATCCGCCCCTCTACGCGCCAAAAAAAGCACAGGGTTCTTCAAGGCTAATATCCTACAGCACTGGCCCACAGCGGGTTGTTCCGAGTGTTGTTCCGTGGGGGTCCCCATGTAGCTACAATGATCCGTATAGCAACCGAATGGATTCTTATGGGGGTTCGTAACTCGCACAGTTAATTGAACACTGAGGATTTTTTTTTTAAGATATATCTTTGGCTTTTTCTGCCTTTATTGATAGTGAACAGTAGTCTGACGGGAAATGGGGAGAGAGAGATGGGGCGGTGACAAGGTCGTCGGGATCGGGAGTCGAACCCGCGACACACCGTCAGGCTGGATTAGCAGCCTAGGGGCCCGGACCGCTACACTAGTCGCCCGGGCCAACACTGAGGATTTTACAGCAAGGTTATTATTAGGGGTCAAGGGGTGTATAGATACATTTTAACAGCGATACGATACATGGTTGACGATACGTTACATGGACGATATTGGGTCATTATGGCAATACGATACGATTCAATGATTTGAAATCGATACAGTAACTGTTTAGCAAATACAATAAATGTGTGTGAAACTTAGTGGATAGTGCAGGTTTTTTAAGGGAAAGATTTATTATTATGGACGTAAATATAAATAAGTAAACACACCGAATCAGTGATTCTCTGGCAAATAGATGGACATTGTATTTGAAAACATATGGACAAACCCACCCCTTGACATGAACACAGAGAAGACGCACATTTTCCGATGGACCAATTGTAGCTATACGGAATGGAAAAGTAATTAAACCCATCTTTTTCTTTTTTCTTCTTAAAATTGCTGAATACAATGCAGAAGTACCTCCCCCCCCCCCCCCACCTCCTACATTTTCTCTTCCTCTCTTGGCATTTACGCATGAAAATGACCAAAGTTTTTTCACCGTGATACTCATCTTTCTCCAGGTTGCCAGGAAACGGCGGTGAACTCAGAAACTCTCAGCAGTGTCGTTCCTGATGTGATGAACTGGATGAGCTGTGCTGGTGGTGAGACCTGCATACACACAGAACCATATGCATGCATACTGCACACAGAACCATATGCATGTAGACTGCACACAGAACCATAATGCATGTATACTGCACACAGAGAACCATATGCATGTAGACTGCACACAGAACCATATGCATGCATACTGCACACAGAACCATATGCATGTAGACTGCACACAGAACCATATGCATGCATACTGCACACAGAACCATATGCATGTAGACTGCACACAGAACCATATGCATGTATACTGCACACAGAACCATATGCATGTAGACTGCACACAGAACCATATGCATGCATACTGCACACAGAACCATATGCATGTATACTGCACACAGAACCATATGCATGTATACTGCACACAGAACCATATGCATGTAGACTGCACACAGAACCATATGCATGTAGACTGCACACAGAACCATATGCATGTATACTGCACACAGAACCATATGCATGTAGACTGCACACAGAACCATATGCATGTAGACTGCACACAGAACCATATGCATGTAGACTGCACACAGAACCATATGCATGTAGACTGCACACAGAACCATATGCATGCATACTGCACACAGAACCATATGCATGTATACTGCACACAGAACCATATGCATGTAGACTGCACACAGAACCATATGCATGTATACTGCACACAGAACCATATGCATGTATACTGCACACAGAACCATATGCATGGATTCAAGTTCTCAGCCGCCACGACTGATTCTATAGAAGCCAGCGTGTCTTCTGTGAAAAAGCATGCCAATGCACCGAAAATAGCCGATCTACAAGCTCACAACACGTCGCAGCGTGACGTGTTGTGAGCTTGTAGATCGGCTTGTAGATCGGCTATTTTCGGTGCATTAGTTATTTTACGATGAAAGCGTATTTTGAAGTGATCAGAATTAACACGAATGGTCTCAGAAAAGGTCATGATTTCTTCAGCTGGTCGGCCTAAAACATCATGAATACATTTTCAGTCTTGAGATTTAATTCTTTGCTTTATTCCATAATGCATATGCATTTACATTGTATACAGAACCATTATGCAAGACACTAACCCTCGTCCATGTGTCCACAGACAGCATCCCTGACAGCCGGTGTGCCGTGACCGTACCGGACACTAGCAGCAGTCTGCTCAGACAGCTGTTTGAGAGTCCAGACCCAGTGCCCAACCCCGTCCACAACCCAGACACCCACCACTACCGCACCACCACCACCACTGCTCTGCCCAAAGCATGTAAGTCAAGCTTATTGTTAAGTTAAGTTTCTTTTTTTTCTTTTTTCTTTTTTATATATATATGGAGTCAGTGGCAAGATTCAACAAGTTCAGAAATAGCAGATCTATTAAAAATCTGAAATTGAAGATGAACATGGTTAATAAGTGTGTGTGGGGATTTTATAAATATTGAACACATGACGAGTATTAATTAACAAGAGCAATTCGTTTTAAAGTGTCAGTCCACAATTTAGTTTTGCTAAAAGAGGATAATGGCATAATTATTTGCAGGGGAAGTAAAATGAGGAACTGGTTTAAACCGGGCTGGGCTGGGCACATCTCATTTTTAAATGGCGAGAGGGGGCACACATCTCATTTTTTAATGGCGAGAGGGGGCACACATCTCATTTTTA
The DNA here is from genome assembly GCF_951216825.1 of Electrona antarctica. Taxonomy (NCBI): domain Eukaryota; kingdom Metazoa; phylum Chordata; class Actinopteri; order Myctophiformes; family Myctophidae; genus Electrona; species Electrona antarctica. Next base: position 56,487,219 of record NC_136789.1, on the reverse strand, counting down.
GCTAGTAAAACAATAGGTACATATAACTTAAAACTGATGAGGGGGAAGAATTTGCAACTGAGGGTGCCTGGCACCCCTGTTGCACCGGGGCCTGGTTTAAACCACGATCAACACTTTTTGTGCCCAAGACGTCTCCACACGTCTTTGTAGTAATGTCCATTTTTTTTTTCTTTTACATTTATTTAAAATAAATCGTCCAAAAAAGGCTGGGTGCTCTACTGAACTCTACTATGGGTATATTTTGTGTTGAAAAATCACCCAATTAACATGGAGGCACTATTCTGAAAGAAGACAAGGGCACAATTAAATTGTATGTTATTGTATTGATAATAATTGATTAGCATTTTTGAACGATGACACGGTTGGCTCTCAAATGTAACCTCGTAACCCATATATAGCCAACTTAAAGGTGGCAGCTTAAAGCTAAACACTGCTTTATTTGTTGCAGTTTCACTTCCAGACCAAAGTTCAATAGAAAGCGTGGACAGCTTTGACGGTCTGCGCTCATGGGGCAGCCAGTCGTCCTTGGCGGACATGCAGACGGTCCCTTCCGTCGATGGCTTCGACGACGACTGCAGCGGCACAGCAGCGCCACCTGGCCTCGGCAAGCTGAAGCGCACTTTTAGGGACTACGTCCTGGAGAGGAGCGAGCTGGTGGAGCTGGGCATGCCTGTGGTACCTGCTGCTGTCCTGGCCGGCTTCACCGGTAAGGCAAAGATCCTCTGGAGTCTGGAATTATGTTTTACTAGACTTGTACGTGCCCGTCGGCCACCGGTTGAGAGCGATGCAACTTGGGAACCTAATAATACCCGTTGTCAACTTGTCATAGCACCCGTTTTAACTATCTGTCTGTGTCCCACTGTCCCACATGGAGATATCTGTATCTGCCAGTCTGCCTGTGTCTGAAGAGTGCAAACTGACAAACTGTGAAAAGTGGAGTGGTTAAGTAATCAATTTGCAGGTGTGGGGTTGCCATGGCAATCACTTGGCTGTAAATTGCACAGGTGAGGGGACTTTGGCTCATTAGGCCCACTGGCAGAGCCTGACCAGAGCCTTTTGTGGTGTGGGTCCGACCGACTCGATACCGGGCACCGAACTCCCTGCAGGGTTGTGGAACGCGTGTGTCGAATGTGAAGTCGGTGGGGCCGACTTCACATTACAGTTACGTGCATTACACACACGCACGCAGACAGAGAAGTGGCGCATTTATAGTTGGATAAGGCGGGATAGCCTACACAAAAAAGGGTAACCAGAACTTGGAAGGCTCACCCCCAAAAACACACTCGCCCCCATTTGTTTACACACGGACCAGTGGTTCTTGTATTCTTGTTTTACTGAGGATAAGGTTAGGAATACGTTTAGGTGTAGGCAGAGTTTTACTGTGGTTACGTTTAGGTGTAGGCAGAGTTTTACTGTGGTTACGTTTAGGTGTAGGCAGAGTTTTACTGTGGTTACGTTTAGGTGTAGGCAGAGTTTTACTGTGGTTACGTTTAGGTGTAGGCAGAGTTTTACTGTGGTTACGTTTAGGTGTAGGCAGAGTTTTACTGTGGTTACGTTTAGGTGTAGGCAGAGTTTTACTGTGGTTACGTTTAGGTGTAGGCAGAGTTTTACTGTGGTTACGTTTAGGAATACCAGATTTCCCCCGGGGTGAATGTGTTTTGGGGCAAGCGTTTTTGGCATTCCACCAAAAAGGCGGTTCCCGGGTTGGAAGGTATATATAATAATAACGTATAGTGTTCCAGGTCTAAATGGATTAAGACGTGAGGCCAATTCTACAAATGCATTCTAAAATCAGTAGTTCTCAAACGTATTGGTGCCAAGGAGGACTCCCAAACACTTTCAAGATTTTTGAAAAATGTTAAGAAATAGTAGATGTATAAGCTCGCAACTCTAAAATGCTTTCCCGGTTTTAATGGGTTAAAACGGACTTGAGGTACGCCTGTACTTGGACTGCTTTTTCCCCCCCCTTCTACACCAAGCAGCCCTTAGAGCAGTGGTTCCCAAAGTGGAGTCCGGGGGCCCCTAGGGGTCCTTGAGGGAGTTCCAGGGGGTCCACAGCTAAATGATAGTTTGGAACCAAATGGACCCTTATGGGTTTGTAACTCAGAGCGTACAAATGGAACCGGGTCCATTTAATGGTACCGGGTCCATTTGGTTGCACTGCCTTAGGGGCGATTCACACTATGGCATCCATAGCAAACTAATCAAACACGACACTGGAGCACATAACTGACTGACACAGTGAATAGCAGGCAGGCTGACAGTGAAGTAGGACTCTAGTATAACGGCAAAGAGGCAATGCAATGCAGTGTGTCTGGATTTATTGGAGACAATGTCGCAGAGTTGATGGTCAGTGTCCGTGCGCGCCAGCCATCAAGCACACCGCCATCTGGAGGATTAAAGTGTGTTATGCAAGTGTACCCAGGTGCACTGTTGAATCTCGGGCAATGTGAATCATGGCCATCGGGGACCAGGCAACCGTATTCGGAAACGGTTCCAATGAAACGGATTCAGTCCCTCTCAGTGTGAATCCCCTATTAGAGAGCCTCCCTACTGTGTCACTGTCAAAGTGCCCTTGAGCAAGACGCTGAACGCCTAACTGCTCCCTTTGAGCAGGTTGGTGCCTTGCATGGTTTTCTCTCCCATGTGTGTGAATGTAAAGCGCTTTATAATAATAATACATCCAATTTATATGCCACTTTTCTCGGTACTACAAAACACAGAAAAAAAGAAACGACTTCATTAAAAGCGAAAAACAAAGACAACAAAGGCACTGTACAAATGCACCGTTTACCATTTACGACAGTCTTGTTTCTCTCGTCAGTGCCTGCTCAAGCCAAGGGCAGAGGTTTTGACCCAGCTGTGTTAATAATATAATAATAACTCGAACGCTTTTCTAAGTACCCAAAGTCATTATACATGGGCATTGCTCTACAGGACAGATGTTCTGAAACAGTGGTGCTGCTGTATAGTGAATCCTATGGAATAATAAGTGGTGTTGTGCAGGCAACGGACCCATCCAGCTGTGCTGTATAATTGTATTGTTATAATAAGTGTTGTTGTGCAGGCAACGGACCCATCCAGCTGTGGCAGTTCCTGCTGGAGCTCCTGACAGACCACAGCAGCAGCCCAGTGATCAGCTGGACGGGAGACGGATGGGAGTTCAAACTCACTGACCCCGATGAGGTGCGTTACTGTGCCATGCTGGAGCTTTGTTTTTCTTTTTTCGTGGGGCGCCAGCCCCTCCTACAGTGTATGCAGCTTTTCGTCGCGTCTCACATTTGCCATCGACAATGAAAGGAGAATTTACGTCATATGTGCCTGAAGTATGACGTACATTTGTGGCAACAACAAACATTAAATGCCATTGACAATGAAAGGAAAATGTACGTCATATGCAGACGAGCAAATCGGCTAACCAATCACATACATTCAGTTGTCATCTTACATGGTGAAAAGATTTGTTTAAAAAAACCCAATGTATCATTGGTGATGTACGATGACAAGAGCGCCCCTCACTTCACACAGGTGTAATTGTGTTCCATCAACTTGTACAGTAGCTTTTATATTCAAAGGGAAAAACAGTTGAACAAATGAACTATGGCCTGTAAAGATACACTGCCCCCACCCCCCTGCATGTATGCATGAACATTTACCAACGTTTGTTTCAGAGAAATCCAACTTGTTTGAACATGTCGTAGAACTTTGGGAGAAGCCAAAGTAGTTATACTTCATAATTAGCCTACCTACACTATATAAGCTAACTGATACAGCTTGCTGTGTGTGTGTGTGTGTGTGTGTGTGTGTGTGTGTGTGTGTGTGTGTGTGTGTGTGTGTGTGTGTGTGTGTGATAGAATAAAAAGATTGTTTTAATTGACAAAACCTTTTTTTCTTTTCTTTTTTACAAATCGTTCATTAACCATCTGAACCCCAGCCTGCATATTCTGGGGGGGAACAGGGTCGAAACGTGTCGCATTCGCGCACATTTTGAGCTGGTTAGATGTGCTATTTTTGGCTAAAGGATTTGTTGCAGACAGAAGAGAAGTCTGGTTCACTGAGACTAGAGGGTTTAAGTGCTTGTATATACTGTAGTAATCGAGGCAAAAGTTTGAAACAATCGCGACATCGATTTGAACTCCTATCGCCGCGCCCTAATCACCATGTCAGCCCTGCCCGTACATGGGTCTTAGGTTGTAGCACCTAAAAGTCCTAGGCTTTGACAAAGGTTAAAATGTCATTCAGATAGCATTTTAGACAGATGCTATACGTTCATTTGTATACCTGGCATCCTATAGTTTGTATAGTTTCAACGGACAGATTATATTTATTTTATATCTGCATTTTTTTTTTACGTATGTATGTGTTTATCTCCCTTACTGGAAGTCGCTCTGGATAAAGAGCGACGTCTGTTAAGTGCTGTGTGTGTGCAGGTGGCTCGGCGCTGGGGCCTGAGGGAGTAACTAAGTTGTACTGTGTGTGTGTGTGCAGGTGGCTCGGCGCTGGGGCCTGAGGGAGTAACTAAGTTGTACTGTGTGTGTGTGTGCAGGTGGCTCGGCGCTGGGGCCTGAGGGAGTAACTAAGTTGTACTGTGTGTGTGTGTGCAGGTGGCTCGGCGCTGGGGCCTGAGGGAGTAACTAAGTTGTACTGTGTGTGTGTGTGCAGGTGGCTCGGCGCTGGGGCCTGAGGGAGTAACTAAGTTGTACTGTGTGTGTGTGTGCAGGTGGCTCGGCGCTGGGGCCTGAGGGAGTAACTAAGTTGTACTGTGTGTGTGTGTGTGCAGGTGGCTCGGCGCTGGGGCCTGAGGGAGTAACTAAGTTGTACTGTGTGTGTGTGTGTGTGTGTGCAGGTGGCTCGGCGCTGGGGCCTGAGGAAGTAACTAAGTTGTACTGTGTGTGTGTGTGTGTGCAGGTGGCTCGACGCTGGGGCCTGAGGAAGTAACTAAGTTGTACTGTGTGTGTGTGTGTGTGCAGGTGGCTCGGCGCTGGTGCTTGAGGGAGTAACTAAGTTGTACTGTGTGTGTGTGTGTGCAGGTGGCTCGGCGCTGGGGCCTGAGGGAGTAACTAAGTTGTACTGTGTGTGTGTGTGTGTGCAGGTGGCTCGGCGCTGGGGCCTGAGGGAGTAACTAAGTTGTACTGTGTGTGTGTGTGTGTGTGTGTGCGCAGGTGGCTCGGCGCTGGGGCCTGAGGGAGTAACTAAGTTGTACTGTGTGTGTGTGTGTGTGTGTGTGCAGGTGGCTCGGCGCTGGGGCCTGAGGGAGTAACTAAGTTGTACTGTGTGTGTGTGTGTAGGTGGCTCGGCGCTGGGGCCTGAGGGAGTAACTAAATTGTACTGTGTGTGTGTGTGCAGGTGGCTCGGCGCTGGGGCCTGAGGGAGTAACTAAGTTGTACTGTGTGTGTGTGTGTGTGTGCAGGTGGCTCGGCGCTGGGGCCTGAGGGAGTAACTAAGTTGTACTGTGTGTGTGTGTGTAGGTGGCTCGGCGCTGGGGCCTGAGGAAGAACAAGCCCAAGATGAACTATGAGAAGCTGAGCCGCGGTCTTCGCTATTACTACGACAAGAACATCATCCACAAGACCGCCGGCAAGCGCTACGTCTACCGCTTCGTCTGCGACCTTCAGAAACTGCTCGGCATCTCCGCGCAGGTGACTGTAGCTTTGAACCTTTCATCAGTCTTTGTTTTGACTTTATTTTTTATATTTCATTGGTTTTATTTCGTTTTTTTTTTTTTTTTTAGTAGGCTTGCTAGTTTAGTTTAGGTTTTAGTGTTTGGGGGGGGGGGGTGTTCAGTTATTAGTTTGTTTTATTTATTGTAATATATGGTGTAGTCAAGGATTACATTCAAAAAGCTCAGAAGAATAGTGAAGATTGGTGATGTACACGCTCACATTGTGTCGCAATGCGTTGTGAGCTTGTGCATTGGCTATTGTCATGTTTTTTTTTTAAGTTTGCAGACTTTGCACTATTTTGTCTTCTTCTAATAATAATGATTAATAATTGTTGCTCTTCTTAAAACTGGCACAGCTAAATGACTTATGAATAAGATAGACACAATGTCTTTAAGATTTTGCAGTTTTATGCAGGCTCAGTTATTTCGTTTTCGCCTCGTTTTTTTAATTGTTTTGTCAATTCTAGTTATTCATTATTTCCAGTGGTGGAAAGTAATTATGTACATTTACTTAAGTACTGCACTTAAGTACAATTTTGAGGAATTTGTACTTTACTTGAGTATTTCCATGAATTTCCAATACTTCTACTCCACTACATCTCGGATCCAAATATTGTACTTTTTTTACTCTACTCTACTTTATTTGAAAATTGTAGTTACTAGTTTGTAGTATTATTACAAAACAAACATAGGCTACAGCTACATTAACCACATCAGCCCGATATACATTTCGACCTTTTGAAAATAGCCGATGCGACGCCTTGTATAGGCTTGTAAGATCGGCTATTTTCAAAAGATTTCTATACATTTGAAAACTTGAAAAGGGACACTCTGCACACCTTTTGGTCTTTTTACTTGTTCCACCACTGGTTAATTCATTCTAGTTTTTGTTTGATGGCTCCGTGTTTGATGAACCCCTTTTGGTGTTAGCATTATGTTATGCTTTAGCTATTGAAAAATAGCAGATCTACAAGCTCATAGCGCGCCACCGAGTGGCGCGCTACGAGCTTGTAGATCTGCTATTTTTGAAAAATCGAAGAACGACTGACATGGAAACATAGCTTTTACAGAAAACTGTCAGGATGTAGAAGACATTTTTTTAATCTGATCTCAGGTCAAAATGGGTTAACTAACTAAAACAACAACAACAAACCCTGTTTCTCTCTCCGGTTGGCTCAGGAGCTGCACACGATGCTGGGCGTCCGGCCGGACACGGAGGACTGAGCGCTGGGAGCTTCAGACTGGACGGGGGGCGCGTGTAGGAGATGGAGTCCCGCCAGGCGCGGACATGGAGCCGTGCAGCGTTCAGTCCCCTCACCCCTCTCTATAGCGACAGTTGTTGACCATGACACGCTGTACAGTGGGCCCACCTGACGTACTGTATGGTGCGCTTTCTGATCAGGCAGGCGAGGCGAGGCGATGCTGTGAGTCCCTGACCCTATAGGGATTGATTGATTGATTGAACATTTTTATTCACAGTTTGTAGAAAAGGAAAAGTGCAGGTAAATGCTAAAACTGCTATACTGCGAGGATATAGCCAGGAAAAGCACTAAGACTTGTTTACATCAGGGTCCTCCATTTTCAATTCATCGGGACATTTAAAGATGTATACATAAGGGACGGACAGAGATGTCTGCACTTTAATACCCAGCGGGTTATCATTCTCGCTCATTGTGCTTTCTTTTGCGCGCGGTCTTTGTGGGATTCGTTTTTTAGGACGAAACGATCACGTCCTATGGCAGCTATTGTTTAGTGCCATGGATTGTTAAATGAGCTTAACGATGATTATTAATTCATTGTGATTAATATGCATCCTACTCATTAAAAAGTGCAGAGTCGTTGAGCAGAGATCAGTAGGTCTGTCACGGTTTATTGAGCAGAGATCAGTAGGTCTGTCACGGTTTATTGAGCAGAGATCAGTAGGTCTGTCACGTTGAGCAGAGATCAGTAGGTCTGTCACGGTTTATTGAGCAGAGATCAGTAGGTCTGTCACGGTTTATTGAGCAGAGATCAGTAGGTCTGTCACGGTTTATTGAGCAGAGATCAGTAGGTCTGTCACGGTTTATTGAGCAGAGATCAGTAGGTCTGTCACGGTTTATTGAGCAGAGATCAGTAGGTCTGTCACGGTTTATTGAGCAGAGATCAGTAGGTCTGTCACGGTTTATTGAGCAGAGATCAGTAGGTCTGTCACGGTTTATTGAGCAGAGATCAGTAGGTCTGTCACGGTTTAGAGCAGAGATCAGTAGGTCTGTCACGGTTTATTGAGCAGAGATCAGTAGGTCTGTCACGGTTTATTGAGCAGAGATCAGTAGGTCTGTCACGGTTTATTGAGCAGAGATCAGTAGGTCTGTCACGGTTTATTGAGCAGAGATCAGTAGGTCTGTCACGGTTTATTGAGCAGAGATCAGTAGGTCTGTCACGGTTTATTGAGCAGAGATCAGTAGGTCTGTCACGGTTTATTGAGCAGAGATCAGTAGGTCTGTCACGGTTTATTGAGCAGAGATCAGTAGGTCTGTCACGGTTTAGAGCAGAGATCAGTAGGTCTGTCACGGTTTATTGCTGATTGCAATTATTTCAGATAATCGCCAGACTTGTTTTCCCATTGATCTTTCCATCTCATTTTTAAAGTCATAAGTGTTCAAAAACGGAGATGCAACACGTGATCTTGTAGACCGCTACTATTACAAAAACAAAAAAAGAAACAATGTATGGCCTGTTTTGGCCACCGTACATTTATTTTGATTGGTAGCGCCATCTCTTTGTAAATTTAAGTTATTTGTCATATATCTGCCTTGTGCAATTTTCTGTTTACAAGCCTAAAAGGCAAAGAGAAATGTACATTTTATGCCAATGCTAAAAATAAATCATTATTAATGACAATGAATCATCAACTATAGGCTAATGTCACGATCGTGACATAATGTCGACAGCATGTTGAATGGACAGCTATATGGTTGTCTTTAATTCCGAGTGTCTGTTGTAAGCCGTGAGCTCGGAAGGAACGTGAAATTGGTCAGGGTGGAAAAACAGTCAAAGCTATTAGCTGTTTTTTACCGTTTCAAAGTTCTCATATGTTGTTGTATTGAAAATGCTGGAAGCTGCTTTTTTTATATTTTTACTGGCGTGATGGTGTGCCTACTGTAAGCTGCTGTGCCGCTATACTGTACTTCAAATATCTGGATAAAAATACTATTTTAGAATGACTTGTTTAAAGAACTTATACTGTATGTCATGAACTAAGTATCGGAGCTCAGTTCACACTGTACTAAAACAGCAGTGCAGGGAACAGTGTGTCATTGTGTGAATGCTGGTGTAATATGCTAGTGAACATTTTAAATCAGTGATGAAATATGATTGTACCTAAACTTGTACCTAAACATCCTTTATGTATGGATGGATTTTGCTGGGATGATGTATATATTTTTTGTATTTTATTTTATTTGAATATATACTGTATATATTTTTTTTGACCACCATAGCCTGCTAAGGTTTGTTTATAGACATAAAGCAGGGTGTTTTTCCACGGTTTGTGAACCGGGGACCATCGTCCTCACGAAGAACCACGGTCGAGGTTATGTGTTAAGATATTAGTCTTTTCTCTTTGTGTTGCACAGAGTCGGTCTATCCAAGGATAGCCTTAGCTTTAGTGGTGGACGGCCTCATGTCTCTTTTCCGGCTCCACCCTCGCCCTGTGCATTATTGCTCTTAGGGTGGCAAAAGAACAAAACTTGCAGAACTTTAACGAGGGACTGTTCAATGCATGTGCCTCTTCACAGAGTCTGTGCAATAAGCCTATCTCACAGAATTTCCCCGCCCCCCTAAATACGCCCCCTTTCGGGGTTAGTGGTGATAGCGTGACGTCACTCCATAGACGCTACATGTTAACAGAGGTAATTTAAGAAGTCTACAACTTTTGTTTTCTCAAGGTAAGGTTTGTTCTATCTGTTCGACCTGATTTACCATCTTGTTTGCTTCATAATAATATTGGTCTGTCACATTTTTACATTAGAAAATGTACTTAGATTCTCCAGAGAAAAAAACGTGTAAATGCTCATGTTAAAGACACCACTATTTACCGGAAGTGGGCGTGGAAAGCGGGCTGTGAGATAGGCCTATTAAAACCATCCCTTGACATAAGGATTTGTCCTAAATCCTAAAGGACGTTATTGTCATAATTGAACCCATTATAGGAGACAAGTCGTGAACGAGCACCACCGCTGTTCGCACGGTCATGTTTTAGGCCCAGTGTACCTACTGTACGTGTCCGTGGGTTGGTTCAAACCGTTTTTTTAACACATACAGGTTGTTAATATAACTGTACATAGAGTGAAAAAAGGAAATCATGGTCTTACTTACTTTGTGCATATTTTTTTTTAAATATTTTGTTCTTGTATTATTTCATCGTGGAATCAGGATCATTTTAACAGAAACAATGTAAAGATGAATTGACTCTTCACTGAGTGTTTGATTAGCATCAGTGTGTGTGCCTATAGGTTTGTGCTCGTTTCAACATTGAGTCGATATATAGAGCAGGGGTTCTCAACCCGTGGGTCGCGACCCCTCGGGGGGTCGCCAAATTATTTTAGGGGGTCCCCAAATTATTTAAAAAAAAAAAAAAAAAATCACGATTTTTCAAAAATAGCAGACCTACAAGCTCGTAGCGCGCCACTCGGTGGCGCGCTACGAGCTGGTAGATCTGCTATTTTTCAATAGCTAAATTATAACAATGCTTAAAACACCAAAAGGGGTTCCCGCCCAAAATGGTTTAAGGTTATTGTAGCAGTCAATTTATATTGGGGGTCGGGAGGGGGCGGGGCGGGGGTCCCGAGACATTGCCAAAGCATTTCCGGGGGTCCCCGGCCAAAAACGTTGAGAACCCCTGATATAGAGGACGGACTGGTATTGTGCAAAATGTCTTAAATTGTAATGATATATATATATATTAAAAAATATATATATATATATATATATATATATATATTTAGTAGTAGGACCTACTGTAAAGCTTGTATATTGCACTGTTCACTGTTGTATACTATTATACATTTTGTATGGTTCAGTGGTTCTCAACCTTTTTTCATTTAAAGGACCCCCAGTTTAATATGCATGAGACCACGGACCCCATTTATATTTGGGACCACTAATCTGCACCGTACCATCACTCTTGAGAGTGTACAAATGGAACCGGGTCCATTTGGTTCCATTTGTACACTCTCAGAGTTACAGGCCCAATTTGGTCCTCACACAGGCCAGACATTGAGATACCCTACTGTCTTAAACTGTTCATTGTATACTATATATATACAGTTATGTATTGGTGGCGGACTCCTCTGCCCTTTGTATTGTATTTGCTATCTTTTAATTATTTATGTGTGTTTAACAAATATTTTTCTTCCGTCTCTATTTGGATGTCATGTTGTGAAGTGGTGACAATGACAACGTCCCCTCTGGGAATTAATAAAAGTTCTTCGTTATAAAATGAACCATTTCTTTCTTTTTCGCAACAAGATTCAAGTAGCTCAGAAAAAAACACTGTTAAGAAAAATCACAAGACAAAAACTAAAACTTAAGTTATTAACGTGTGTGTGTGTGTGTGTGTGTGTGTGTGTGTGTGTGTGTGTGTGTGTGTCGCACAGTCAACAGACCCAAATAGAAGTGCATGTGGGGTTTATCCATAGAGTTATAAGGGTTTATCATACAAAGAACACTGATCAACACACTGGCGACACCTGGTGGACAGACAGGGTAACACCTACTTACTATTACAGAAGAGGAATCAATGTGCCACCAGTGCACCATTCATAAATCGTATTGTTAATTGTGTGTCATTAGTTTATTATATTGCTAAAGGGACAGTTCACCACAAGCATGCATCTAACCAATAATTCCTAATACAAATCTTAAAGGACCACTTCACCACTTTTCAACCCATCTTCATATAATTGGTGCTCACTAATGTTCATGACAAAATGCCACAATTTCTTTCTACTGTCTGTGTCTCATGGGAGGGCTGTGGGCAATTCAGAAACCTGTCCACCAGTGATATGGGGAATCCAAGCTAATAGAAACTGCAGGCTTCCTGAAAAGTTGTGATGCGATAATGGAAGCCATCGTTCTCACGATAATACAAATCTAAAATATTTTTTACAAACAATCTTTTTTTTTTAATGTTTTTTTTGTGGCTTTCGCCTTTATTTAATATTTTTTATGGAAGGACAGACAGTAGGCTGACAGGAAATGGGGAGAGAGATGGGGGGTGACGTCGGAAACGGGAGTCGGGAGTCGAACCAATTTTTACATTGAAAATGTGTTCAATGTATAGACTTAAAGTGGCCACGGGCACATTTGTCCGTGTACAGACATGTTGGTGACCCCTGGTTGCAACTGAAGCACAGTTTCAAGGTGTTGAATGACTGTATACAAAATACAATGCATGAATGTGCAGCACTGTAAACTCCGTGCTATAGAGCGCCGCAGTCCCGTCCCCTACCAGGGCCCAGGAAATGATTCCCCGTTCATTTTTCTCATACTTTTCAAAAAGTATTTATTTAAAGACCTTTTTAGCGTCGTACAAAGCCAACTCTATGTCGTGACAAATCATGACAACAAACGAAGAAAAAACGGCAGGTTACAACACTTTTTTTTGTTGTTTTTCTTCTTTGTAATTATTTGTTTGGTCCAAAATAGTGTTTGTTGTCATGAGTTATCACAACTCGAGTTGTCTTCATGCATTAACAATGCCTTTTAACTGCTTTAGTAGGACCTAAAGCCTGTATACTGCACTGTTCACTGTATACCAACACATTTTGCGTGGTCCAGTGGTTCTTGCCATTGAGCCTCAATGCACAACAGCCATATTTAAAAGAAATGTGGCTTCTTTCTTTCTTAACTGGTATTAGTGTTACCAGTGATATGTTCTGTTATTGGACAATGGACAATGAACACTCTGATACAGCAGTGGGTCTCAAAGTGTGGTCCTGCAGGGACCCTCATGTTTCGTTCCGTGAGTTACGGCTAACTAAATGGTTCTGTACCTGCGTCTGACCGGGAGGTCATTTTATTATGTTTCCCTCCCAGGTATGGCTGTACCTGATTCATATATATTTGGGGGGGGCCAATACAAACTTTACAACATATTCTTGTATGGCAAGTGACGATCTGTTTGAGGACATTGTAATGTAATGCAATATGATAACCTTATTACCTTTATATATTTTTATTTTACTTTACTGTCTGTTTTGGTCCTGTATTTCAGTCTTTTTTATTTACTTATTTTTATCAAGGTGTTCTTAATGTATTGTGTGCTTATGTGTAGTCTAGTGGTGTATATATGTGTGTTGCCATGTCTTGTGTGTAAAAAAACCAATAAAAACAATTTAATAATAATAATAATGTTTCGTTCCGTGAAGGGGTTCCAAATGGCCCCATGTGGTTGTGTAACTCCGAGTGTACAAATGGTATGGAATTATGAGGGGGTCCTCGAACATTAAATGTTTGAGAACCACTGTGCAACAAGTATAACACTATGGCGATCATTACATTGGTAAGACCTTTGAAACAAGTAAAGAAGAGGCCCAATGTCTTTACATTAGGGCTGTTTGTGTTGACGCATGCAGCCAAGTAGCTCTGCTGTGTTTTGTCAAAATAAAAGTCTTGCCTCGCTGTGTTGTAACTGGATACACAGTCATTGTTACCACAACAATGCCAGAGAGAGCGCGAGGCATTATGACCGCATTCATCGTATTTCTTTGTTCAAGTATTGGTTCGTTCCCTTAATAGGCAAACTCTTTTATTGTAGTGAACAGCAGCAAACATTAGAAATATCATGAACACATTAAGTACTCCGACATACAGTATGTTGCGTACATATGTATAAAAATAATGAATAAAAACATGAAATAAAATGCAAACAAAAAGTGGCCACATTTAGTATGCTCACGCTGTGAGCTTGTAGATCAGCTATTTGAACTATTTTAAAAGGGTTTTTAAAATGGTAAAACATGGCAAATAAGTTTAGGGATAAGGGGTGGCACAAGATATAGCCCTTCGTTGCATGCTGAAAATAGCCGATCTACAAGCTCACAACGCGTGACGCTGCGGCGCGTTGTGAGCTTGTAGATCTGCTATTTTCATCAAGTGTAAAATCAGCCATTGCGACGGCATCTAGGCACGCTAAAAATCGTTTTAGTCGACTAAATCAACTGTAGATTTAGTCGACTAAAACTAGACTAACACTACAACATTCCAGGTGGCTAAAATGTGACTAAAACTACTCTAAAGTCTATGACGAAAACTTGCTGTCAAAATCAACACTGGTTTTGTGTCCTCCGTCTGGGTAAGAAGGTCAGAGCAACTTGGATGACATTTATATCCCACCTGAAGGCTGGAAATGTGTGTTTTGTTTATTTACGATCTGGAGAGAAGTTACTGAACAAACACTCCCTCTATATAACAAAGATTACTATCACAATGTAGAGAAAATAACTTAACAAAAACTAAAGAAACGTTTTTTGTTTTAAATACATACAAAATATCACTTTCTTACAACAATATCACTAACAACTTTAAAATATTATTTTGTTCATTAAAATAAGTTCAAGATTGCAACTTCAACTACCAACAGGAAGAGTCTTCTTGGCTCTGATATTACATAATATCCCCATAACATACACATAAATAAACAATATATTTCATTTTTCTATTCATTCATACTACGTAGTATAGTATTCTGATGTAGTATGTGTGTCAACGAATATTGGAAAATGTCTGCTTTAAAAAAGCCGATCTACAAGCTACAAGCATATTAGGTCGGCTATTTTCATTCTGTGACGCTGTTGTGATGCCGTTGTGCGAGCGCTTCCTCTACTCTCGTATACTACTACTAATTATAATAATATCTCAAACGTATACACGTTTATTTTTTGAGTACCCAAAGACTTTACATGGGGTTGGGGGGAAACAAGGACTGTCTAAAGAGGACGAGACGCGAAGACCGTACGGGCGGCGCCATGTTGCTTATGGTGCTCCATGGAAGGAAAGAAACATGCGCAATGGGCTATATGCAGCCAACACTTCCGCGTTCAGCTTCCTTGGTCTCAACTGCGCATGTTTCTTTCCTTCCATGGAGCACCATAAGCAACATGGCGTCGCCCGTACGGTCTTCGCGTCTCGTCCTCTTTAAACAGTCCTTGGCGGGAAAGAGGAAACAACACAAATAAATACTACTCCCTTTCCAGTTTCAAGTATCAATAGTAAAACTACTCATTATTCAGAAATTCCCAATTCACATTATTTTAATGTTTTCCATTTTTTTTGGAATATAGAAATATAATCTAACCTACTAGGCTATATTTTTGAATATGCTGTAGTGTAAAATAAGGCATCAGTTAATGTATGTTTCTGTAACCATAGCCTAATCTAAACCCGCAGAAGAAAAGTGATATTACCCTCAGATGTAATGGATTAGAATGTGAGAATGCCCCGCCCTGCGGGCGTCCTAATACTTCTAGGGGGGCCAATCAGAGGCAGGCGGGGGTGATTGATTTTACAGAGATAGAAATACCATTACGGTAAACAGGTGTCCGTAGACTTAATGCATGTCAATCTGGGGGTCCTTGGAATTAAATTGGTTGAGAATCACTGGTAGAGCCGTAAAAATCTTATGGGGGTGCCTGGCATGAATTATCTTTTCAAATAGGGGTCCACGGGCTCTTGACATGAAAAGGTTTGAGAACCACCAGATTAAGAGTCCCCAGTTTCTTTCCAATATGGCTGCCACGTATCAGGCCTATACACACACGACACGGAACGGCTCACTCTCTCTTGTACTCCTCCTCCAGCTTCAGCTTCTCGGCGTTGTTGCCCAGGAGGAGGCCGGCGTCGTTGCACGCCTGCACCTTGTCGAAGAAGTTGAAGTCGGCCACGTAGCGCCCCCCGGTGGTGCTGAAGAGCACTGGCCGGAACTCGTAGCCCCACAGGATCTCCTGCGGCACGTAGGAGGTGCGGCTCTGCATGGCACAATCACAAGCAGCTTTATTGTCACACATCACCGTTTTACAAGTAGGCTAAACAAATAAGGTGGGTGAAAGTTGTTTTTTTGGCATAGTTACCATCGCGTTATTTGTTTTCCAAGAAACAAAAAATATAGCAAAAAATTGCCGATCTACAAGCTCAAAACGCGTCTCAGTAGATCGGCTATTTTTGCTACGACAGTAATATGCAATGTGGCCCTCTGGAGTGAGTGTGGAACTATAGTGGCCCTCTGGAGTGAGTGTGGAACTATAGTGGCCCTCTGGAGTGAGTGTGGAACTATAGTGACCCTCTGGAGTGAGTGTGGAACTATAGTGGCCCTCTGGAGTGAGTGTGGAACTATAGTGACCCTATGGAGTGAGTGTGGAACTATAGTGGCCCTCTGGAGTGAGTGTGGAACTATAGTGGCCCTCTGGAGTGAGTGTGGAACTATAGTGACCCTATGGAGTGAGTGTGGAACTATAGTGGCCCTCTGGAGTGAGTGTGGAACTATAGTGACCCTCTGGAGTGAGTGTGGAACTATAGTGACCCTCTGGAGTGAGTGTGGAACTATAGTGACCCTCTGGAGTGAGTGTGGAACTATAGTGACCCTATGGAGTGAGTGTGGAACTATAGTGACCCTCTGGAGTGAGTGTGGAACTATAGTGACCCTCTGGAGTGAGTGTGGAACTATAGTGGCCCTCTGGAGTGAGTGTGGAACTATAGTGGCCCTCTGGAGTGAGTGTGGAACTAGAGTGGCCCTCTGGAGTGAGTGTGGAACTAGAGTGGCCCTCTGGAGTGAGTGTGGAACTATAGTGGCCCTCTGGAGTGAGTGTGGAACTATAGTGGCCCTCTGGAGTGATTGTGGAACTAGAGTGGCCCTCTGGAGTGAGTGTGGAACTATAGTGGCCCTCTGGAGTGAGTGTGGAACTACAGTGGCCCTCTGGAGTGAGTGTGGAACTATAGTGACCCTCTGGAGTGAGTGTGGAACTACAGTGACCCTCTGGAGTGAGTGTGGAACTATAGTGGCCCTCTGGAGTGAGTGTGGATCTATAGTGGCCCTCTGGAGTGAGTGTGGAACTAGAGTGGCCCTCTGGAGTGAGTGTGGAACTATAGTGGCCCTCTGGAGTGAGTGTGGAACTACAGTGGCCCTCTGGAGTGAGTGTGGAACTAAAGACGGCCCTCTCCATCGCCAAAGTTAGTACCTGGCAGGTGGCGGCCGTGGACTCCATGGTGGCGTTGAGCGTCACCAGCAGCTCAAAGTCACGCGTGTGCAGGTTGTCGGCCGTCAGGCCCGCCAGCGGGCTGCTCTCGTCCAGCACGTGGTAGAAGGTGAGCGGCAGGATGAGGAACGGACACTCGCCGCTCGAGTCCATGTAGAAGTCCACGTGGCTCTGGTGCACGCTGGTCTTCTCGCCTTTAGAGGGACGGACGGATAAGACAGGACAGACAGACTGTATGGCTTACAGACAGACAGGCCTTTTATGGATCGCGCAGGGGGATTTTTAACCCATTTTAGACCCGAGACCAGATTCTACAAAATGTCTTCTAAGATCATGACAGTTTTCTGAAAAACCCTGTTTTCTATGCCAGTGGTGCTAAAACCATTTCACGTCAAGAACCCCCCAAATTGTATGTATTTGGCCCCCTTCTGAAAATATGTTGTTCCAGGGACCCCCCCAGAAGCAAAGATATGAGTTAAAAACGTTCGCTCTGAAAGAATATATATTCAAAGATTTTTTGAATATTTGCAACTTGGGAACATAATAATACCCGTCATAGCACCTGTTTTAACTATCCGTCTGTGCTTTTTGTGCCCATACTGTATATGGAGATCTAGAATGCAATACCTGTAGTCATACCACCCATTTTAACTGTCTGTGTCCCACATGGAGATCTCTGTATCTGTCTGTCTGCCTGTGTCTGAAGAGTTTCTCTATTGGTTATTGTAGCGGTCAATTTGTATTGGTGGTGGGGAGGGGGGCGGGGCGGTGGGCGCGAGACGTTGAGAACCCCTGGTCTAGACCTATAGCTAGCTGGTTTCAGAGTGTCAAATCTGTTTATACATTCTCTGTGAATGAAACGAGTTGCGATTGGTTCAAAAACGATTGTTTCCAGGGGAAATACATACGACGTAAGTTCTCAAACTTTTAATTTCAAGGACTCCCATAAGTTACACACCCTTAGCCTGGCTAATAAGCCAGACTCAAATCGCAGGCAATTTTTTTTTGCCAACGGCTGATTCGGTCTGGTTTATTAGCCAGGCTAACACACCCTGCATGATACAATACAGGGCCATTTGGAACCCACTCAAGGACACTTTGAGACCCATTGCTGGTGTAGCAGAGTGTTTCCAGTGATTTAACATGCAGCACCCTCCCTGACTCTGTTTGACCAGAATGGAACACAGCCTTCATTAGTATCATCGATAACACCTGTGAAGGAAGTAGCCTATAGGGAAGCGGCCCAGAAATAGGAAGAGTTATTCTGTGTGCATAGAGCTAGAGCCTATAACATAGAGCCTATAGCCTATAGCATAGAGCCTATAGCCTATAGCATAGAGCCTATAGCGTAGAGCCTATAGCATAGAGCCTATAGCACCCGCTTTGAATGTTATTCTGTGTGCATAGACCCTATAGCACCCGCTTTGAATGTTATTCTGTGTGCATAGACCCTATAGCACCCGCTTTGAATGTTATTCTGTGTGCATAGACCCTATAGCACCCGCTTTGAATGTTATTCTGTGTGCATAGACCCTATAGCACCCGCTTTGAATGTTACCAACCTATAATTACCACTATGTTCTTATCAAGACAATGCAGCCATTATGAACATTTCCACATACTGGCTACCGGCTACGGCGAGTAGGAAACTAGGAAATGCAGAAGTGAAATTACTGCCGCCCAAGCAAAAACATCATGAAACTGACTTACAGTACATGGCCGGTTAAGACTGATATGAGGTTATGGGAATTACGTGGCCCGGTTAAGACTGAGGTTAGGGTTACGGTTAAGCCGTTACGGTTAGTAATATAGCGCGACCAACTCCACGTCGGACAATGGCTGACAACAACGTCCGTGTGTGTGAATGTCCATACTCTGGCTGCGTTGAATGGCGTTGATAACGGCTGATGACAGACTTCTCACGCCACCATTGACTCCAGCGCTCTGGAGCAAGTGCCAACAGAACGCACGAAAAAGGCTGCAAAGTAGTAATCAGCCATTTTCGTGGATCACCTTCGCTAGTGTCATAGGCACCAATATGCTAACCGGGACGTCACGATATTTTTTTTATTCAGCTCCTAACATCGTCCCTTCCCTCATATCACCTCAATTCCGAGAAAAACGCTGCTAAAGTTTTTGGATTTCGATGACGTCACACCATGGAAGCAAGCATTGCCTAGCGGCGGGAAGCTAAAATCCAGTAAACATAATAATATTAATTCTGGATTCAAAGACATCAATAAAAGATGAGATTTCTCGTCTTGGCACAGCCCCGGGTTTAACCCATTCTGTACCTTTTGGTATTTTAAGCACTATGTTATACTTTAGCTATTGAAAAGTAGCAGATCTACAAGCTCATAGCACGACAGTGTGCAAGCTTGTAGATCTACTTTTTTTGAAAAATCGTGAAAATGTGGCGCAAATCTTTGATTATATATATTCTTTCAAAGTGAATGTTTTTAACTCAAATCTTTGCTTCCGGGCGGGTCCCTGGAAAAACATATTTTCAGATGGGGGTCCGTGGCAAAATACATATAATTCTGGGGGTCCTTGACATGAAAAAGGTTGAGCACAAACCACACAGAAACATAGGAATTTTCAGAAAACTTTTAGGATTTAGAAGACTTTTTTCCAGAATCGGCCGCAGGTCTAAATGGGTTTAAGCTCTATATATATACACGAGAACTTTCAAATCCGATATATAGATTATCGTGTTTAACCAATTTTGGGCGGGAACCCCTTTGTGTTTCAAGCATTCTGTTATACTTTAGCTATTTTCAGAGCGAACTTTTTTTTTTATTTCGACTAAATGGGTTAAAAGATAAATAAAAAGTCCTTGCCTTCCTCCGTCACGTTGGGGTGCAGCAGCTTGCCGGCCAGCTGACACTGGATCAGCAGGCTCTTCCTCATGTTGGCCACGCGCACCATCAGACACAGCTTGCCCTCGCTGCGACACACCACCGCCGAGTGGCTGAACTTGATGGTCTCCGCGCGCTTCTTGGGCCGCGCCAGCTTGGCCAGGAAGGCCCCCGTCACGAAGATCTCCGCCAGGCCGGTGAAGACCAGCTGCGCCACCAGCGTGAAGATGGCCAGCGGGCACTCCTCGGAGATGTAGCGGAAGCCGTAGCCGATGGTGGTCTGCGACTCCAGCGAGAAGAGGAAGGCGCCGGTCAGCGTCTCCACGTTGACCAGGCAGCGCGTGTGGTTGGACGGCAACGCCTGTTGGGTACGTAAAACATTCACCCGAGAGTGGACAAGTGCATTACTTAAAATTAGGGATGTCCCGATACACTTTTTTCGCTTCCGATCCGATCCCTCAATTTCTGTGTTAGCCGATACCGATACCGATATATATCTCGTGTTGTGTTGTGTTAATAGCAGACTCCTCACTCAAATGTGCACTTGCAGTTTGGGCAACTCCAAAGCAAACTCCACATGTCCCAACATTTTATTTACCTGCCATAGTGTCAACCCCTTACCCCTGTGTGGGATCGCTGGTTAGACTGGCATAGTGTCAACCCCTTACCCCTGTGTCGGATCGGTGGTTAGACTGGCATATTCACCGATACCGATATGACAAATAAGGGCCGATCCAATACTTTTCCCGATACCGATACAGTATCGGGACATCTCTACTTAAAATGTATTTATTTATGTGTATATTTATTTATATCAATAAATTAACTCCACAATCGATTAGTTTGAGCATGAACTTAAGTCCTAATTTATATGTCATTGGGCAACAGTTTCACACAATAAAAGGTCCCTGCACACTTTTTTTCGGATTTTTAGCAGCGTCTTTCTGTCGGTTTTCAGAAAAAAACGTGTCCAGTCTGCAAGGACCTTAATAGTGAAAATAAGCTATCTACATCGCGACTGGCTATTTTCAATATTTAGGGGGGGGGGGGAAAGCTACATTTAAAAATGTAAATCAACGGCCTGGGACGTGGCTCAGCGGTCCAGGCACCCTGGCCGGTAGCACGAGTCTGGCAGTGTGCCGCGGGTTCGACTCCCGATCCCGACGGCCTTTAGTGCATGTCACCCCCCCCCCCCCCCCCCCATCTCTCTCCCCCATTTCCTGTCAGCCTACTGTCTGTCTGTCCCTCTATTAAAAAAAGAAAGCCAAAGCCAAAGCCAAAAAAAAAAAGGAAATCAACTTGAATTCACTTTTGCACCCTCACAAATACAGACACCCCCCCCCCCCACCCCCTCCAAAAGGCAACCCAAGAACCAAGAGCCGCCAAAAAACGCACATCACACAGACAACGACCCCAACGACAACAATACCTCCTCGAAGTCGCCGTTGCCCATGCCGATGAAGTAGAAGATGACGCCGAAGATGAACCAGGTCATGACGAAGGTGGAGGCGAAGAGCGTGAGCTTGTAGCGCCACTTCATGTCCACCACCGTGGTCCAGATGTCGTGCAGGTACAGCTTGACCATGCCCTCCACGTTGTCGATGCGCACGTTGTTGTGGCCGTCCTTGGACACGATGCGCCGCTGGACCTCCGCCTTCTTGGCCATCATGCCTTTCATGGTTGATTCGCGGGCGGGCGGGCGGGCGGGGACGGACGTCACGGAACCCTGGGAGATGGAGTTGAACGCTGTAACCCAGTGGGTTATCTCACACTTGTTCATGACAAGGACCCCCATATTGACACTCATTAGCCCACGGACCCGCATTTGAAAAGGTATGTCAGGGACCCCCATAAGAGAAGATTTTTATGGCCCCAGCAGTGATTCTCAAGCTTCTTTAATTTCAAGGACCCCCTAGTTTGGCATGCATTAGGCTACGGACCCCCATTTAATGGCATTTCTATTATCTCTGGGACCCCACTTTATATTGTAAAATCAATGTTAATTTAACTCCGAGGGTGTACAAATGGGACCCATAAGGGTCCATTTGGTTTCAAAGTATAATTTAGCTGGGGACCCCCGGACCCCACTTTGAGAACCACTGCGATAACCAACCTGCAGCCTAGAAAGCTAACCTGACTCCGCCAGATGGTGGCAGTAGTGAGTTCCTCCTCCTGCTCCCATCTGGTCTCTCTCGGGCAGAGACGATGAACTCCGATCAAATGCTGATCGGAGCGATATGCGTCCGTATGCGGGATCAAGACTAGCGAGACTGGTGACGTATTGTAGATGTGCCACAGCGCAAATGTAAACACAACCTAACAGGACTATACAACTCAAAATTAGATATCAGATTTTTGTCCCGCTGCTTCCGGTTCATCGTTTCTGCTTGAGAGAGACCAGATGCAGGCAGGAGGAGGGAACTTGTGAACTCAATACTGCTGCAATCTGGCGGAGTCAGGTTACTAGAAAGCCCCCAAATCCGTACATATTGCACTACTGTTTTTTTTACCGCCACAGAAGCATGGCTTTCACTAGTATTGCATGTACAGAATTTCACTGTGCTTTGGGCGAGTTCGGGTTCGACATGCTTACGATTCTGTGCTATCGGGTTACAACTCGGACGGGGTTAGGGTCGAGGGGGGGGGGGGCGGGGCGGGGCCGGGGCGGGGCGGGGCCGGGGCGGGGCCGGGGCGGGGCCGAGTCGGCTCTACTGAACTTCCACACGGCAACTCGCTCGCTTTAGCTCGCTCTGTGGTTTCTCTCGTGGCTCAAGTTCGGTAGAGACGGACCCCCCCTCCGTCACGGTCTATGGGGAGGTAGAGACGGACCCCCCCTCCGTCATGGTCTATGGGGAGGTAGAGACGGACCCCCCCTCCGTCACGGTCTATGGGGAGGTAGAGACGGACCCCCCCTCCGTCATGGTCTATGGGGAGGTAGAGACGGACCCCCCACCGTCACGGTCTATGGGGAGGTAGAGACGGACCCCCCTCCGTCACAGTCTATGGGGAGGTAGAGACGGACCCCCCTCCGTCACGGTCTATGGGGAGGTAGAGACGGACCCCCCTCCGTCACAGTCTATGGGGAGGTAGAGACGGACCCCCCTCCGTCACGGTCTATGGGGAGGTAGAGACGGACCCCCCTCCGTCACAGTCTATGGGGAGGTAGAGACGGACCCCCCTCCGTCACAGTCTATGGGGAGGTAGAGACGGACCCCCCCTCCGTCACGGTCTATGGGGAGGTAGAGACGGACCCCCCTCCGTCACGGTCTATGGGGAGGTAGAGACGGACCCCCCCTCCGTCACGGTCTATGGGGAGGTAGAGACGGACCCCCCTCCGTCACGGTCTATGGGGAGGTAGAGACGGACCCCCCCTCCGTCACGGTCTATGGGGAGGTAGAGACGGACCCCCCTCCGTCACGGTCTATTGGGAGGTAGAGACGGACCCCCCTCCGTCACGGTCTATGGGGAGGTAGAGACGGACCCCCCTCCGTCACGGTCTATGGGGAGGTAGAGACGGACCCCCCCACCGTCACGGTCTATGGGGAGGTAGAGACGGACCCCCCTCCGTCACGGTCTATGGGGAGGTAGAGACGGACCCCCCTCCGTCACGGTCTATGGGGAGGTAGAGACGGACCCCCCCACCGTCACGGTCTATGGGGAGGTAGAGACGGACCCCCCTCCGTCACGGTCTATGGGGAGGTAGAGACGGACCCCCCTCCGTCACGGTCTATGGGGAGGTAGAGACGGACCCCCCTCCGTCACGGTCTATGGGGAGGTAGAGACGGACCCCCCTCCGTCACAGTCTATGGGGAGGTAGAGACGGACCCCCCTCCGTCACGGTCTATGGGGAGGTAGAGACGGACCCCCCTCCGTCACAGTCTATGGGGAGGTAGAGACGGACCCCCCTCCGTCACGGTCTATGGGGAGGTAGAGACGGACCCCCCTCCGTCACAGTCTATGGGGAGGTAGAGACGGACCCCCCTCCGTCACAGTCTATGGGGAGGTAGAGACGGACCCCCCTCCGTCACAGTCTATGGGGAGGTAGAGACGGACCCCCCCTCCGTCACGGTCTATGGGGAGGTAGAGACGGACCCCCCTCCGTCACGGTCTATGGGGAGGTAGAGACGGACCCCCCCTCCGTCACGGTCTATGGGGAGGTAGAGACGGACCCCCCTCCGTCACGGTCTATGGGGAGGTAGAGACGGACCCCCCCTCCGTCACGGTCTATGGGGAGGTAGAGACGGACCCCCCTCCGTCACGGTCTATTGGGAGGTAGAGACGGACCCCCCTCCGTCACGGTCTATGGGGAGGTAGAGACGGACCCCCCTCCGTCACGGTCTATGGGGAGGTAGAGACGGACCCCCCCACCGTCACGGTCTATGGGGAGGTAGAGACGGACCCCCCTCCGTCACGGTCTATGGGGAGGTAGAGACGGACCCCCCTCCGTCACGGTCTATGGGGAGGTAGAGACGGACCCCCCCACCGTCACGGTCTATGGGGAGGTAGAGACGGACCCCCCTCCGTCACGGTCTATGGGGAGGTAGAGACGGACCCCCCTCCGTCACGGTCTATGGGGAGGTAGAGACGGACCCCCCTCCGTCACGGTCTATTGGGAGGTAGAGACGGACCCCCCTCCATCACGGTCTATAGGGAGGTAGAGACGGACCCCCCTCCGTCACGGTCTATGGGGAGGTAGAGACGGACCCCCCACCGTCACGGTCTATGGGGAGGTAGAGACGGACCCCCTCCGTCACGGTCTATGGGGAGGTAGAGACGGACCCCCCACCGTCACGGTCTATGGGGAGGTAGAGACGGACCCCCCCCTCCGTCACGGTCTATGGGGAGGTAGAGACGGACCCCCCACCGTCACGGTCTATGGGGAGGTAGACGGACCCCCTCCGTCACGGTCTATGGGGAGGTAGAGACGGACCCCTCACCGTCACGGTCTATGGGGAGGTAGACGGACCCCCCTCCGTCATGGTCTATGGGGAGGTAGAGACGGACCCCTCACCGTCACGGTCTATGGGGAGGTAGACGGACCCCCCTCCGTCACGGTCTATGGGGAGGTAGAGACGGACCCCCCCTCCGTCACGGTCTATGGGGAGGTAGAGACGGACCCCTCACCGTCACGGTCTATGGGGAGGTAGAGACGGAACCCCCCTCCGTCACGGTCTATGGGGAGGTAGAGACGGACCCCTCACCGTCACGGTCTATGGGGAGGTAGAGACGGAACCCCCCTCCGTCACGGTCTATGGGGAGGTAGAGACGGACCCCCCACCGTCACGGTCTATGGGGAGGTAGAGACGGACCCCCCCTCCGTCACGGTCTATGGGGAGGTAGAGACGGACCCCCCACCGTCACGGTCTATGGGGAGGTAGAGACGGACCCCCCACCGTCACGGTCTATGGGGAGGTAGAGACGGACCCCCCACCGTCAAGGTCTATGGGGAGGTAGAGACGGACCCCCCACCATCACGGTCTATGGGGAGGTAGAGACGGAACCCCCCTCCGTCACGGTCTATGGGGAGGTAGACGGACCCCCTCCGTCACGGTCTATGGGGAGGTAGAGACGGACCCCCCACCGTCAAGGTCTATGGGGAGGTAGAGACGGACCCCCCACCGTCACGGTCTATGGGGAGGTAGAGACGGACCCCCCCACCGTCACGGTCTATGGGGAGGTAGAGACGGACACCCCTCCGTCACGGTCTATGGGGAGGTAGAGACGGACCCCTCACTGTCACGGTCTATGGGGAGGTAGAGACGGAACCCCCCTCCGTCACGGTCTATGGGGAGGTAGAGACGGACCCCCCTCCGTCACGGTCTATGGGGAGGTAGAGACGGACCCCCCTCCGTCACGGTCTATGGGGAGGTAGAGACGGACACCCCTCCGTCACGGTCTATGGGGAGGTAGAGACGGACACCCCTCCGTCACGGTCTATGGGGAGGTAGAGACGGACCCCCCTCCGTCACGGTCTATGGGGAGGTAGAGACGGACCCCCCACCGTCAAGGTCTATGGGGCGGTAGAGACGGACCCCCCACCGTCACGGTCTATGGGGAGGTAGAGACGGACCCCCCACCGTCACGGTCTATGGGGAGGTAGAGACGGACCCCCCACCGTCACGGTCTATGGGGAGGTAGAGACGGACCCCCCACCGTCACGGTCTATGGGGAGGTAGAGACGGACCCCCCACCGTCAAGGTCTATGGGGCGGTAGAGACGGACCCCCCACCGTCACGGTCTATGGGGAGGTAGAGACGGACCCCCCACCGTCACGGTATATGGGGAGGTAGAGACGGACCCCCCTCCGTCACGGTCTATGGGGAGGTAGAGACGGACCCCCCCTCCGTCATGGTCTATGGGGAGGTAGAGACGGACCCCCCCTCCGTCACGGTCTATGGGGAGGTAGAGACGGACCCCCCCTCCGTCATGGTCTATGGGGAGGTAGAGACGGACCCCCCACCGTCACGGTCTATGGGGAGGTAGAGACGGACCCCCCTCCGTCACAGTCTATGGGGAGGTAGAGACGGACCCCCCTCCGTCACGGTCTATGGGGAGGTAGAGACGGACCCCCCTCCGTCACAGTCTATGGGGAGGTAGAGACGGACCCCCCTCCGTCACGGTCTATGGGGAGGTAGAGACGGACCCCCCTCCGTCACAGTCTATGGGGAGGTAGAGACGGACCCCCCTCCGTCACAGTCTATGGGGAGGTAGAGACGGACCCCCCCTCCGTCACGGTCTATGGGGAGGTAGAGACGGACCCCCCTCCGTCACGGTCTATGGGGAGGTAGAGACGGACCCCCCCTCCGTCACGGTCTATGGGGAGGTAGAGACGGACCCCCCTCCGTCACGGTCTATGGGGAGGTAGAGACGGACCCCCCCTCCGTCACGGTCTATGGGGAGGTAGAGACGGACCCCCCTCCGTCACGGTCTATTGGGAGGTAGAGACGGACCCCCCTCCGTCACGGTCTATGGGGAGGTAGAGACGGACCCCCCTCCGTCACGGTCTATGGGGAGGTAGAGACGGACCCCCCCACCGTCACGGTCTATGGGGAGGTAGAGACGGACCCCCCTCCGTCACGGTCTATGGGGAGGTAGAGACGGACCCCCCTCCGTCACGGTCTATGGGGAGGTAGAGACGGACCCCCCCACCGTCACGGTCTATGGGGAGGTAGAGACGGACCCCCCTCCGTCACGGTCTATGGGGAGGTAGAGACGGACCCCCCTCCGTCACGGTCTATGGGGAGGTAGAGACGGACCCCCCTCCGTCACGGTCTATGGGGAGGTAGAGACGGACCCCCCTCCGTCACAGTCTATGGGGAGGTAGAGACGGACCCCCCTCCGTCACGGTCTATGGGGAGGTAGAGACGGACCCCCCTCCGTCACAGTCTATGGGGAGGTAGAGACGGACCCCCCTCCGTCACGGTCTATGGGGAGGTAGAGACGGACCCCCCTCCGTCACAGTCTATGGGGAGGTAGAGACGGACCCCCCTCCGTCACAGTCTATGGGGAGGTAGAGACGGACCCCCCCTCCGTCACGGTCTATGGGGAGGTAGAGACGGACCCCCCTCCGTCACGGTCTATGGGGAGGTAGAGACGGACCCCCCCTCCGTCACGGTCTATGGGGAGGTAGAGACGGACCCCCCTCCGTCACGGTCTATGGGGAGGTAGAGACGGACCCCCCCTCCGTCACGGTCTATGGGGAGGTAGAGACGGACCCCCCTCCGTCACGGTCTATTGGGAGGTAGAGACGGACCCCCCTCCGTCACGGTCTATGGGGAGGTAGAGACGGACCCCCCTCCGTCACGGTCTATGGGGAGGTAGAGACGGACCCCCCCACCGTCACGGTCTATGGGGAGGTAGAGACGGACCCCCCTCCGTCACGGTCTATGGGGAGGTAGAGACGGACCCCCCTCCGTCACGGTCTATGGGGAGGTAGAGACGGACCCCCCCACCGTCACGGTCTATGGGGAGGTAGAGACGGACCCCCCTCCGTCACGGTCTATGGGGAGGTAGAGACGGACCCCCCTCCGTCACGGTCTATGGGGAGGTAGAGACGGACCCCCCTCCGTCACGGTCTATTGGGAGGTAGAGACGGACCCCCCTCCATCACGGTCTATAGGGAGGTAGAGACGGACCCCCCTCCGTCACGGTCTATGGGGAGGTAGAGACGGACCCCCCACCGTCACGGTCTATGGGGAGGTAGAGACGGACCCCCTCCGTCACGGTCTATGGGGAGGTAGAGACGGACCCCCCACCGTCACGGTCTATGGGGAGGTAGAGACGGACCCCCCCCTCCGTCACGGTCTATGGGGAGGTAGAGACGGACCCCCCACCGTCACGGTCTATGGGGAGGTAGACGGACCCCCTCCGTCACGGTCTATGGGGAGGTAGAGACGGACCCCTCACCGTCACGGTCTATGGGGAGGTAGACGGACCCCCCTCCGTCATGGTCTATGGGGAGGTAGAGACGGACCCCTCACCGTCACGGTCTATGGGGAGGTAGACGGACCCCCCTCCGTCACGGTCTATGGGGAGGTAGAGACGGACCCCCCCTCCGTCACGGTCTATGGGGAGGTAGAGACGGACCCCTCACCGTCACGGTCTATGGGGAGGTAGAGACGGAACCCCCCTCCGTCACGGTCTATGGGGAGGTAGAGACGGACCCCTCACCGTCACGGTCTATGGGGAGGTAGAGACGGAACCCCCCTCCGTCACGGTCTATGGGGAGGTAGAGACGGACCCCCCACCGTCACGGTCTATGGGGAGGTAGAGACGGACCCCCCCTCCGTCACGGTCTATGGGGAGGTAGAGACGGACCCCCCACCGTCACGGTCTATGGGGAGGTAGAGACGGACCCCCCACCGTCACGGTCTATGGGGAGGTAGAGACGGACCCCCCACCGTCAAGGTCTATGGGGAGGTAGAGACGGACCCCCCACCATCACGGTCTATGGGGAGGTAGAGACGGAACCCCCCTCCGTCACGGTCTATGGGGAGGTAGACGGACCCCCTCCGTCACGGTCTATGGGGAGGTAGAGACGGACCCCCCACCGTCAAGGTCTATGGGGAGGTAGAGACGGACCCCCCACCGTCACGGTCTATGGGGAGGTAGAGACGGACCCCCCCACCGTCACGGTCTATGGGGAGGTAGAGACGGACACCCCTCCGTCACGGTCTATGGGGAGGTAGAGACGGACCCCTCACTGTCACGGTCTATGGGGAGGTAGAGACGGAACCCCCCTCCGTCACGGTCTATGGGGAGGTAGAGACGGACCCCCCTCCGTCACGGTCTATGGGGAGGTAGAGACGGACCCCCCTCCGTCACGGTCTATGGGGAGGTAGAGACGGACACCCCTCCGTCACGGTCTATGGGGAGGTAGAGACGGACACCCCTCCGTCACGGTCTATGGGGAGGTAGAGACGGACCCCCCTCCGTCACGGTCTATGGGGAGGTAGAGACGGACCCCCCACCGTCAAGGTCTATGGGGCGGTAGAGACGGACCCCCCACCGTCACGGTCTATGGGGAGGTAGAGACGGACCCCCCACCGTCACGGTCTATGGGGAGGTAGAGACGGACCCCCCACCGTCACGGTCTATGGGGAGGTAGAGACGGACCCCCCACCGTCACGGTCTATGGGGAGGTAGAGACGGACCCCCCACCGTCAAGGTCTATGGGGCGGTAGAGACGGACCCCCCACCGTCACGGTCTATGGGGAGGTAGAGACGGACCCCCCACCGTCACGGTATATGGGGAGGTAGAGACGGACCCCCCTCCGTCACGGTCTATGGGGAGGTAGAGACGGACCCCCCCCCCCCCCCGTCACGGTCTATGGGGAGGTAGAGACGGACCCCCCACCGTCAAGGTCTATGGGGCGGTAGAGACGGACCCGCCACCGTCACGGTCTATGGGGAGGTAGAGACGGACCCCCCACCGTCACGGTCTATGGGGAGGTAGAGACGGACCCCCCTCCGTCACGGTCTA
This sequence comes from Electrona antarctica, assembly GCF_951216825.1. NCBI lineage: Eukaryota > Metazoa > Chordata > Actinopteri > Myctophiformes > Myctophidae > Electrona > Electrona antarctica. Next base: position 56,457,486 of record NC_136789.1, on the reverse strand, counting down.
TGGGGAGGTAGAGACGGACCCCCCACCGTCACGGTCTATGGGGAGGTAGAGACGGACCCCCCACCGTCACGGTCTATGGGGAGGTAGAGACGGACCCCCCACCGTCAAGGTCTATGGGGCGGTAGAGACGGACCCCCCACCGTCACGGTCTATGGGGAGGTAGAGACGGACCCCCCACCGTCACGGTCTATGGGGAGGTAGAGACGGACCCCCCTCCGTCACGGTCTATGGGGAGGTAGAGACGGACCCCCCACCGTCACGGTCTATGGGGAGGTAGAGACGGACCCCCCACCGTCACGGTCTATGGGGAGGTAGAGACGGACCCCCCACCGTCACGGTCTATGGGGAGGTAGAGACGGACCCCCCACCGTCACGGTCTATGGGGAGGTAGAGACGGACCCCCCACCGTCACGGTCTATGGGGAGGTAGAGACGGACCCCCCACCGTCAAGGTCTATGGGGCGGTAGAGACGGACCCCCCACCGTCACGGTCTATGGGGAGGTAGAGACGGACCCCCCACCGTCACGGTCTATGGGGAGGTAGAGACGGACCCCCCACCGTCACGGTCTATGGGGAGGTAGAGACGGACCCCCCACCGTCACGGTCTATGGGGAGGTAGAGACGGACCCCCCACCGTCAAGGTCTATGGGGCGGTAGAGACGGACCCCCCACCGTCACGGTCTATGGGGAGGTAGAGACGGACCCCCCACCGTCACGGTCTATGGGGAGGTAGAGACGGACCCCCCTCCGTCACGGTCTATGGGGAGGTAGAGACGGACCCCCCCCCCCCGTCACGGTCTATGGGGAGGTAGAGACGGACCCCCCACCGTCACGGTCTATGGGGAGGTAGAGACGGACCCCCCCACCGTCACGGTCTATGGGGAGGTAGAGACGGACCCCCCACCGTCACGGTCTATGGGGAGGTAGAGACGGACCCCCCACCGTCACGGTCTATGGGGAGGTAGAGACGGACCCCCCTCCGTCACGTCATTTAGCTGGGGACCACCTGGAACCCGCTCAAGGACCACTGGTGGTCCCCACTCCAAGACAACTAGTTGAAAACCACTCTTTTACAGTAATGAATTTGCGAGTGTATTTCTTGTGTAAACTTTCAATGAAATCAAAGCCGGGTTGAAGTCTTTTTTACTAATTACTACAAAACATACATCCACCAATTAAGCCCCATTTGCCTTTGTCCATTTTTATTTGAAAATAAACGGTATACAAGCTCACTATGTGCTGCTAGCTTGTAGACCTGCTTCGGTCTACAAGTGTCTACAATGTGTCAATCTTCCAAAAATGTACACATTTTGAAAACTTGTAGAATGGAACATTTTGCACAATTAATTTTGGTACTTTTGGATGCCAGTCATTTAAGTTAACCATTTAGACCCCACCATCCGTATACTGAGGGGCAACGTTTACAGAAAATAGCCGATCTACAAGTGAGCTTGAAGATCGGCTATTTTCAGCCAAGTTATCTATTCTAGAGCGAAAACAGAAAAGTCAATATAGTATAGTATAGGTCCCTGAGGGACTCCAGTCAACCAAGTACAGGGGTTTAAGTGGTTAAATAACAAACCCAAATCTGAGTACTTCTTCCACCACTGCTAGTAACACATTTACAGGTGTATTTCTTGTGCAAATTAATAAGTTAACTTCAAACGAAATAGAGTGAATAACTCAAATGTACTAAAAGCATGACGAAAGATGTTCGTCGGCTACCTTTTTACGCCGACATAGAAACTATAACCTATGGTGACTAAAACTATGACTAAAAATATATTGACAATTTCATCAACACAAGAACTAGACAGAAATGGAGGCGAGATTCAGCATAGATCTAAGACAAGTAATGTTATGCTTGGTTGTACTATTTTCGGCACACAGCTAAGTATGAATCGGACATTACGACGCCATCAAGGCCTCAACAGTAGATGTAGTCGACTATAAAATCTCAGTCAGCTAAAACCAGACCAAAACTAAAATGACTACAATATGACCAAACCTAACTTTTATTCAAAAGACTGCGACTAAAACCATATCAAATCAAAATCTACTGTCAAGGCTAACACTGGTGGATCGTGTAACTCACCCGGTGCGTGCCGTCAGACGGTAGAAATTAGAATGCCAGGTCAGGTGTGTGTTGTGTGTGTGTGTGTCCGGCACAGAGCGAACATGTGTGTAAGATGAAACGTCTTAATAGCACCCTAGCACCCAGCTCCACACAATGTCTGCTCTCTCTGCTATTGTCCCACTGCATGCACAGGAGAGAGAGAGAGAGAGAGAGAGAGAGAGAGAGAGAGAGAGAGAGAGAGAGAGAGAGAGAGAGAGAGAGAGAGGTGAACTTTGTCCCGTTGGTATTCAGGACAACTTCATGAGAACCTGGACAGGCGCTGTTGTTCTGCCGCGATATGGGTCAACTTTGATTCCATCTTCACAACAAAAACGACACCTCTCCTTCCTTTGTGTCGCTTTTATTGACTAAAACATGACTGTGTTGTTCCTTTTTGTGGTTGTTGGGGGTGTATACACACATACACACACACACACACATGCACACACACACCCTCATTTACCACCTTTCTTCCGCAGGCAGGACAGTCATGTTCTGAAGGACATTTCCCAATGTTTCTATGGGTCATGAGGAAATGTTACGTTTCTTTTTTTATTATTATTGTCATTGTTTTTTTATCCTACTGTGTATTTGTAATTTTTTATATATATTTCCAATATATTTGGAGAAATAAAATGAATCTTATTTTGTGTGACATTTTCGAGAGGAAAAAACGCAATTAGTAGATCTACAAACTCACAATGTATTGTGTACTGTCATTGCTCTCCACTGGTCTCACCTGCCTGTGTCTCTGTGTGTGTGTGTGTGTGTGTGTGTGTGTGTGTGTGTGTGTGTGTGTGTGTGTGTGTGTGTGTGTGTGTGTGTGTGTGTGACCTTGAATGGAGCTGATAGGAACTCCTTCTGTTTTCTATTAACCACACTGAAGACCTGTGTGTACTGGAAACACACTCTGAGGTGTGCGTGCGTGCGTGCGTGCGTGCGGACAGAAGACAGAGAGACAGACAGGGGGGGGGGGGGGGGGGCAGCATACCAGGCATAGAGAGTTACAACAACATTGTCAGACATTTGGAGTTAATACATTGTTTTATGTTAATCCAGGAGGCCAATCATCTGGGAATTAATAAACTAAATAATCATGCAATCCATTTCAAACTGTGTTCTTATGATCAGGTAATCCATCAACAGACTATAAGTTATATGATCAGGTAATCTATCTACACATTGTAATCAAGCCGAGAAAAAACAAAGGATCAGCGTTTTTGCATCGTCCAATAGGCTCCGATTCGTGCAATATTTCTACGGTGAAAAAAGGCAATCTTGGTAACATGATTAATGTGTGAATTAAAATTAAATTCAGAATCAATAATGACCCCCAAGTTCTTTACTGTACTGTTACTTTCTACAGTCAGGTTGCCAAGTCTGCTTATTATTGATTATTTCTGCTCACTATAGAACCGATGAGAACTTTTACCAGTCATCGACGTGTCAGCCAAGTATTTACTTAAAGGGGATTACCACACATTGTCATAAATATACCTCAGAGGTGTTGTGTGGAAATAATAAAAAGCCCCCCCCCCTCTTCTATTTAGCCTAGAACATGGGGTCATGTGATCAGTGACATCACAAAGATAAACTTTGCAAGCCAAAGGGTGCATCTTTGTGACATCACTGATCACATGAACCCGACCAGGTACGCAGCTGGTTCAGCAAGGTAAATTGTCAACGTGGCAGATCTTCCTCCTTTGATGCCGTCTCCCGGGTCCCAGATGTATCGGTGATGACGTGTGGGCCCAACAGACTCCCACTCCTGCTTCCTGGATGCCTACAATCCATGCCTTTGTGGCCACTAGGTCCTCAGGGATAGAACGCCGTCATGGTGGTCATGCAGGACGTGCAGGCCTTCATCAGTGTTAAGTCACTGACCTGCGTGCCGAAGCACGTCTGTTTGGACTGCTGCTGTAGATCATTGTCTTTATTATTTAAAAAAAAGACTCCCAAATACTTCCACAGAGTGCGGATTGTACAATCCTTCATACACATTATCTGTTTCTGCACCCATATTGAACTTTTTCCAGCCTGTCCTTGAGCCGAGCGAGCCTTTTTGAAGCGAGTCATGCAGGATATGGCAGCCATGTTTCTGGGTCTTCCTTGGGGTAAGGACGCGAGGGTAGCAGAGGCATCCCAGGACCCTTGATGACACTTTGGCCGATCTACAAGCTCTCAATGCGTCGCGTTGCGACACATTGTGAGCTTGTAGATCAGCTATTTTCAAATGGCCAAAATGTATATAGGGTTGAAGTGGTTAATGTATGTTTTCTAATCAAAATCGCCAAAGTAACTAAAGTTTTCAAATAATTGTAGTGGAGTAAAAGTACAAATTTTGGCTCCGAGATGTAGTGGAGTAGAAGTAAAAGTACTGGAAATTGGAAGTAAAGTACAAATACCTTAAAAAAACACTGGCTGGAACTGCAGGTGGTCGCTGTCTATGCTCACACGGTTAATGCAATGCTCTATGCTCGTTGGGTAGTGTCATGGCCGCCCAATGCATTTCCAATGGAGGTCACATGGTTTGACACAACATTGTGTTGTATGAGGGGGAGGGGGGCAGTCGAAACACAGCTGAAAGCCAAACAGACCATGTGACCTCCATTGGAAATGCATTGGGGCGGCCATGACACTCACAACAGCAATGCAGTGCATTAAAGGTGTGAGCTCAGCCTAAGGCTGAGCTCACACCTTTAATGCAATTCTCGTGCTCGTTGGATCAATGCTGTGTAGTATCATGGCCGCCCAATGCATTTCCAATGGAGGTCACATGGTTTGACACAACATTGTGTTGTATGAGTGGGAGGGGCGCAGTCGAAACACAGCTGAAAGCCATACAACAGACCCCTCCCCCTATGTTGTGTCAAACCATGTGACCTCCATTGGAAATGCATTGGGCGGCCATGACACAACACAAAATGCATCCAACGAGCACAGAGCATTGCATTAACCGTGTGAGTGCACCCTTAGGCTGAGCTCACACCTTTAATGCAATTCTCTGTGCTCGTTGGATCAATGCTGTGTTGTGTCATGGCCGCCCAATGCATTTCCAATGGAGGTCACATGGTTTGACACAACATTGTGTTGTGTGAGGGGGAGGGGGGCAGTCGAAACACAGCTGAAAGCCATACAACAGACCATGTGACCTCCATTGGAAATGCATTGGGGGCGGCCATGACACTCACAACAGCAATGCAGTGCATTAAAGGTGTGAGCTCAGCCTAAGGCTGAGCTCACACGGTTAATGCAGTGCTCTATGCTTGTTGGATGAATGTTGTGTTGTGTCATGGCCGCCCCAATGCATTTCCAATGGGAGTCACATGGTTTGACACAACATTGTGTTGTATGAGGGGGAGGGGCGCAGTCGAAACACAGCTGAAAGCTGTGACCATGACCAAGACCATGTGACCTCCATTGGAAATGCATTGGTGGGCGGCCATGACACTCACAACAAAAATCACTGCATTAACCGTGTGAGCTCAGCCTAAGAACACATGCAGTTCCCTTTTCGCTTTGGTTGAGGCAATGCGGCGCTGCAGGCGTCACCTATGAAGGAAGGCTGCCAAGATGTCCATGTGATTTGATTTATTTAGCACAATATGAAAACAATACAATACAATTCCAAAGAATAGTAATCCAAATGTAAAAAAAATAAAAAGATTGCCAGGAGGAGGCAAGAAACCTCCTCCGGAAGTCTCCTCCAGAGGAGAGCACGTGAGGCAGAAGTCAATGTCACAGCCCAAGGCCACGTCATCAAGCCGGAGGTACGTGCTAATCAACTTGATGAGACAACACCTGTGTGGGAGCGGCTAGGTGTGACCAGCAGTATAAAAGTCACACTCTCTGCCTCACAAGGAAGGGAGCACTCTCCGGAGGACGACAAGCGAGCTGTCGGGCGGTGAGTCGAGAACCACTTTCTTTCATATCACATTCTATGAGATACTATGAACGTTCACTGACCATTGTATCTCTTTAACCGTAGGCAAAGCACATAGCTTGGAGGACTGAGCTTGAGACACGGGCACCGCATGCTAAACAAGGGGATGGAAAATGAGTGAAATACCTACGAGTACACGCTGAAAATGTATACTTACTTGAGTTATCGTTACTTACCTTAAAGACTGCCATCCTTGAGTTTACGTTAATTCCCGGGAGGGAGATTTACAGTATGTTGACCATGCTTACCTGAACAAAGACATTTTCTCACCTGTAATATCCTGCACAATATTTTAGGACTGAGCTTGAGACACGGGAACCGCATGTTAACAATGGTCGCCAAGGGCTTATTTAACTTCTTTTTCATGATGTCCTGGAGCGCCAAGGACGTGTTTTTCGTGTTTTTTAACATGGTGAAAAAAATAAAAATATATAAAATAAAATATATATATGGTGGCGGTCTGGGACTTTTGGCGCCCCCTGGTGGCGGTGAATGAGTTAAAGGAACATTCAGTGATTTGAGTGATTTGGAAAACCACCCAGTCCGCCCCGGTAACAAAATGTGCACATGCACGCTCTACAGTGGGGGGAAGTGCAACAGGCCAACAGCATGTGCACCAAGGCCCGCCCCCACTCGATCATGATTGGAGGAAGGCCCCTCTCATCCTGATTGGATGAAGGCTTTGCCACCCACCACCAAAACTGAAACTAGGGTTTTTTGACCCCAGGGGCTCGCTGGGGACAGGGAGGAACTCCTTATATGGTCAGCACACTCTATAGTAGGGAGGATTATCCAGAAAAAAAGAAAAAATAAGTGATATTTAGATTAAGTCAAATCACTGAATATACCTTTAAACAAGGGAATGGAAAAGGAGTGAAATACCAGAGTACTCTAAGTATATTTACACTTACCTGAAAGACCTTTGAGTTTTGAGTTATCATTACTTACCTTAAAGACTGCTAACTTTGAGTTATCATTACTTACCTTAAAGACTGCTAACTTTGAGTTATCATTACTTACCTTAACGTCTGCAATCCTTGAGTTAGCGTTACTTAAAGTCTGCTATCCTCAACTTCACGTTACTTCCCGGGAGGGATATTTATGTTGACCATACTTACATGAATTACTCACCTGTGATATCCTGCTAAGGCGATATCCACCTGCAGAAACCTCAGTTACTTACTCACCTGACGAACTGTTGATGAACAATATTCACCTTGAACTGCATTTGCCTGTCCTTGAACTTTTCCGTGAATACTTTATTGTGAATTAATTCGCCTAGGTCTGGCACCTGTTATCGTGTCTCCTGAGTCCCGGTTTGTTACAGTCGCCACACAATGTGTAACACAATTAAAACATTTAGAACATGATTTGTAGACAATTGAATTGAGTTGATACGGGGCTGTAAGAGGGAGACTGACAGGATCTGTCTCAGGGATGCTGGGTACCTTCAGCGGCGGCGAAAAAAAATGCGGCGGCGGCATTTTTATAGCGCTTTTCCAAGTGCTCAAAGCGCTTTACAATGGTTCATTCATTCATACATTGGGAGGTGACCGACTCATTGGAGGCAATGTAGGGTTCAGTGTCTTGCCCAAGGACACTTCGACATGTGGACAGGAGGAGCCGGGATTCGAACCGCCGACCCATGGATCATTGGACGACCTGCTCTACCTCCTGAGCCACAGCCGCCCGGCGTAGGAGACTCCTCTTGCCGTGTTCTTTCTATTCCAGACAAACCCCTGGTCGTTGCTTCCAGTCATCTCGGTCCTGCATCAATCTTGATCGATGCCCGTGTGTTGGTTCCCACAGCACCAATTTGCAGGCTGCCAGTTCTTGATGTATTTGGCAGTGTCCTGCTAGTCTCATTCTGGCTGGCTGCCATTTTCTCACTTACCGTTGGTATTCCCTCATACAGGAGCTTGTTGGTAACATGTACATTCTTGCTGATGTTACAGTAAGTACATGCACGCAGCATTCTGGTGTCACCCGTCCAAAGACTTCTGTAGGGTTGGCTTCAGGGTCCCGCAATTACTGCCACATAGAACAGACTTGACCGGTAGAAGCCATGTTTGATTTGACTGGGGAGATTGGAGTTCCATGCACTGGTCATGCCACTCAGGGCCCTCCATGCAAGTGCCTTCTTTGCTAGGCCTGACATCGAAATAAAACAAGTCTTCTGAAAGAATATATATTTAAAAATGTACCGCATTTTCACGATTTTTCAAAATAGCAGACCTACAAGCTCATAGCGTGCCACTCGGTGGCGTAAACAAAGCTTGTCTCGGCTCCGTCGAGCGTCCTAGGATAAGCTACTTCCGGTAGACTTGAACTGTGGCTTTTCAAAATAAGAGCTCAAATAAAAAAAATGCTGGTGTGAGCTTGTAGATCTGCTATAAAGTATAACATAATGTTTAGTTAAAACACCAAAGGGATTCCCGTCCAGAATGGGTCGTTAAACAAAGGGATATTTCACTTTAAAAAAAAACTTTTGATCATTTTATCGTCTACTCAGGCTTATGTGAACACCCCAGACAGTTACTCGATTCAGTATTTAGATATTTGATATTCATTTTAGCTATACAAACCCATTATAACTTCAAACTCCATTTTAACCATGATAGAATCATCTAAAACACCCAACATGTTTTCTGGTGACCGACATTGTCCTTCTAATCCGTGAGGGTGCCATGTATTTTTAATAATTATTTTGGACAAGAACCTCCTCTAGGAGGAGGCCAGAGGAGAGTAAAACATCAAAAATAATTACAAAAAATAAATGAAAACAGTAAATGAATAAACATGGCGCATAGTTGCCATCTAAGCAAAGTTCAAACCAAGTTCCGTCTCCACTGGCTTATCTTAACTGTTCAAAGCATAGTTCAAACCAAGAGCCGTCTAAGCATAGTTCAAAACAAGTGCCGTCTGCAATATCTTCCTCTTGATTACTCTGGCAACTATGATCCCGGTTATCCCGGCTGAGGTAATGTTCAGAGTTAAAGCTGGTGTTCCCTGGTCAAGATTGAAAAGCGTCGGAGGTGTTGGCTTTAAGCACCTCCCCGAAGTGCCCCAACCACCTAGCCCCTATCTCTTCATCGCTCAGAAAGGCCCTGCCACCCTTGCCTCCGATTGGCACACTGGCGCTGCTCCTAGACCTATAGCTAGCTTGATGCTGTAGAGTTACCATTTTGTTATTTTCTACTGCCTTGTGTGCCTCCATTGCTTTCTCCTCTAGCCACCTTCGCTTATCAGTGACGATCGGTTGGTTACGGGTGTCACCGCCAGGTGATGCCTGTGTCATCTTGTGGATCAGTTTGTGTTTGAAGGAGTTGCCAATGCTGAGACCGTTCTCATTTGTGGAGCTTTCAGACCGTTGTGTGGACCCACTGTGGTGTGAAGGCCCCTTCTGTCGCTGTCCAGTCTCCAATCAACAGCTTGATGTTATGGCCGGGGGTTCTCTTCTAGCCTCTGAGCTGGGCATCAAGGATGTCCTCGTCTTCCTCTGGGGAAACTTAAGGGCATAGACTTGCACAATGGTCACTTTGGTAATGTCCGGTGTGTAGCCTAGCCGTGATGATGCGTTCGCTCACAGGCTTCCGTCCAAAAAAAGCTTGTGCTGTAGCCTGGCTCCAGCCCTGAATCGCTAGCCACGCCCATTAAGAAAA